>NC_134692.1:101681993-102027827 GCF_050947455.1 Rhinoderma darwinii
CACTTGAGAAGTTTGGATTCCCTCCCAAACCTATTACTAGGATTTTTGGAATGTATGCCTCCCCTTGCGCATTTATTAAAGTTAATGACACCCTTTCAAAGGCAGTGGAGATCAACAACGGTACACGACAAGGCTGCCCTTTATCGCCCTTGTTATTCATTCTAGTGAGGGAAACGCTCCTCCAAACATTAAGGCAAAATACCTATATACGCGGTCTGGCTTGTGGGGAACAGGAATACAAACTAGCTGCTTCTGCAGATGACCTTTTGCTTATGGTCTCCAATCCTACTATTGCCTTTCCCGCAATTCAGAAAGTGTTGGATGGGTTGTGTCTAACTTTCGAATTAATGTCTCAAAATCCCAAGAACTCAATATTACTATGCCTTTGACCCACTTAACAGCCCTAAAGCAGAAGCTCCCCTTTTCTAGGCCTAAGGATTCCATTAAGTTCTTAGGAATCAATATCACCTCTGATTCGAAGCAGCTATACGCTCTTAATTACAAAGCACTGCTCACATCCATACCAGCGACATTGAAATCATGGTCCCTCGTCTTTCTCTCTTGGTTTGGTAGGAAAAACATGATAAACTCAATATCTCCCAAACTAACCTACTTATTTCAAACTTTACCTATATCTCTACCACTTAGGTACTTTCATCAATATCGTAAGATCTGCTCAGATTATATATGGGGCAGCTCCAGACCCAGAATATCATATAAGATTTTACAGTTGCCCACAGATAAAGGAGGGATAGCTTTCCCATCTACCTGAAAATTATTACAACGCAGTGCATTTAAGCAGAATTGTAGATTGGTTCAGATGTCCCCACACAAACATTGGGTCACCATTGAGGAAGGGAAATCACAGAGACCTCTTCGACAGATGGTTCTTGAAGATGCCGCTGTCAATCCAGATACAACAGTTCCGAACACGCTCCTTAAAGCTACGATTACAATTTGGAGAGACCCTCTTATTAGGACACTGTGTTCACCTTACCCCTCTCCAGTATCACAAATAAGGGAATGTATCCCGGCTTTAGACCCGGGGTACCAGACTTTACCCCTACCAATTAGACGCATTACACTCACACCTTTGGATATACTAGAGTCAGATGGATCATTCCCTTCCAAGGAAAAAAACAGATCCTTTTTGTGGTTCGGAACCTTTTACCTTACAATACAGCCTCATTTACAAATATATCTGTAAATTCCTTCCCCCTATGGGGCAGCTCAGGGAGCTCACATGGTATGAAAAACTCTGGGTAATGACTCAAGCTCCTAAGAAACTTCTATCTTTGATAAGCAGGCAACTTGCAGTCACAACTGTTCCGTATTTTATAAGAGACTGGGAAAAAGAACTGAGCATCACATCCCCCCCCATGGAAATTTCCATGATTTTGTGGGCCCCTAAAGCAACCTCTCGTTGCGTCAAATTTCAAGAAAATGCTTATAAAGTTCTCTCTAGGTGGTATCTTACTCCTGTCAGACTAAAGCAGATGTATGGTTCTACTTCAGACATTTGTTGGAGATGTAAAAGTAACAGAGGCACCTTCCTACACATTTGGTGGGAGTGCCCAGAGATTTTAAAATTCTGGCAACAGATCTTCCAACATATTAACGCTGTCTGTGGCACCGCACTTCAGGCGACACCTTAAGTTGCTCTGTTGGCTTTATTTCCCAGCGATTTTCCCATACAATCCCAAAAGCTCCCGAGGTTACTGATTGCAGCAGCACGCCTTTTAATTCCACTAAATTGGAAGTCAACAGAAATCCTGTAATGGATTTGCCTGACACAGCTTCTTTGTCGACGCCCGTGGTAAATCAGCCTGCATCTGTGCCTAGGTCTGTTAGAGTGACTCGATCTGCTACCAATCAGGCTGGGAGGCTGAGAAGTGGGAGAACCTATCACAGACTGGCCAGACGGAGCTAACTCCCGCCCTCTTTCTATTTATACCTTCATTTCCTGCTCCTCCTTTGCCTGTGATTCTTTCCTGTTTCCTGGCTCTGCTGCTCCTGCTATTATTATTGACCTTGCTTCATTTTGACCCTGGCTTTACTGATTACGCTTCTGCTCTGCGTTTGGTACCTCATACACTCCTGGTTTGACTTGGCTCGTTCACTACTCCTGTTGCTCACGGTGTTGCTGTGGCCAACTGCCCCATTTCCCTTAGCTCCTGTGTACCCTTGTCTGTTTGTCTGTCGTACACATATTGAGCGTAGGGACCGTCGCCCAGTTGTACGCCGTCGCCTAGGACGGGCCGTGCAAGTAGGCAGGGACTGAGTGGCGGGTAGATTAGGGCTCACCTGTCTGTCTCCCTACCCCGTCATTACAAATCCCTTCAGTACTGCGTTGGGTTTCCAAGGTCGAAAAAATATCCAGATTGGAGGAACTATCTCATTGGGAACTTCGCACACATCATAAATTTAATGGAAAGAATGGACAACCCAGAAACCCCATATATATAGATCGTTAGGTATCCGTACAAAGAGGCTCCAACTATTATCTGTCTCCACCACCCCTCATGTCTAGGGCACTTATCCTTAACCTTTACCTGAACGGCTTACCTCTAGTCTTTAACAAGAACGCTGAGTATTTAGACATATTTACATATTGGTTTAGTGCTCTCTTTTTCAAAAGTCGCTCCACTTTTTTCTTTTGATTTGACATCCCTATTGTTTTCCCATTTCCCTTTCCTCTACACTCCCCCACTAGTTTTACCTTTTACCTTACGCCTACTTATCGCATTTATCTGTTGGGTCAGTGCCTGATTAACTTTGTCATCACTTGAGGACTGCGTTCCTACATTGTGCTGATTATATACTAATCATTTCATGTGCTGTACAGTATTGTGCCATATTACTATGTATATATGTCCTCTGATTAAGATTGTTCACACTGACTTGACCAGCTATGTTTTTTGTTGTGTATTGTTGATAAAATTCAATTAAAAGATTTGAAAAAGAAAAAAAACGTTTGATGCTTTAAAAACGGCTGAAAATCAGAGGCTGTTTTTTCTTCAAAACAGCTCGGTATTTTACAGCCGTTTTTACTTTAGCTTGAGAACAGAGCCTAAGGGTATGTTCATACGCTAAACAAAAAACGGCCATAAAATATGGAGCTATTTTCAAGGAAAAACAGCCTCTGATTTTCAGCCGTATTTTATGCATCAAGCGTTTTTTGATGCGTTTCTTACAGACATTTTTGTAGCTGCTTTTCTATTAAGACAATGAAAAATGGCTCTGATATGCACGTCTTTTTTACGTGGCATTTTTTTTACGTGCCATTTTTAAAAAAGGCCCGTTAAAAAAAAGCACGTGGGAAGACAACTCAGTTTTTCCCAATGAAATCAATGGGCATGGGCAGATGTTTGGAGGCGTTCAGCCCCCATATTTTCAGCCGTTTTTTGGGGAGTTTACGACCCGAAAAATGGATGAAAGTAGGCCGTGTGAATACACACTGAGGGTATGTTCACACGACTTATTTTTAGGCTGATTTTGGAGCAGAAAAGCCTTGTTTGAGGGTATGTTCACACGGCTTATTTTCGGAAATTTTTCGGGCTGTTTTTGGAGCAGTTTTTCTATGGTGTCAATGAAATGACATGCACATCCTTTTCGCAGGCGTTTTTTTACAAAACGGCCGCATAAAAAAAACGCCTGTCGGAACAGTCCGCCGTTTTTCCCATTGAAATCAATGGGCAGATGTTTGGAGGCATTCTGGTACCACTCTTTCGGCCATTTTTCGTCCGTTTATGGCCCAAAAAACGGCTGAAAATAAGCCGTGTGAACGTACCCTTACGCTCCAAAATACACTTGAAATAAGCCTGCAAACAGTTTCCCATTGGTTTCAATGGGAAATACACGGGTATGTTCACACGCTGTGTTTTCAGGCGTATTTCGGGGCGTAAACTCTCCGAAATTCGCCTGAAAAAAGGATAGCTGAACGCCTACAAATATCTGCCAATTGAAATCAATGGGAAAAATGACATTTAGTTCATACAATGGGCAGATGTTTGGAGGCATTCAGCCCCCGCATTTAAGCCGTTTTTCGGGGCCTTTGCAACCCGAAAAATGGCTGAAAATAGGCTGTGTGAACATACCGTTAGGGTATATTCACACGTCCTATTTTCAGCTGTATTACGTCCCAAAAAACAGCTAAAAATGAGGGGGCTGAATGCCTCCAAACATCTGCCCATTTAATTTCAATTGTAAAAACGGCATTCCGTTCCCACAGGCCGTTTTTTATGCGCCCCTTTTTTTAAAAAGGAAGCGTAAAAAAAACGCCCCGTAAAAAAGAAGTGCCTGTCACTTCTTGAGCCGTTTTTGGAGCTGTTTGTCATTGTCTCAATAGAAAGACAGCTCCAAAACGGCCGTAAAAAAACGCTTGATGCATAAAAAACTTCTGAAAATCAGAGACTGTTTTCCCTTGAAAACAGCTCCGTATTTTACAGCCATTTTTAGTTTAGTGTGTAAACATACCCTTAGTAATTTCATAGTTTTAAATTCAAATTCTTTCCTTTTTCAAATTCTCTACTGTGCGGCTTGATTTAAAAGGATGTTACATTTTCAGCAAATAAAGGCTATTCTTCATAAAATGTAAAGTTACAAAATTCCCCAATATACAGTACTTTCTGGTACAGCACAGTTTATCAGAGCTGTTTATCCTGTATGTTTATCACAGGACCCAGACTTATTTTTGTCCAATGGAAGTAAATAATGAAGTTTCCTATTGAATAACTGCAAGCAGATATCTTAAAATCTATGAGCAATTGATACAAAAACTATAATAGCGAAATGTATAACTTTTAATTATAAAAAGATTAACCTTCATTTGCTGAAACCACTTTAACTCATTTTGCAGCTTAAAGTAATTAATAGTTTGATACGGGGATTGGAATCATATGCTTGTCAGTTATTTTTTTTGTTTTTGTTATTTTGCTTTATTCTATTTTTAGTAAAAAAAATTAAACAATGTGTAAGGACTTACATTATCCCCTATTGTAAAAAAGTATTCAGAACCTGTTGACATAACTGTATAACAAAAGAGGTCCCTTTTCGGTATAGTTAGAGCCTATTGACAACTATGTAAACCTCCGGAATATTATATTTCTATTTACAAAATAGCTCTTCACCTTAAGAAAGAAAACGGTTTTTCTAGTGCGTCTTTCACATCTGCGTCAGGGTTTCCGTTCATGAGTTCCGTCAGACCTTTCCATCAGTGGAACCCATGAACGGAAACCATAGCTTTCCGTTTTCATTACCATTGATTTCAATGGTAATGCTGCCATTGCTAATGATTTCCGTTTGTCTCGGTTCCGTAAAGGTTTCCGTAATAGCATAGTCAACTACACTATTGATTCCACCATAAAAATGGAAACCTAACAAACCGGGACAAACGGAAACCATTAGCAATGGCAGCATTACCGTTGAAATCAATGTTAATGCCAACAGAAAGCAATGGTTTCCGTTTGGTTTCCGTTCATGTGTTCTCCTGACGGAAAGCTCTGACGGAACCCATGAACGGAACCCCAACGCAGATGTGAATGGAGCCTAAGTCTATGACTGTCTCTCTAAAGAGCCTTGAAACATAACTCGGGTTATCAGCACGGCCAGCGTAAGCACCCAGTGAACCCAGGCCAGCGCCGGAGCCCGCTACACTTTGGGGTGGCACACTCGGCCAACGGGTGCTGATGCCGCCATCATGGCTCAGCCAGGAGTGGAATCCCCGGCCAGAGTGTTGCTGATGGGATTCCGCTTCTAGAGGGAGCCACTGCCTAGGAGGCCTTGGAGGCGGCGTAACTACCACTGTAGCAGCCATAGTGGCTTCTATAGTGCCTGCGGCATGAGGGGCCAATGCCACCTGCCATTACAGGCCCCCCCATGCCAAGTGGCCCACTAGCAGTTGTTATTGCGGCTACAGTAGTAGCGAAGCTACATTCAAAAGTGTCTGCGTCCTTAGGACGCAGATACTATTGAATGCTATGGCAGAGCAGGGAGGTAGCTCCAAATACTCTGCCATTTACTACACTACAGAGTCCCAGGCAGAGCGCTAATAGCGCTCTGCTGGGGACTCCGGCCCTGGGGAAGCCCCTAACATCACTGTCCATATATGGACAGTGATGTCAGGAACAAAGCAGTGTCCCAGGCAGAGTGCTTGTAGCGCTCTGCCCGTGACATTGACTCTGGGGTTGCCCCTGACGTCAGGGGCTCCTCCTGAAGCGGAATCCCCAGCAAGGGCATCAGCAATGCTTTGGTTGGGGATTCCACTTCTAGAGGCAGCCCCAAAGGTGGTACCTACAGGGGCTGTGTGGCACTACCAGGGAGGGGGGCTGTAACACTACCAGGGACGGGGCAGTGTGGCACTACCTGTGAGGGGGGCTGTGTGGCAGTACCTGGGAGGGGGCTGTGTGGCACTACTTGAAAGGGAAGGCTGTGTGACACTACATGGGAGGGGGGCTGTGTGGCACTACTTGAAAGGGAGGGCTGTGTGGCACTACATGGGAGGGGGGCTGTGTGACACTACCAGGGAGGGAGGCTGTGTGGCACTACCAGGGATAGGGGCTGTGCTGCACTACCTAGAAGGGGTTTGTGTGGCACTACCTGGGAGGGGGTCTGTGTGGCCCTACCTGGGATGGGGGATGTGTGGCACTATCTTCAGTGGGCATTACATTTATGGGGGTACAAACTGGGTGCCTAACTACTATATGGGGGCACAAAGTGACATTTTCTGCCATTTTTCTGCCGCCGTGAGATACCCCGCAACAGGGCCCACTAAGTCTGTGTCACCCAAGGGCCCAAATTAACCTGGAGCTGGACCTGGTTTTCAGTCTTTGGAAACAAGCAACCAAATGGTGAGAAGATGGCAGTGATACATATGTAGTCCTCTTGGAACGATTGGTGTCTTATAGGGAATAGACTAAAGACACCCATCTGTAGACTGTACTGTTTCAGAGTTGTTGAGATGGAACCTTCTGTTGTACACACAACATCTCACACACTCTACCGGAACTCCATTCATCACTGTTTTATCACTAGATTGTTTCTCCTTTTCAGTAATATTGCTCTCAGTAAGAGAAAATAAATAGCAGTATTGTAGATACTGTATTATACCTTTAAACCCCTTCCCGCAAATGGGCGTGACTGTACGTCCAGATTGCAAGTGCTTTACTGCAATCGGGCGTACAGTCACACCCCGGCTTTAAACTGTCACTGTGTTGGACTTCATCTTATATAGGTCTGGGCCAGGTTATGCTCAGTTGGATTCGGAGTCTGTACTCCTCCCCCTCGGCATCAGTGAAGGTCAACGGTCACCATTCTTCCACCTCCCCCATTACTAACAGAACCCGCCAGGGATGCCCGCTATCTCCTTTGATTTTCACGCTATGTTTGGAACCCTTCCTAAGTCATGTCCGAGATAACCCAGATATTGCGGGTGTCCAGGTGGGGGATACTACTTACAAAGTCGCAGCATACGCGGATGATTTATTATTTTTCCTGTCACTGCCCCGTATTTTGGTTCCGAACCTGTTGGCTGAATTCCGGTCATTTGCAGCGCTGTCCAACTTTAAAATCAACTTCCAAAAATCTGAAGCTCTTAATGTCTCCCTCTCACCCCAGGTGGTGGCATCTTTAGCGGATTCCTTTTCCTTTAAGTGGGCGGCTAGTTCCATCAAATATCTAGGCATTCGGCTCACAAGTCGGCCCTCACATCTTTATGCATGTAACTATGCCAATATACTACGAACACTTCAGGGAGATCTTGAACGATGGTCAAAAGGGACCTTCACTTGGTTTGGTCGTTGCGCCATATTCAAGATGAATGTATTGCCTCGGCTGTTGTACCTCTTTCAAGCACTTCCAATCAACATACCGCGTCTTTTCTTTACCTCCCTCTTTTCTCTAATGCTCAAGTTTACATGGTCAAACAAACCTGCGCGCATTGCACGAACGACTCTGACCCGCCTGAGATTTGATCGTGGTTTGGGCTTGCCTGATATCCATCGCTATTACCAGGCGGCACATCTGACGCGGATTATAGACTGGTGTAGGCATGGCTGGTAAAAACCATGGGTCAAGTTTGAACAATCCTTCATATCCCTCCCTCTCTCGGTGGCTCCATGGCTACTGGATCAGATCCCAGCATCGACAACATCACACTCTCTTATAGGTCCCACCCTGCGAGTCACGACGCTTGCGTTCAAGCATTTCCGCATCTCTCCGTCTCCGTTATATCTAGTCTTAGGCAATCCCTCTTTTCGGCCGGGGTGTGAACCTGGGCCATTCTCACGCAAACTACTAGCTTGGGAGACTCAGGCCCGCCATTATATCAGTAATCACAGTTGGAGGACGACATCTCAATTAACGGACAGTACGGATCCGGGCCACCTTCCGCTTTGGCAGGCCTCCCAAATTCGTCACTTTCTGTTATCTCATGCCCCTGCGACCGAATTTTCGCGTGATCTTACAGCATTTGAAATGTTATGCACAATGTCGGGCACGGTCAGTCACGCCCTCTCGGTAAACTATAGTCTCATAAATTCCCCTACGGCAGATTCACATCCATCATACTTGGCTATGTGGGCGACGGATCTTGACATTAGTATTTCCGCTGATGAGCGACTGTATACCATGACTCATCAGTCTTCTATATCAAGTATAATTCAGGAGGCGGGCTATAAGATTCTGACAAGATGGTACAGGGTCCCTTCCAGGCTGCATACATTTTATCCAGAGGTGTCTCCTTTGTGTTGGAGATGCGGGGTGGGGGTCGGTGACGTCTTACATACCTTTTGGGATTGTCAGTGCTTAACAGCTTTCTGGGAGACGGTCTGGAATGTAGCATCTAGGTTCACTGACTA
Source organism: Rhinoderma darwinii (assembly GCF_050947455.1). Classification (NCBI taxonomy): domain Eukaryota; kingdom Metazoa; phylum Chordata; class Amphibia; order Anura; family Rhinodermatidae; genus Rhinoderma; species Rhinoderma darwinii. The sequence continues at coordinate 101,690,849 of NC_134692.1, forward strand.
CACGTTGCCCAGATCTCCGGGCTTCTTTCTGCTTCATCTGTGTGACATACCGATCTCCACATACAAGAAGTCAATAGTACGACATCTGATCAACACGGCACGTGCTTGAATTCCGGCTATGTGGAAACGGGTGAAGGCTCCCTCGGTGCGCCTTTGGTTTCAGAAGATCCAGGAAGTGAAACGAATGGAGGAGCTTACGGCTTCCTTGCGGGACACTCATGATAAGTTTATGCAAGTATGGTCTACGTGGGTAAGCTTTGAAAATTTTTCGGAGTATCTTGATCTACTGTCCCAATAGTGAGTAGTTGTATTTACGTATGCCTCTTACGACACGTCTTCCTCTGGGGTGGATGCTGAGGATAAGCTCCCCCTCTATGCCCTTCTTTCCCTCCCCTCTTCCTTTTTCCTTTCCGGTTCACTCTCTTTCTTTTATATTCTCTATGTCTGTATAATTTTCATTGATGCTCCTATGTCATAACTATGTATCATAGAGTCGTGAAATTTTTTTTTCTCTGTTATTCACCTTTGATAAATAAATAAAAACAGAATTTAAACTGTCACTGTGTTAAGTGACACGGTGACAGTGTCCTGATCGCAAATGTTACTGACAGTTTCCGGGCAGGACTCACTGACACGGGACCAATCGGAATGGTCCCGTGTCGTCAAGCTCTGTTATTGGCCAGTCAGTACTGACTGGACAATCACAGCACAGAAGGCAGGATTCACAGGCCTCGCCGACTCTGACAAGCTCTGTTGTGTGTGAGAGCTTGTCAGAGTCGGTCGTAGTGAAGAATAGTAAAGCATAGTGAATTATAGAAAGTATAAAACCCTCAGATCTTCCCAATTTCAGCCCAATTTCTGCCCACTGACCAGTGATCACCCCCTTTGGTGCCCACTTGTCATCTGATTCATCCACCCAAAGTGCCCTTATGCCCCGCTGTGACCTGTGCCCAGCCATCAACTGTCACATCACCTGTCACAGTACCCGTTCGCCATCGCCCTGCTGTGTCCCTAGTTTGCCCAGTGCTCGAGTTCCCTGTTAGGTAGCAATGACACCACTCATTTAGAATTTCCCTGGTAGGTAGGTTATCCTGACTTATCAAATACAACAGGGTCGATGGTCACCGGTCCTTTCTCGTTGCTCACTTGGGAGTAGCAGGGTTTTTTTTTATAAAAAATAAATTACAAAAAATTAGCGCAGTTATTTTGTGTTTTAGTTTGTTAAGGTCCAGTAGAATTTCACTAAATACCCTACATCATCATTTGCTGGACTCCACAGCTGTAGATTCAGTGGAGATGAGGAAACTTTAGGGCCTTGTGCTGCTTATAAGGCTAGTAAAGAAGTCAAAGATTAAGCAATACCCAATCTGGAGCGCAGATGTTTTGTATAATACCCAATAAACCCAGCCTGTGCATAAAGGATTGGTTCAAAGCATACCACAACATTCCATGGATTATTCATTCACCCCATTATTACATCATCCTATTATGCCCTGATGCACTCCGCCCAGCTTACATATACCCTGATGTACTCCGCCCATCTTACATATGCCCCCACATTATAAGCTGAAATACCAGTAAAACACCAAGCAAAATCTGCGCTTCAAAAGCCAAATGGTGGTCCAACTGAGCCTGGCAGTGTGCTCAAACGGCAATTTATGACCACATATGGGGTATTACGGTATTCTGGAGAACCTGCTTAACAATTTATGGGGTGTGTGTCTACGGTGGTACAAGCTGGGCACAACACAATGGGCACTGAAATGGCATATCTGTGGAAAACGACAATTTTCAATCTGCAACATCTATTATGTACTCATTTTTGCAAAATGCTTGTGGGGTCAAAATGCTCACTACACTTCTAGATGAATTCCTTGAGGGATCTAGTTTCCAAAATGGGGTAATTTTAGGGGGTTCCACTGTACTGGTACCTTAGCTCAATGCAACGTGGGGTCAAAAAACGAATCTTGTAAAATCTCCACTACAAATACTAAATGGCGCTCCTTCCATTTAGAGCCTTGCTTTGTGTCCAAATAGCAGTTTATGACCACGTGTGGGGTATTGCCTTACTCTGGAGAGAATGCTTTACAAATGTTATGGTGCTTTTCTCCTATAGTCCTTGTAAAAATGCAAAATTTTGGGCTGGAACTACATCTTTCGCAAAAAAAAATTAATTGTTTTTTATTTTCACATCCCAATTCTAATAAATTCAGAAAAACCTTTGAGGTCAAAATGCTCACTACACCCCTAGATGAATTCCTCTAGGGGTGTAGTTTCCCAAATGGAGTCACTTTTGGGGGGTTTCCACTGTACTGGTACCTTAGGTGCTTTATAAATGCAACATGGTGCAGAGAAATCAATCAACCAAAATCTGTACTCCAAAAGCCAAATGGCGTGCCTTCCCTTCTGAGTCCTGCCGCTTGCCCAAACAGCAGTTTATGACCACATGTTGGGTATTTCAGTACTCTGGAGAAGTTGCTTTACAAATGTTAGGGTGATTTTCCTCATTTATTTGTTGAAAAAATTAAAAATTCTGAGGTAAAGCTACATCGTATTGGAAAATAATGTAATTTTTCATTTTCACTGCCCAATTCTAATGAAATCTATAAAATACCTGTGAGGTCAAAATGCTCACTACCCCACTAAATGAATTCCTCAAGGGGGTTTGTTTCCAAAATGGGGTATTTGTGGGGGTGTTTCCTTTGTTTTTGCACCACAAGATCTCTCCTAACCTGACATGGTGCCTGAAATATAATTTAAGAAAAGGAAGGCCCTAAAATCCACTAGGTGCTCCTTTGCTTCTGAGGCTTTTGTTTCAGTCCATTAGCACACTAGGGCCACATGTGGGATATTTCTAAAAACTGCAAAATAAGGGCAATAAATATTCAGTTGTGTTTCTCTGGTAAAAAAAAAATACCCTTCAGTATTACAGGGAAAATGGATTAAAATTTAATTTCTGCAAAAAAAATAAAATTTGCAAATTTCCCTTCCACTTTGCTTTAATTCCTGTGAAACGCATAAAGGGTTAAGAAACTTTCTAAATGCTGTTTTGAATACTTTAAGGGTGCAGTTTTTAAAATGGGGGGATTTGTGGGGGTTCCTAATATATAAGGCCCTCAAAGCCACTTCAGATCTGAACTGTTCCCTAAAAAAATTGGCTTTTGAAATTTTCTTTAAAATGTGGAAAATTGCTGCTAAACTTATAAACCATGTAACGTCCTAGAAAAATAAAAGGATGTTCAAAAAATGATGCCTACATAAAGTAGACATGGGAAATGCTAACTAGTAACTATTTTGTGTGGTATAACTATCTGTCTTACAAGCAGATACATTTGAATTGAGAAAAATGCAAATTTTTGCACATTTTCTCTACATTTTGGTGTTTTTCACAAAAAAACGTTTGAATTTATCGACCAAATTTTTTTTCTAACATAAAGTACAATATGTCACAAGAAAACAATTTCAGAATCGTTTGGATAGGTAAAAGCATTCTAAAGTTTTTACCACATGTAGTAACACGTCATATTTTAAAACTGAGGCTCTGTCATTTGGTCCAAAAGTGGCTGCGGCGGGAAGGGGTTAATGTGTAGCTGCCTCTTTTTCAAGCGACCAAAGGTAATTGGACAATTATCTCAAAAGCTATTTAATGGGCTATTCCCTTGTTAATCCGTCATCAATTAAGCAGGTAAAAGGTCTGGAGTTGATACCAGGTGTTGCATTTGCATTTGGAAGCTGTTGCTGTGAACCCACAACATGAGGTCAAAGGAGCTCTCAGTGCAAGTGAAACAGAACATCGTTAGGCTGGAAAAAAATGAAGAAATCCATCAGAGAGATAGCACAAATGTTAGGAGTGGCCAAATCAACAGTTTGGTACTTTCTTGAAAAAAAAAGAGAACACTGGTGATCTTTTGAATTCCAAAAGGCCTGGACATCCACGGAAGACAACAGTGGTGGATGATCACAGAATCCTTTCCATGGTCAAGGAAAACCACTTCACAACATCTACCCAAGTGAAGAACACTCTCCTGGAAGTAGGTGTATCAGTATCTAAGTCTACCATAAAGATATGACTTCATGAGACCAAATACAGAGGATTCACCATAAGGAGCAAACCATTAATCAGCTTTACAAATAGAAAGGCCAGATTAGACTTTGCCAAACAACATGTAAAGAAGCCAGCCCAGTTCTGGAACAGCATTCTTTGGACAGATGAAACTAAGATCAACCTGTACCAGAATTATGGGAGGAAGAAAGTATGGAGAAGTCTTGGAACGGCTCATGATCCAAAGCACACCACATGCTCTGTAAAACATGGTGCAGGCAGTGTGATGGCATGGGCATGCATAGCTGCCAAAGGCGCTGGGTCACTAGTGATTATTGATGATGTGACTGAAGACAGAAGCAGCCGGATGAATTCTGAAGTGTTCAGGGATATACTTTCTTCTCAGATTCAACCAAATGCAGCAAGGTTGATTGTACATCGCTTCACAGTACAGAGGGACAATGACCCAAAACAAACTGCGAAAGCAACCCAGAAGTCAATCACTAGATCTCAACCTGATCGAGCATTAATTTCACTTGCTTAAGACAAAACTTAAGGCAGAAAGACCCACAAACAAGCAACAACTGAAGACAGCCGCAGTAAAGGCCGGGCAAAGCATCACAAAGCAGGAAACCCAGCATTTGGTGAAGTCCATGGGTTCCAGACTTCAGGCAGTCATTGCCTGCAAAGGATTCTCTACAAAGTATTTAAAAAAAATTTTTTATTTATGGTAATGTTAATTTGTCCAATTACTTTTGAGCCACTGAAATGAGGAGGCTGTCTAGAAAAATGGTTGCAATTCATAAAAGATTCACAGGATATTTTTGTTCAACCCGTTGAATTAAACCTGAAAGTCTACACTTCAATTGAATTTCAGTTGTTTCATTTCTGTGGTGGCAACAGAGCCCAAATCATGAAGATTGTGTCACTGTCCAAATAATTCTGGACCTAACTGTATGTGCAGGTCAGTTCATAAACCAGAACCCCGACTCGTTTTAAGCGAGACGCCAAAATTGGACCCCCACAAACGCAGTGGAGTTAGGGAAATTTTGGGGCCTATTATTATGCTTTCGTCTCGTCAAAAAGCCAACTATTAGAGACTATTGGTCCCCTGATATTTTATATAATACCACACAATTATGATCAGGACACGATTTGAAGCTATCCTGAAGTTCCTGCACCACAACGACAACAGTCACTGCCCACCCCCACAGGACCCAAGTTTTGATAGGCTCTATAAAATTAGACCGGTAATTGCCCACTACCAACAAAGTGTTTCCCAAGTTTATACCCCCCCAATAAAGCATTGCAGTAGATGAGTCATTAGTGAGCTTCAAGGGCAGACTGCATTTCAGGCAGTATCTTTCCAATAAAAGAGTCCAGTACGGAATTAAACTTTATAAGCTATGTGAAAGTGCCACCGGTTACACCCACTCTTTTAGAGTTGATGAAGGGAAAGACTCCCATATAGTTCCCCCAGAATCCCCCCACCTTCCTAGGAATTAGTGGAAAGATCGTATGGGATCTTGTTCATCCTTTGCTCGGCAAAGAATATCATTTATATGTGGACAACTTTTACAACAGTGTCCCATTGTTAAAATTTCTCACGTCCAGATCCACAATGGCGTGCGGAACAATCCGCAAAATCAGAAGGGCCTCACCAAAACTTTGCTGGGTCAGACACTGAAATTAGGAGAGAGCAGAGCTGTCTGCAGTGACAATCTGCTGCTCCTGAAATATAATGATAACAGGGACGTCCTTATACTGACCAGCATTCATGACAGCAGCTGCAGCCTTTTTCCTGTACGCGGATCCACCACACAAGTCCCCAAACCATTTTGCATACAGCAGCACAATAAATACATGGGGGGTGTTGACCTGTCTGATTAGGTCATAAAACCATACAGTTTCATGTGCAAGACAAAGGTGTGGTATAAAAAACTGTCTATGCATCTTACAAAGATGGGTTTATACAACGCCTTTGTCCTCTGCAGATTTGCTGGCAGTAGGGTACTTTCCTGCAATTTCAGAAAATAGTCATCAATGCCCTGATATTTGCTGACCAGAAAGGGGAGAGCAGTTCATCTGGTTCTTCTGTCAGCAGGATAATTCCTGGCCAGCATTTCCCCACAGAAATCCCCTCCACTGAAAAAAAAACTGAATCCCACAAAAAAATGTTGTGTGTGCGCCAAGCGAGGCATTCGTAAAGGCACCACATATCAATGTGAGACGTGTCCCACAAAGCCCGGCCTGTGCATGAAACAATGTTTCAAAATATATCACACCTCCTTGGATTTTTGTATTCTTTATGCAACTTTTCTATCTCCCTTATTGGGCATGACAAATTATTATTATAATTTTTTATTTTTTTTACTGAAAAGCCCCATTGCTCATTTAAAATTTGTAAATAAAAAACAACTAAAACAAAACAAAAAATTCTCACTATACCAAGAACCTGAGGGTGTGTCTATCTCATCCAGATTGCAAAACTTTGATTTACTTTTTGGCCTGGACTTTATGGAATGGTGGGTAGGTTGGTAGTGGGACCTGCCATTCCCTCTCCCTCCATTGCGGGTTTTCCAAGTAGTCTTTAGTTACTGCACAAATTAAAAATTCTTATTATACCCCTAGATGAATACCTAGAGGAGTGCCGATTTACAAATTTAAAATTCTCACTATATCTCTAGATAAATACCTAGAGGGCTGTCACTTTATAAATTAAAACATGTTCTGTACCCCTAGATGAATACCTTGAAGGATGTTACTTTTCAATCTATGAATGAATTTGTTTAGGGTTTGTAAGGGGGCAGCCCACTGGATCGCTGTCTCCTGGGTAGACAGGCACTTTTGGCACAGTAAGAATAGACTACAGTCCAGTCACAGTGTGGTACTACTGGCCTCAGCCAGTTTTATTAGGTAAAAAAGGCGTAGCAGAAAACAAATGAATACATAAAGTAAATCCTAGGCCGTCTGGCCACGAACTAAACATGCAGTTCCTAACTATAAAGAGCTGAGTCTAGAGCTCCAACTCCCAAACACAACACCACAGTTGCTTTACTCACATCCAGCTTTCCCAGGAGCCAAGAGAGAGACTGTGAACTCTTCCTCTGTTTGAAGCACACCTCAGCTGTGCAGGTAATTAGCCACAATGCAATACCTGAAGCGGCTAGTGGATTAGGAACCCTCCCAACTCTCCCTATTCCAACAACCAGGCCCTTTTACACAGGTTTTACAGAAAACCCTTGAGCAAGGAAAACACATTTTCCTTTTAGCTCAATTCCCTGGATGTTTTAAAAGGTATAGGACGGGAACCTGGGTGAGATGTACACTCTGTCCACTACTTTTCCCCTGGTCCTGTCACAGGGTTTAGTTTCCACAATGGGGTCACTTTTCTGGGGTTTCTAATAATTGGACACGTAAGAGCCTTGGTTTTTATGACACTCGGCAGTAAATAACACCATAGTAGGCCTCAAATGTTGCATGGTATTCTTTATGTTCTGAGCCCTGCCATATACTCAAACAGCCGTTTATGACCACATATTGGGTATTGTTGTACTCGGGGGAAATTGCTTTACAAATGTTGTGGTGCTTTTTCTCCTTTAGTTTTTGTGGACATGAAAGAAATTAACTAAACCTAAATTTTATTGAAAAAAATTTAGTTTTTTCATTTTCACGGCCTACTTCCAATAATTTCTGCAAAAAACTTCTGGGGTCAAAATACTCTCTATACCCCTAAATAATTTCCTTAAGGGTTGTAGTTTCCAAAATGGGGTTACTTTTCTGGGGTTTCTAATATTTTGACACCCCGGCGTCTCTGTTTTCATCACACAGGGCAGTAAATAACACCAGGGCCACCATCTGGAATTTCTGCGGCCCCATACAGCCAAAGAGATTGGGCCCCCCCTCCATTACCGGGGATGGGCAACGGAAAGTGTGACGCTCACGTTTGTACGCTATATGAAGTAGCTGATTTTGTTACTGACGTCAAGTTACAGTTAACGAAATCATGAAGCAGTCATTGACCAGTTGATACCCTGGATTTTATGGATTTTATTGAGTTCAGCCAAAACATATGGCATACAATGGAGTACGTCGCCTGAGGAATGGCCCTGGGGAAACTCCTGAAGTAACTGTCAATAAATGAACAGAGACGTCAGGAGCTTTACCTGGGCCAAAGTCCACGGGCAGAGTGCTTGTGATGCTCGGCAATCAAGGGCATATATACCAAAGAGGCAGAACATGTGGCTGCTACGGGGCACATTACAGGGCACAGTACTAGTTGCTCTAATCCCCTCTACTCATCATATAAACTATGTCAAAATAACAGTAAAACAATAAGAGGGCACATAATGGGGTAATTTTGAAAATGTCACTGTAAGGGTATGTTCACACGCTTAGGGTATGTTCACACGGCCTATTTACGGACGTAATTCGGGCGTTTTAACGAATTACGTCCAAAATTATGGCTTGAAAGCGTTGACAAACATGTTCCCATTGAAAGCAATGGGCTGATGTTTGTCTGTTCACACGAGGCGTATATTTACGCGTCGCTGTCAAAAGACGTCGCGTAAATAGACGCCCGCGCCAAAGAAGTGTCATGTCACTTCTTCAGACGTAAATGGAGTCGTTTTCCATGGACTCCATGGAAAACCAGCTCCAGTTACGTCCGTAATGGACGCGGCGTTCAAGCGCCTGCACATGCCGTTACGGCTGAAATGACGGGGCTGTTTTCTCCTGGAAACAGCCCCGTAATTTCGGCCGTTACGGACGCTGCCGTGTGAACATACCCGTAACAAAATACGGCTGAAAATACTGAGCTGCTTTCAAGGGAAAACAGCTCCTGATTTTCAGCCGTTATATGAGCAACTAGCGTTTTTTGCGGTATGTTTTACGGCCGTTTTTGGAGCTGTTTTCTATTGAGTCAATGAAAAACGGCTCCAAAAACGGCTCAAGAAGTGACATGCACATCTTTTTACGGGGAGTCTTTTTACGCGTCGTTATTAGAAAATGAGGCATAAAATAACGCCCCGTCGGGACAGATGTTTGTAGGCGTTCTGTTTCCGATTTTTCAGCCGTTTTTCGGGACGTTTACGTTCCACAATAGAACCATATTTATAAATTAAAATATTTATTATAGGCAGCACTACAATAAGATAACAATGTGAAAATCTTGAATCAAGTATTTATATTATAGACTTTTTGAAATGCTAAAGAAAAAAAAATCTTTAGACATTTTTAGTTTTGATCTAATGAACAAGATTTCTCTGACAATGAATTTAAAATGATTAGGAAAAGAGCAGTTTCTGTAATTAATTTCCAACAAGCTATTTCCTTCAGTATCACCCATTCTCATACAGCTCATATTTCATTTTTACTACAGCTATAGGAATAAGAACCTAATAAAGGTCAGTTGAGAAACTGCAAAAAAATGTGTCCTAGCAGCACAAATGACCTTTTGTGATGTCATGGTCATTTTTTGATGCAAATTTATCATTTTTTCTCAGATGCATTTGTAGATATATTTTTTTTTTATATGTGTTTATATATACTAGTCCTTCTCAATGAATTAGAATATCATCAAAAAGTAAATTTATTTCAGTAATTCAATTCAAAAAGTGAAACTCATATATTATATAGATTCATTACACACAGAGTGATCTATTTCCAGCATTTTTTTCTTTTGATGTTGATGATTATGGCTAGCAGTTAATGAAAACCCCAAATTTGGTCTCATAAAATTAGAATACTGGGTAATAGTTGAAGATTGTGGATTCATGGTGTCACACTCTAATCAGCTAATCAACACAAAACACCTGCAAAGGTTTCCTAAGCCTTTAACCCCTTCAGGACTTAGCCTGTTTTGGCCTTGAGGACAAAGCCGATTTTTTTTAATTCTGACGTGTCAGTTTATGTTGTAATAACTTGGGAATGCTTTTACCTATCCAAGTGATTCTGAGGTTGTTTTCTCGTGACATATTGGACTATATGTTAGTAAAAAAATGTGGTTTTAATTAATGAATTTAATAGTTATGTGTGAAAAACACCAACATTTTGTGAACATTTGCAAAAATTAGCATTGTTCGAAATTTAAATGTATCTGCTTGTACGACAGACAGTAATACCACACAAAATAGTTACTATTTCACATATTCCATATGTCTACTTTATGTGTGCATCATTTTTGGAACATTCTTTTACTTTTTACAAGACGTTACAAGGCTTAGAACTTTAGCAGCAATTTCTCATATTTTTAAGAAAATTTTAAAAGGCTATTTTTTCAGGGACCAGTTCAGTTATGAAGTGTCTTTAAGGGCCTTATCTATTAGAAATTCCCCATAATTGTTTTTTTGCAAAGTTCATTTGTAATACAGTTTTTTTTCTGTAACACAGAAGGTTTTACCCAAGAAATGCAACTCAATATTTATTGCCCAGTTTCTGCAGTTGTAAGAAATATCCCACATGTGGCCCTAGTGTCCTAATGGATTGAACATAGGCCTCAGAAGCAAAGGAGCACCAAGTGGATTTTGGGGACTTCTTTTTTTAGAATTTATTTTAGGTACCATGTCAGGTTTGAAGAGGACTTATGGTGCCAAAACAGTAAAAAAAAAAAAAAGAATAAGTGACCCTATTTTTGAAACTGCACCCCTCAACAAATTTATCTAGGGGTATAGTTAGCATTTTGACCCAACAGTTTTTTTTTGTTAAATGTATTTGAATTAGTCTGTGAAGATGAAAATCTACTTTTTAAAAAAACAAAAAACGTAGGCATTTTTAATTTTTACAAGGAATAAAGGAGAAAAAGCACCCCAACGTTTGTATAGCAATCGATACCGATTTTGGCAATACGCCATATGTGATAATAAACTGCTGTTTGGACACACAGCGGGGCTTAGAATGGAAGGAGCTCTATTTGGCTTTTCCAGCTCAAATTTAGCTGAAATGGTTTTTGGGTGTCATGTCACATTTGCAAAGCCCCTGAGGGACCAAAACAGTGAAAACCCCCCAAAAGTGAACCCATTTGGGAAACTACACCACTTAAGGAATCTATCTAGGGGTATAGTGAGCATTTAGACCACACAGGTCTTTTGCAGAATTTATTAGAATTAGGCCGTGAAAATGAATATCAACATTATTTTCACTCAAATGTAGCATTTTTTCATTTTCACAAAGAACAAAGGAGGAAAAAGCACCCCAACATTTGTAAAGCAATTTCTCCCGAGTACGGCAATACCCCACATGTAGTCATAAATGTTTTTTTATTAGAAATTCATTAACCCTTTCCGGACTGATCCATTTTTTTATTTTCCGTTTTCCCTCCCTGCATTCCAAGAGCCATAACTTTTTTTTAATTTTTCCGTCAATAGAGTGGTGTGAGGGCTTATTTCTTGCGGTAGGAGTTGTAGTTTCTACTGATACCATTTAAAGTACCATTTAATGTACTGGGAAACTAAAAATAAAAATTGTTGCAGGTAGAAATTGTAAAAAAATGTAAATCCTCCATTGTTTTGTGCGTTTTATTTTTACTGCTTTCACCGTGCAGTAAAAATGACAACTTAATTTTTTTATGCGACTCAATACATTTACGGTGATACCAAATTTATATAGTTTTCTTCTAGATTTTACTACTTTTACAAAGTAAAAACTATTTGTTAAATAAAAAAAATTTGGTTTCACCACATTCCGAGAGGAATAACTTTTTATATTTTTTGGTCGATTGAGCCGTGTGATGGCTGATTTTTTGCGGGATGAGCTGTCGTTCTTATTGATACAATTTTTTGGTACATACAACTTTTTGAGCACTTTCTCCCCAAAAATTCTTTACAACTAAGGTGACCAAAAAACAGCAATTTTGGTGTTTTAAATTCTTTATTATTTACGGCATTGACCGTGCGAGTTAAATAATGGTATAATGTAATAGTTCGGACTTTACCAATTTTGTGTATTTTTTTAATTATTTACATTACTTCAGAGAAAAAATGGGAAAAGGGTTGTTTTTTGGACATTAAATATTTATTAATTTTTTTTCACTAATATTTATATCATATTTATTAACTTTTTATTTGACACATTTTATTAGTCCCCCTAGGGGACTTCAACCAGTGATCATTAGATCGCTGGTACAATACACTGCAATACTAATGTATTTCAGTATATTGTCATTTGTACAGGCTCCTGTAACAGCGCGATCGCTGTTCCTGCTCGTTAGTCACGGGTGTCAGCTGTAATACACAGCTGACAACTGCAGCGTATGGCGCGGGTTCAGCACGTGAGCCCACTCACTACACAAATCCCCCCCCCCCCGCACCACTACATGCTATTAAGTCATGGTGCGCGAAGGGGTTAATGCGCAGCGGATGTTGCGGAGTCAAAATTAAAATTTCCACTGATATGCCATTTTAGTGCACAATATGTTGTGCCCAGTTTGTGCCACTGAAGACAAATACCTCATAAAATATTAAGTGGGTTCTCCTGCGTATGGTGATGCCATATCTTTGGACGTAAACTGCTGTTTTGTCATGCTGCAGGGCTGAGAAGTGAGGGAGCGCCATTTGGCTTTTGGAGCGCAGATTTTGCTTGGTGGTAGTTCTGTTTGGAGTTTTACTAGTATTTCAGTTTATGATGTAGGGGCATATGTAATCTGTGCGGAGTAAATCAAGGCATAATAATAATGTATAATAATGCAGTAAATAAACAATAATTCACAGATGTGTGGCCAGTGTCGCACTGATAAATGGTGCCCAATCTTATCTGCTTTTGGAACTCTCTGCACATTTTGCCTCGTCGTATTCTTAGAGCCAGAACTTTTTTATTTTCTCTCCAACAGAATTGTGTGAGGACTTATTTGTTGCGGGACAATCTGTAGCTTTCATTGATACCATTTTGGGGTACATATGATTTTTTGATCACTTCCATTATTTGGCAAGCAAGGTGAACAAAAACCATTAATTCTGACAATGTTTTTTATTCTTTGTTTTTACGGCGTTCATCCTGGACTATAAATTACAATTTTACTTTATTCTGCGGGTCGATACGATTATGATAATATCATATGTATATCTTATTTGATGTTTTGCAGCGTTTGCGCAATAAAATAACTTTTTATAAAATTATTTCTTTTTCTGTGTCACCATATTCTGAGAGCCAAAACTTTTTTATTTTTCAGTCAAAAAAGCTTTGTAAGGGCTCGTTTTTTTTCGGGACGGGATGTAGTTTTCATTGGTACTATCTTGGGATAAATGCAAATTTTTTATCTCTTTTTATTCAATTTTTTGGGAGGGGTGGTGACCAAAAAATAGTGATTCTGGAATTGTATTTTTTTTTTTGCTTATTTTTTTTTGTGGTGTTCACCATGCGGGAAAAATAATATTATAGTTTTATAGTTTGAGGTCGTTACAAATACGGTGATACCAAATATGTGTACTTTTTTTAAAAGTGTAAATTTTTTTCCTATAATAAGAGACTTAGGGTATGTGCACACACACTAATTACGTCCGTAATTGACGGACGTATTTCGGCCGCAAGTCCCGGACCGAACACAGTGCAAGGAGCCGGGCTCCTAGCATCATACTTATGTACGATGCTAGAAGTCCCTGCCTCGCTGCAGGACAACTGTCCCGTACTGTAAACATGATTATACTACGGGACAGTTGTCCTGCAGCAAGGCAGGGACTCCTAGCGTCGTACATAAGTATGATGCTAGGAGCCCGGCTCCTTGCACTGTGTTCGGTCCGGGACTTGCGGCCGAAATACGTCCGTCAATTACGGACGTAATTAGTGTGTGTGCACATACCCTTATTATCAGAAAAAAAAGCTTTTTTTGTTTTTGTAACATAACTTTTCTTTTTACACTTTTATAAAACATTTTTATTACATTTTATAAACTTTTTTTGTCCCAGTCGGGGACTTGAAGACTTGCAGCTCTGATCGCTGCTATAATACATTACACTACTTAGGTAGTGTAATGTTTTCTCAGGGTATATTCACACGGGCTATTTTCGGCTGTTTTTCGGTCCGTAAACGGCTGAAAAACGGATGAAAAATCGGAAGCAGAACGCCTCCAAGCATCTGACCATTGATTTCAATAGGAAAAACGGCGCTCTGTTCCGACGGGCTGTTTTTTTTACGCGGCCGTTTTGAGAAACGGCCACGTAAAAGAACGGCCGCGAAAAAGGAGTGCTGGTCACTTCTTGGGATGTTTTTGGAGCCGTTTTTTATTGACTCTATAGAAAACAGCTCTCAAAATGGGCGCAAAAAAACGGTGTGAAAGCGTGTGAACATACCCTCACAGTCATTGTGACGTTAAAGTTACAAAGTCTGGTCCTCATAGGCTTCTATACATGGCAGCCCAGAGGCTGTTGTCTGGCCTCCGGTTGCCATGGCAACCATCGGAAGCCCCCGTGATTTCATGTTGGGGCTGCCGATTTGCTCTAAATTCTTTATACGCGGCGATCGAAATCGACTTCCGCATCTAATTGCTTAATTTTCTAAAAAAAGCAGCGATGGGCTGCTGATCGGCAAGAGGGAATGCAGGGCAGACACCCTGCACAGTTAACCGCCGCTGCGGTGTAGCGCCGCGCGGTGGTTAACTGTCAAATTCCAGACGTAATTGCACGTCAAGGTATGCACAGTTACTGCTCACCTTGACGTGCAGTTACGTCAAGGTGCTGGAAGGGGTTAAATGGTCCAATAGTCTGGTTTAGTAGGCTACACAATTATGGGGAAGACTGCTGACTTGACAGTTGTCCAGAAGACAGTCATTGACACTCTCCACAAGGAGGGTAAGCCACAAAAGGACATTGCTAAAGAAGTTGGCTGTTCACAGAGTGCTGTATCCAAGTATATTAACCAGTTAAGGACTAGGCTGTTTTACAGCTAAATGACCAGAGCAAATTTCACAATTTTGCTATGCGCTTCTTTAGATGGACTATAACTCTGCAGGTGAATAAAGTTCATCTTTGAATTTTACAATCTTTTTAAAGGACAGATAGGGCTTTGTTTTAGTGGCATTTGTCAGTATTTATCATTTTTTTTTTTCCTCTAAAGTGGGCAAAATTGGGAAAAAAATTCAAGAATTTAGCAATTGCGTCAGTTTATACCAGCATTTTTCACACACAGTATGGACCACGGACAAAATTAATCTCCTTTCACATTCTTCCACTTCTCCCGTGCATGGGGATACCAAATATGTGTGCCTTATTCACTGTGCGGGCATGTGCCAGGGCTTGGCATAAAAGGAGGCTTTTAAGCCTTTTCGGTCCAGGAATTTTGCATTTGATTTTATAGCAGCATACTGTTTTCTGGTGGGCCTAATGCTGCTGAAACATTAGAAACACCCCATAAATGACTTCATTCACACAAGTAGACCCCACAAGGTTTCCTTCAAGGGGTTTTTCATATTTTTAGCAACTCCAGTTTTCTTCTGAAAGTTTCTTGAATAAGATGGAACAAAATAAAATCTGCTTGTTTTTAGCAAATGCGTCAGTTTAGGCTAGCTTTTTTCACACACGTATAGACCACGGCCAAAATTCATCTCCTTTCACATTTTTCCACTTCTCCCATGCATGGGGATACCAAATATATGTGCCTTATTCACTGTGCGGGCATGTGCCAGGGCTTGGCATAAAAGAAGGCTTTTTGGCCTTTTCGGTCCAGGAATTTTGCATTTGATTTTATAGCAGCATACTGTTTTCTTGGGGGCGTAATGCTGCTGAAACATTAGAAACACCCCATAAATGACTTCATTCACACAAGTAGACCCCACAAGGTTTTCTTCAAGGGGTTTATCATATTTTTAGACAGTCCAGTTTTCTTCTGAAAGTTTCTTGAATAAGCTGGAACAAAATAAAATTAGCAATTTTTTAGCAAATGCGTCAGTTTAGGCTAGCATTTTTCACACACAGTATAGACCACAGACAAAATTCATCTCCTTTCACATTCTGTTACTTCTCCTGTGCATGGGGATACCAAATATGTGTGCCTTATTTATCACATAGAGATGTAGGAGGGCGGACGATAGAAGAAGCTTATTTCACAAATCGCCTTTTTTCAAAGCTGGTTTTACAAAACTCAACAGAGTTTCTATAACACTTCCAAAATATCTGCTCTTGAAGCAGAGATCCCAAAATATTCATCTAGAGGTATAATGGGAATACATTTTTTGGGGTTTTCAAAAATAAGAAATTGCAGGTTTATGCAAATTAAGCTCTCCAGCAGATGAACTTTAGAAAATATGCAAACATGACATCCACCCCCCACCCACCCATTCCCACCCTCACCCTTGGAGTAAAATCAGGTGAAAAATAAAAATGTAATGTAGGGCAAATATATTTTCAACTAATTAACTAAAATCTAATAATTAAGAACAGTGTGGTATTTTTTAAAACATGGGTCAATGCAAATGCCTGGTTGTGAGGGACATGATGGACAGAAATTTCGGGAATCTTTGCGGTGCCCTTCTTTTCTGCAGACGGCAATACCCCACATGTAGTCATAAATGTTTTTTTATTAGAAATTCATTAACCCTTTCCGGACTGATCCATTTTTTTCTTTTCCGTTTTCCCTCCCTGCATTCCAAGAGCCATAACTTTTTTTTATTTTTCCGTCAATAGAGTGGTGTGAGGGCTTATTTCTTGCGGTAGGAGTTGTAGTTTCTACTGATACCATTTAAAATACCATTTAATGTACTGGGAAACTAAAAATAAAAATTGTTGCAGGTAGAAATTGTAAAAAAATGTAAATCCTCCACTTTTTCTGGGGGTTGCTTCTGGTTGGTGTTGGAGGAATCCGACTGATGAAATGTCTTTCTGTCAGTCGCGTGACATCCTCAGACTGGGGGCATTCTCTTGTGTCCTGAATATCAAAAAAGAGGCCTTCAATAATTTTCTCCTGGAAATCCAGGTATGTTTCTCTGCCTCTGTTTTTTTTTTTTTTTCGTGGACAATGATATTTAGGATGTCGTCCGTTATAAATAAATGGAAGTAATCCATTTGGACAAAATTTGTATTTTCCACGGTTATGCCAGGAGTGGCAGTAAATCAGTGGATTCAAGGCCCAAAAGATGGGGCAGGTGCCCATACAAGAGCCTGAACTGGAGGGACCAGGCTGTCCCGTGCTACAGCGCTACTAGGCCCTGCACTTCCATGTTCTGCAGTTTCAACAGCATAGGGACAACGTCCCCTGAATATGAACCTGAAGTGACGCTATCATCGTCACTGCCCGAAACAGGTTCCATCTCTGACATCATCTCTGATGCGGTCTCAGACTCAGACCACAGCATGGCGTATGCCTCCTCGGCGCTAAACAACTTCCTCGCCATAACGTCACTAACACTAACTAAACAAACTTTTTTTTTTTTTATAAAACACACAAACTAATTGGTATATATATCTACACTACCGCTAACAAAAAAATAAACCGCTATTGCTATATATATTATATATATGTAGATATATATATAATTATATATTCCCTACCTGCCTATTCTAATAGAATAAAAGAAAGGTAGATAGATAGAAAAAAAGATAGATGGATAGATTGTATTGATAGATAGAAATCTATCTATACAGAGAATGTTTTATAGAGTGTAACTGTATTTTTTTTGTAACTGTAACTGTAATCTTCTGGCAGCAATTCTCTCGAGTCTCTTCTTCTCCTCACACTGAAACAATGTTTGAGGAGAAGAAAAGAGGCAGGAGATTTGCTGCCAGAAATATCAAAATAAAACAAATGTGGTCGCTGTGATAGGTTTTCACAGCGACCACATGTTCAGGGACCATCAGATTGGTCCCTGATACTCTGCCCAGTGCCCAGAGCTGTTGGTAACAGAGTGGGCACAGGGCTGTGTGCACGCGATCGCGTGCACACTGTATTATACGTACAAATGCATGTGATCGCTGTGATTGGTTGTCACAGAGATCACATGTTCAGGGGCCAAAAGATTGGCCCCTGACATTGTGCCCAGTGCCCATGGCTGTTAGCAACTAGTCATTAGTCTATACGGCGGACTTCAGAGACCCTGACCGCTGGCCATAAAAATACAGCCAGCGGTCGGGAACCTCTTAATGGAAATTTGAGAGGAAGTAAAAAGTGTGGTAGAAAAAGGTGCACAAGCCACAGGGATAACCGCAGCCTTGAAAGGATTGTCAAGAAAAGGACATTCAACAATCTGGGGGAAATTCACAAGGAGTGGACTGCGGCTGGAGTCAGTGATTCAAAAGCCACCACAAACAGACGTATCCAGGACATGGGCTACAACTGTTGTATTCCTTGAGACAACGTCAGAAGCGTCTTACCTGGCCTAAGGAGAAAAAGGACTGGTCTGTTGCTCAGTGGTCCAATGTCCTGTTTTCAGATGAAAGTAAATTTTGCATTTCATTTGGAAATCAAGGTCCCTGAGTCTGGAGGAAGAGTGGAGAGGCAGTCAAACTGTCATGGCCATGCCCACTCATCTCCTGACGCCCGCAGCCATGGATCTGCGAGCGCTGGCCCCACTCTCCTGCTCAGGAGACACCAGCGCTCACTTCTGCTCACCTTGGCTGTGTCCCGTAGGGTGCACGCACACGCTCGTGCCTGCTCTTAAAGGGGCAGCACGCGCATCTGACTTTTGTATTTAATTAGCCCATAGCATCCTGGACTATAAGAAGGGCTCAGCCCCTTCCTCCCACGCCTGAGCGTTGTTGTCGTACCCAAAATTTGTCTATGCAAATGGTCTCCTAGTGTTTCCCAGTTCCCAGTGTTCCCTGTTCCTGTATTCTGTATCCCTTGCTATCCTGGTCAAGTGCCGTGCTGAGCTGAAGTCGTGCTGTGCTGTATACCACGCCTGTCCTGCTACACCACACCTGATGTCTATCTGCTGCCTAGTTCCAGCCGAGCCTGCGTTGCTACTGTCCGAGCTGCCACAGGTACCCTATACGAACTATAGGCTGTAACCTGCGCCCTGTTGGCCAGCTACCATACCATCAAGGCGGTACGGCCCAGTGGGTCCACAAACCCAACGTGACAAAATCCAAGTTGCTTGCGGTCCAATGTGAAGTTTCCACCGCCTGTGATAATTTGGGGGATCCATGTCATCTGCTGGTGTTGGTCCTCAGTGTTATATCAAGTCCAGAGTCAACGCAGCCATCTACCAGGAAATTTTAGAGCACTTCATGCTTCCCTCTGTCGACAAGCTTAATGGAAATGCTGATTTCATTTTCCTGCAGGACTTGGCACCTGCCCACACTGCCAAAAGTATCAATACCTGATTTAATATCCACAGTATCACTGTGCTTGATTGGACAGCAAACTCGCCTGACCTAAACCCCATAGAGAATCTATAGGCTATTGTCAAGAGGAAGATGAGAGACGCCAGACCCAATATTGCAGACGAGCTAAAGGCCACTATCAAAGCAACCTGGGCTTCCATAACACCTCAGCAGTGCCACCGGCTGATCACCTCCATGCTACATCGCATTGATGCAGTAATTCATGGAAAAGGAGCCCCAAACAAGTATTGAGTGCATATACTGTACATACTTTTCAGTAGGCCAACATTTCGGTATTAAAAATCATTTTTTAAATTGGGCTTATATAATATTCTAATTTGCTGAGACACTAAATTTTGGGTTTTCATTAACTGCTAGCCATAATTATCAACATTAAAATGCAAACATTCCGGAAATGGATCACTCTGTGTGTAATGAATCTGTATAATATATGAGTTTCACTTTTTGAATTGAATTACTGAAATAAAAAATAGATTGGTTTTTGATGATATTTTAATTCACTGAGAAGAACTAGTATTGTTATATATATGTATGTATATATATATATATATATATATATATATGTATGTGCGTACGTATGTGTATATATATATATATATATATATATATATATAATAAAATTCAAGGAATCTTTCAACCCGCTCCTGCCACAGCCATTGTTTAGATTTTCACTTTCGCTTTTCCTCCCCACCTTTCAAAAGCCATAGTGGGGAAGCTGGAAAAAACATTATTTTTGGGGTGGAATCGGAAAAAAACAGGGATTCCTCCATTTTTGAGGGGTTTCGTTTTTACAGCGTTCACCATGTGGTAAAAACGGCATGTTAACTTTATTCTGTAGGTCAATATGATTACGTGACTTACGTCGATACCAAATTTCTATAGTTTTTTTTATGTTTTATTCGTTTTACAAGAAAAAAATTGATTGCTAAAAATAAAATGTATGGTTTGTCGCCATATTCTGGGAGCCATAACTTCTGTTTTTTCCATTGATTATGCGGTATGAGGGATTATTTTTGGCAGGGCAAGCAGTAGTTTCTACTGGTACCATT
The DNA here is from genome assembly GCF_050947455.1 of Rhinoderma darwinii. Classification (NCBI taxonomy): domain Eukaryota; kingdom Metazoa; phylum Chordata; class Amphibia; order Anura; family Rhinodermatidae; genus Rhinoderma; species Rhinoderma darwinii. The sequence goes on from NC_134692.1 coordinate 101,711,203, forward strand.
TTGGGTTTACGTGAGACTTTTTGATCACTTTTTATTTCATATTTTTGTGGGGAATGAAGTGACTAAAAATCAGCAATTCAGGCTTTTTAATTTTTTCTTTACGACATTCACCATGCTGGTTAAATATTGTTATATGTATACATTAAAAAAATAATTATTTAACTGTATTTTTTTTTTACTAGTCCATCTAGGGGACTTGAACAAGCGATTGAATGGATTACTTGTATGATATACTGCATTACTAATGTATTAATGCTATACTAACAGTCTCCTATGAAGCCCTGCCAGAAGCAGGGCTGTATAGGAGTACAAAGATGGCAGACCTGGGGCCTTCATCAGGCCCCCAGGCCAAATGCCAACTATCAGCACCCCGTGATCGCATCGCAGGGGGGGGCGATGGCACATCAAAGGGAGCCACCCCACTGTTTCTAACCACTTAGATGCCGCGGTCGTTTTTGACCATGGCATCTAAGGGGTTAAACAAACAGGAATCCGCTCGAGCAGGATCCCGCGTGTTACACTGAAGTGTCGGCTGTTACACACAGCTGAAACGCTCATTCTATGGAGCAGGCTCAGCCCATGAGCCTGTTCTGTACTCCCCCACCCGACCTCCACCGTATATATACAATGGATGTCTGGAAGGGTTTAAAACCATCATACTTCATGTACTAACATGCTTCACTTTATTCAAAAGTGCCCCAAACAGAAACGTATTGTGTGTAGATAAGGCTTAGTTCACATTGCATTTAACATATACCTCTGACAGAAACCTTCAATGTTGTTTTGTGGCATACCTCTGTATGGGAATGTGCATCAAACTACACTTACCTATACATTACAAAATGGTGTACCAACCCTTACCCACCAAAAGGACATGGCTAGTGCATAGACTGTACATAGGTGAAAATTTAATATTTGCAGATCTTTGCGACACCTGCTACTTCCTCCATTAGCTAAAAACGGCAAAAATTTGCATTTTTATAAATTTGAATGTATCTGCTTGCAAGACAGATAGTTATACCACACAAAATCATTGCTAATTAACATTTCCCATATGTCTACTTTATATTGGCATCGTTTTTTGAACATCCTTTTATTTTTCTAGGATGTTACAAGGCTTAGAACTTTAGCAGCAATTTCTCACATTTTAAAGGAAATTTCAAAAGGCTATTTTTACAGGGGCCAGTTCAGTTTTGAAGAGGCTTTAAGAGGCCCATACAATACAAATACAAACCCTCATAAATCACCCCATTTTAAAAACTGCACCCCTCCAAGTATTTAAACAGCATTTATAAAGTTTCTTAACCCTTTAGGCATTCCACAAGAATTAAAGCAAAGTAGCTTGGTGGATTAAGTGGCTTGTGATATAAGTGGAGTTATAAAACCAGATTGTGTTGCTGTGTTCCAGCGTGTGAATCTGTGTGAGATAACTGAACTGAATTGAGTGCTTGAAAATAGAAACTAGCAAAAACGGACACAATTTAAAAACCTTTTTTTCTTTGCAGCTTCCTTCCTGCTAAGCTGCTGACAAGGGGGAGGGGTTAATTGCTCAGGTGATATAAATTAGCCTGCATAACTCAGACTGAGCTAGCTCTGTTCTGGGCTTGGTGGATTAAGTGGTTGTGATATAAGTGAAGTTATAAAACCGGAGTTAAAGCCCCTGTAAGTACCCTTCTTTTACTTTAACAATTGTTCACTGTTTTTTTGTAACTCGGATAATGGACAGCAAGATTGGAGGTTTTTTTTCAGTGCACAGTTTGCCATATGTATGCACGACTGGAGCCAGAGTTCCAGGGTGAATACCTCTGTGGCAGATGTGAGCATGTTGGTCAACTGGAAGCTCGCATTAGAGATCTGGAGGAGCAGAATGCAACACTGAGGGCCATAGACAATCTTGATTAGAGCATGCTGCTCACAGAGCACGCAGTTAGTGGGGTAGAACTGGAAGGTGAAGACATGGGTGAGCAGGATCAAGCAAGTAGCTGGCTTAATGAAGTTAGGGGCAGTAGAAAGGGGTCAAAGAAAAGGAAGGCCAATCCTGTTTCTGATATTCCAAGCAAAATTGCCAAGTTGGGTGATGATGCGAGGGTGTCGGTCTCAGAAATGGCAGCCCTAGTGGATACTGATCTCCCTAACAGCCGGGAGAACAGCCCAGCTAGTAGTCGGCGGGATGGTAATGCAGGTAAGGCAAGACAATTGATAGTTGTAGGGGATTCTATAATCAGGAAGACGAATAGAATAATTTGTCGCCAAGACCGCCTCAACCGAATGGTTTGGAGCCTTAAGAATAATTTTAAAGAACTAGGCTACAAGCTGAAAGGAAGGACCTCCAAGGTTGTATTCTCAGGAATACTGCCTGTGCCATGCGCATCACAGGAAAGACAGCGGGAGCTCAGGGAGTTAAATGCATGTCTGAAGTCTTGGTGTAGAGGAGAAGGCTTTGGGTTCCTAGAGCACTGGGCTGACTTTTCATTGGGGTACAAACTGTATTCTGCAGATGATTTGGACCTAAATGGAAGGGGGCCCGCTGTGCTGGGGGAGTATTTAAACTAGGGCTGAGGAGGGAGGTCAATGTAGAAAATAAAGGGGTAGTTAGGTTAGAGAGGGGTCAGACTATATTGGTGGGGGGAGAAACTGACTGTGGGGAGAGGACTAGGCAACAAGATAAGGAGATCCTTTCGTTACAAAACAGCAATGAAAATGTAAATAAAAATCCCCAAATAATGTCAAATAACATTTCTGATACTGAAAGTGAAATGTTTATAGGCAAGTTAAAGTGTATGTTCACAAATGCCAGAAGTCTAGCAAGAAAAATAGGGGAGCTGGAGGCCTTGGTACTGGAGGAAAATATACATATAGTGGAGTGGGTGTTGCTGAAACATGGCTAGACTCTTCTCATGACTGGACTGTAAATCGACAGGGTTTTACACTGTTTCGGAAAGGACAAATAGGAAAGGCGGTGGTGTATGTCTGTATGTGAGAAGTGATATAAAGGAGAGTGTGAAAGAGGCATTAGAGGGTGAAGATTGTGAGGAGTTTGAAACCTTGTGGGTGGAATTACAAAGGGAGGTAAACACTGAAAAAATTACTTTTGGTGTAATCTGTAGACCCCCCCCCCCCCCAATATAACTGAGGAGATGGAAGTTCAATTATATAAACAGATGAAGCGGGCTGCACATGGCGGGTACAGTAGTGATAATGGGAGACTTTAATTATCGGGATATTAATTGGTGTCATGGTTCGGCTTCAACTGCAAAGGGTAGACATTTCCTCAACCTGTTGCAGGAAAATTTTATGGGCCAGTTTGTGGAAGACTCGACTAGAGGTAAAGCTCTGTTGGATCTGGTTATTTCTAATAATGCAGAACTTGTTGGGAAAGTCAATGTTCGTGAAAACCTCGGTAACAGTGATCATAATATAGTTATATTTTACATATACTGTGAGAAACAAACACAGGCTGGGAGGGCAAAAACACTTAATTTTAAGAAGGCCAATTTCCCCAGGATGAGGGCTGCAATTCAGGATATAGACTGGGAAGAACTAATGTCAAATAATGGTACAAATGATAAATGGGAGATTTTCAAATCTACTTTGGGTAATTATAGTACAAAATATATTCCTATAGGTAACAAGTATAAACGACTGAAATTAAACCCCACATGGCTTACACGTTCTGTAAAAATGGAAATACATGACAAAAAAACGGCATTTCAAAAATACAAATCTGAGGGTATAGCTGTAGCCTTTGTAAATTATAAAGAGCTTAATAAAATTTGTAAAAAGGTAATAAAATCAGCAAAAACACAAAATGAAAGACAGCTGGTCAATGATAGTAAAACAAATCCCCAAAAATTCTTTAAGTATATAATTGAAAAAAAGCCAAGATCTGAACATGTAGGACCCCTAGATAGTGGTAATGGGGAGTTGGTCACAGGGGATCAAGAAAATGCAGAGTTACTAAATGGGGTTTTCAGCTCTGTATATACAACTGAAGAAAGAACAGCTGATGTAGCCGGTGCCAGTGCTGTTAATATATCAGTTGATATACTGAATTGGATAAAAGCAGTTATGGTCCAAGCTAAATTAAACAAAATAAATGTACACAAGGCCCCGGGACCAGATGGGTCACACCCTAGATTTCTTAGCCCTTTCAGGACCAAGGGTCATCGATGCCTCAATGTCATAGTTACATAGTTACAAGAAAAGAGAGTTGGAACCAGCGCTGAAGTGGTAAATCTGCTAAAAACTTCTTCCAAGTTTTAATGTTTGCTTTGGTAAAAACAAATGGACAAAGATATGATGATGACGGGTGGGTAATGTCCAAAGTACAGAGGGTGATGGGAAAATAGGTGTTGGCCTACGCGTTTCAGACCCCTGCTGTGTCCTTAGTCATGGCTTGTAGTTTGTCTGACTGTGCAGTCTAGACTTTTTATAGCCAGTCGATCTCGTCATTAGTCAGTTAATTGCGTTTCAAAGTGGAGGAGAAGGGGAGGAGTCCTGTGGATCGCAATCTTTATTCTGTTACCTAGGCATAAGGAATGTTATCAGGTATGTAGGAGGACACGGACCGCCGGGGGTCGCGTGACTGAATTGTATGCAAAAGAATTCCTTTGTTTGTATAAATAATTAGTTTAAAACTGAAAGATGTGTTTATGAATATTTGTGTTCAATATATTTGATTAATTGTTTAAAAATGGTATATGCCAGAAGAGACAGGTAACTCCGTATTTATGGTTCGATCTAGACGAGATAAATTTTGCATAGATCCTTCTTTCCACAGGGGGGACATGACAAGAATGACGATCGATAGTTTCATTTCAATGTATCTACTGTCAGGTGACTGTATAATACCTAACTGTCGTTACATTATGAAAATTGTTCAGCGGAAGAAATTCAGTTTTTTATTGTTTTTTATTTTGTTAACCTGAGAAACACCGAAAGAACGGGTGACTGGCTTAAAAAGTGGGGTGACGCCTATTGTTGGTTTAGGTAGAGAAAACGATGGATAAATGATTGATTGATTAAAAAGTGGGGTGAATTGATATGACGTACAATTAAAAGAACAAAAAACTGGTTATTTCTAATTAATTTTTATTGATTCTTGCTTTCATTTTTAATTTATATTTTTATTTATATTTATTTTTATTAATTAATTATGATGAGAGAAAGGCTAACATATTTATTGGCTAACATATTTATTGGATTTTGGTATTAGGAGTATTTTGTGATGAATGGATAAATAATGCTAGTCATATTAATAAGCTCTTTTGTATTTTTGCTTGACAGCGCTGTTTTTCAATATTAGAACATATGTGTACATTATTTGGACAAGATATACATGTAAGAAAGATCGGACTATTACATATTTTGTTTAATTTAATTTAATCCTGGCATCGTAGCCTGCTATAAAGCTCTAGTTCAAGAAATTGCTTGGCTATTTATTATAGATTATCAATTTGTGTGTTAAAAAATGTGCCATACGGATATGGTAAAAAAATATTATCATTATTTTTATTAGTAATGGATTCTATTGACTTTGTAAAGAATAATCAGATTATTTCATAAATTGGATGACAATGATCTGTTTGTTCTTTTATTATTTATTTGTGTTTTAATACTTGGTTTTTTATTTTATTATTTATTAGATGTTATATTACGTCTATTGGATTTTTATTTTATTTTTTATATTTTTTGTTTTTTATTTGTTATTTTTTATTGTAGTTACTTATTAGTTGTTTAAATCCAATATTTCTTTGGGATTAATGATATCCCATCAAGGATATATATATTTGGAATGACTTTAGCTGATGAGAACTAGACTGGCAAGGGGCTGACGTAAATTGAATTAGATTACTAGACCTAAAAGATGGCATCAGAAGGAGACGAAAACTACGTTGTTAGAGTTAGTAATGAAACATGAGGTCTTTTCTTAAATTCAAACCTTTGGGGACCCTTGTTTGAAGTCTGAAAATCCAGAAGGCTTCTCTTGTTTGTGTTATATGTTTAATATCCCCACCTCTTTTGGGTTTGTGTATTTTTTCAATGGCATAACAGGAAAAACTGTTTGTTGCTCTGCTATGTTGAAGTATAAAATGCTTGGCTACATTTGAAATGTTGACAATATTTGGATTGCGGATGTAGCCAAGATGTTCTAGAATTCTTGTTTTGAACTTTCTGTTGGTACATCCTATATATTTTAAGTCACATGCTGTGCATTCAACTATATATATGACCGAGTCAGAGTTACAGTTGATGTAGTTATTAATGGTATATGTACCAGTGTTAGTTGAATTTGAGAAGACCTTTTTTGGTGTTGCGTATGAACACACTTTACAGGGATTATTTCCACACTTGAAGAAACCTTTTTGTTCTAACCATGAGCTTTTGGTTTTAATAGGGCTGAAAAAAGATGGAGAAAGTGTCGTAGCCAGAGATGGAGCTCGCCGTGCGACTATTCTACAACCGTTCTTGAGGATGTCTTCCAGGATCAGATCCTCTTTGAGCATAGGTAAGTGTTTATTCACGATCCTTTTTATGTTGTTGAATTGGCTGCTTTGTTGCAGAACTAAAGTGGGTATGATGGATGTTGATTTTGGGCTTTTGTTTTTGGACAAAAGAGTGTCTCTATTTTTCTTGGCAATTGCCTTGTCTGCTCTGTCTAGGGACCAACGAGGGTATCCCCTATTGGATAGTCTGCTGTGTATATGTTGTTTTTCTATATTGAATTGCTTATCTGAGCTGCAATTGCGTTTTGCTCTGCATAATTCACCCACTGGAATTGAAACAATGGTCTGTTTGGAATGGTTGCTGTCCGCATGTAAGATGGTATTACCAGCCGTTGGTTTTCTGTAGGTTTTAGTGTGTATCTGAGTACCTTCTTCCCCCATCAATTCCAGATCCAAAAATATGATACTGATTTTATTAGATGCATATGTGAATCTAAGGTTGTAGACATAGGAGTTGAGGAAATCCACAAAGCCTTGGATGGCAGATACATCTCCCTCCCAGATGAACAGGAGGTCATCGATGTATCTGCCATACCAATTAATATTTTCTCCATATGGATTACTTGTAGAAAAAATTGTTTGTTCTTCCCACCACGCCATAACCAAGTTCGCTAGGGACGGGGAAAATTTTGCCCCCATTGAGACTCCCTTTAATTGGAGATAGTATTTGGTGTCGAATTGGAAGTAGTTGTGAGTCATTAAGAAAGTGAGGATTTCCAAAATATATATCTGTAATGGTTCGCTGTAATTACTATGTTTGTTCAGATGATGTTTCATGGCATTGTGAGCTACATTGTGAGGTATACTTGTGTATAGGGATGTGACATCACAAGTTAGCCATGTATATTCCTTTGACCATATTTAATTTCTGAATGCACATAGGACATCTTTGGTGTCTTTCAAAAAGCCTGGCGTGTTTTGTGTGATTGGCTGCAAGAGAGAGTCTAACCACTCTGAAGTTTTTTCTGAAAAGGACCCTATTCCCGACACTATCGGTCGCATTGGGGGAGGCGTAATATTCTTGTGGGTTTTGGGCAGAGCATGCAATATTGGTGTAATAGGAAATTCAACAAACATATAATCTGCTTGCTTTGGTGTAAGAGACCCGCAATCTACACCTGCCTGTATTATATTTTTTATTTCTTTTTGAAAACTACTTATTGGATTCTGTTTTAATAACTTATAGGTGGATTGGTCCGATAATAATGTGTCTATCTGCATTTTGTAATCTTCCCTGTTCATGATTGCAATACTGCCTCCCTTGTCCGATTTTTTAATAATAAGGTCCTTATTATCTTCAAGGGATTTTGTTGCTTTTTTCAGTTTGCTTGGAAAGTTAGTTTTTCTCCTTGTTTTATTTAGGGACTCAGATAGTTGTTGTAGGTCCTTTTCTATGGAAATTTGAAAGCGATCCATTGTCTCTGTCCTTGATACGATCGGGTAAAATTTAGGGTTGATGGTCTTAAAGTTAGTTGAAGTATGTATTTCCTTGTTTGATGTTTCGGTATCTAGGCTTTCAAGACATAATAGAGTCTTTGATTCTTGAAAGGATAGTGGATGTTCGCAGGAGTCTTCTGTTTCCGCTATTTTTGTTTGTGAATGAGGTTCTATATTCGTGTGAGCGATTATTTTTTCTGAACTGTCATTCATTTCCATTATGTTCAACTCGTTGTTGTAGAAGTGTATTTTTACAGTTAGGTTTCTAACGAATTTGTTAACATCCAGTAGTGTGCTGAACAATTTGAAATTTTGGTTAGGTGCGAAGTTGAGACCTAGAGATAGAACTTCAGATTGCTCTACTATGAGGTTGGTTGTGGAGAGATTGGTAATGTTCAATTCAGATTGTAATTCCTGCGGGTACGGGGGCGAACGCTCTGTTCTTGATCTACAGGATTTGTGTTTGCGGCCGCCGCTCCTGCCTCGTTTTTTGACGTATATTTTTTGTCAAATCTGGAGTTATTTTTTGTTCTTTCTCTGGAATTATCATAGTCTGTATCTTCACGTTCACCATCTCCCGAATCAAGCTCAGTAGAGATGAAGCTTACTCTGTGCTGGTGTTGTCCATATCTGCTTTGGTTATTGCGTTGTTTTAGAATCGGTCTAGATTTATTATAATTCCTCCCCCTGTTCTTCCAGCTGTACACCTCTTTGTTAGCATAGTCCCGTAAATCTCTTTGGAACTTGGTTCTTTTAATTTCTGCCAGTTTGTGGAAGACTCGACTAGAGGTAAAGCTCTGTTGGATCTGGTTATTTCTAATAATGCAGAACTTGTTGGGAAAGTCAATGTTCGTGAAAACCTCGGTAACAGTGATCATAATATAGTTATATTTTACATATACTGTGAGAAAAAAACACAGGCTGGGAGGGCAAAAACACTTAATTTTAAGAAGGCCAATTTCCCCAGGATGAGGGCTGCAATTCAGGATATAGACTGGGAAGAACTAATGTCAAATAATGGTACAAATGATAAATGGGAGATTTTCAAATCTACTTTGGGTAATTATAGTACAAAATATATTCCTATAGGTAACAAGTATAAACGACTGAAATTAAACCCCACATGGCTTACACCTTCTGTAAAAATGGAAATACATGACAAAAAAACGGCATTTCAAAAATACAAATCTGAGGGTATAGCTGTAGCCTTTGTAAATTATAAAGAGCTTAATAAAATTTGTAAAAAGGTAATAAAATCAGCAAAAACACAAAATGAAAGACAGCTGGTCAATGATAGTAAAACAAATCCCCAAAAATATATAATTGAAAAAAAGCCAAGATCTGAACATGTAGGACCCCTAGATAGTGGTAATGGGGAGTTGGTCACAGGGGATCAAGAGAATGCAGAGTTACTAAATGGGGTTTTCAGCTCTGTATATACAACTGAAGAAAGAACAGCTGATGTAGCCGGTGCCAGTGCTGTTAATATATCAGTTGATATACTGAATTGGATAAATGCAGTTATGGTCCAAGCTAAATTAAACAAAATAAATGTACACAAGGCCCCGGGACCAGATGGGTCACACCCTAGATTTCTTAACCCTTTCAGGACCAAGGGTCATCGATGCCTCAATGTCATAGTTACATAGTTACATAGTTAGTACGGCTGAAAAAAGACACATGTCCATCAAGTTCAACCAAGGGACGGGAAAAGGGAAGGAAAATTTTTTACACATCAGAGCTAATATTTTTTTGTTCTAGGAAATTATCTAACCCTTTTTTAAAGCCATCTACTGTCCCTGCTGTGACCAGCTCCTGTGGTAGGCTATTCCATAGATTCACAGTTCTCACGGTAAAGAAGGCTTGTCGCCTCTGCAGCTTGAACCTTTTTTTCTCCAGACGGAGGGAGTGCCCCCTTGTTTTTTGAGGGGGTTTTACAAGGAACAGGATTTCACCATATTTTTTGTATTTGCCATTAACATATTTATATAAGTTAATCATGTCCCCCCTTAGTCGTCTTTTTTCAAGGCTAAATAGGTTTAATTCTTTCAATCTTTCCTCATAACTTAAATTCTCCATGCCCCTAATTAGCTTCGTTGCTCTTCTTTGTATTTTTTCCAACTCCAGGGCATCCTTTCTATGAACTGGAGCCCAGAACTGAACTGCATATTCTAGATAAGGCCTCACTAATCCTTTGTAAAGTGGCAATATTACATCCCTGTCCCGTGAGTCCATGCCTCTTTTAATACACGACAATATCCTGCTGGCCTTTAAAGCAGCTGATTGACACTGCATGCTGTTATTGAGTTTATGATTTACAAGTACACCCAGATCCTTCTCAACAAGTGAATCCGCCAGTGTAGCTCCCCCTAGGACATATGATGCATGCAGATTGTTGGTACCCATTTATCTACATTAAACTTCATCTGCCAAGTTGACGCCCAAACACTTAGTTTGTTTAAATCTGCCTGCAACTCATGAACATCTTCCATAGACTGAACAATATTACATAGCTTGGTGTAATCTGCAAAAATAGAAATAGTGCTATTAATCCCATCTTCTATATCATTAATAAATAAGTTGAATAATAGTGGTCCCAGCACTGAACCCTGGGGTACACCACTTATTATCGGGGACCATTCAGAGTAGGAATCATTGACCACAACTCTCTGGATACGGTCCTTGAGCCAATTCTCAATCCAATTACAAACTATATTTTCTAAACCTATAGTCCTGAATTTACCCATTAGGCGTCTATGTCCAGCCCCAGTTTTTCAAATCTGACGTGTCATTTTATGTGGTAAGAATGCTTTTGCCTATCCAAGCAATTCAGAAATTGTTTTCTCGTGACATATTGTACATTATGTTAGTGGAAAATTGTGGTCAATAAATTCATAGCTTATATGTGAAAGACGCCAAAATTTCAAGAAAATTAGCAAAACTTATAATTTTTCTAAGTTTAAATGTAACCTACTTGTAAAACAGATAGTAATACCACACAAAATTGTTGCTAATTAACTTCCCCCATATGTCTACTTTATATTTGCATTGTTTTTTGAACATTATTTTAGTTTTCTAGGACGTTACAAGGCTTAGAACTTTAGCAGCAATTTCTCACATTTTCAAGGAAATTTCAAAAGGCTAGTTTGTCAAGGACCAGTTCAGCTCTGAAGTGGCTTTGAGGGCTTTATGTACTAGATAGACCCCATAAATCACACCTTTTTAAAAACTTCACCCCTCAAAGTATTCAAAACAGCATTCAGAAAGTTTATTAACCCTTTAGGCAATTCACAGAAATTAAAGCAAAGTAGAGGTGAAATTTACAAATTTCATTTGTAATACATATTTTTCTGTAACACAGAAGGTTTTACCAGAGAAATACAACTCAAGATTTATTGCCCAGGTTCTGCAGTTTTTAGAAATATCCCACATGTGGCTCTAGTGTGATAATGGACTGAAGCACCGGCCTCAGAAGCAAAGGAGCACCTACACGATCTTGGGGTCTCCTTTATTTAGAATATATTTTAGGCACCATGTCAGGTTTGAAGAGGTCTTGTGGTTCCAAAACAGTGGAATCTCCCCAAAAGTGGTTTTGGAAACTAAACACCTCAAGGAATTTATCTAGAGGTATAGTTAGCATCTTGACCCAACAGGTCTTTTGCTATATATATTGGAATATGTCTGTGAAAATGAAAATCTAATTTTTCTGAAAAAATATAATGTAATTTTTACAAGGAATAAAAAGCACCATAAAACTTGTAAAGCTATTTCTCACGATTACGGCAATACCCCATATCTGGTAATAAACTGCTGTTTGGACCCACGGCAGAGCTCAGAAGGGAAGGAGCGCCATTTGGCTTTTGCCGTGCAGATTTTGCTTGGTAATAGTTCTGTTTGGGATTTGTGCTGGTATTTCAGTTTATAATGTGGTGGTATATGTAAGCTGGGCAGAGTACATCAGGGCATAATAAGAGGGTATAATAAGGGGGTAAATAAATAATTCATAGATGTGTGGCGGTGTCGCACTGATAAATGGTGGCCAGTCTAATCCACTTTTGGACACTCTGCACAATTTCTGTCACTGTATTCTGAGCCCCAGAACTTTTTTTTATTTTTTCTCCACCCGAGCCGTGCGAGGGCTTATTTGTTACGTTACAATCTGTGGTTTTCATTGGTACCATTTTAGGCTACATGTGATTTTTTTTATCACTTTTTATTAGATTTTTTTGGCAAGCAAAGTGACAAAAACAACATACATTTTGACAATGTTTTTGTCCTTTTTTTTACAATGTTCACTGTGCGCTATAACTGACATTTTACTTTATTCTGCAGGTCGGTACGACTACGGCGATACCATATGTATGTTGTTTTGTGGCGTTTGCGCAATAAAATCACTTTTCTATAAAATTATTTATTTTTTGTGTCACCATATTCTGAGAGCCATAATTTTTTTATTTTTCAGTCAAAAAAGCTGTGTAAAGGCTTGCTTTTTGCGGGACGGTTTGTAGTTTTTATTGGTATTATTTTGGGGTACATGCAAATTTTTGATCACTTTTTATTCTATATTTTGGGAGGAGTGATGACCAAAAAAATAGTGATGCTGGTATTGTTTTTTAATTATTTTTTGCGGTGTTCACCGTGCGGGAAAAATAATATTATAGTTTTATAGTTGGGGCGTTACGAACGCGGTGATACCAAATATGTGTACTTTTTTAACGTTTTTTTTTTTTTCCTATAATAAAAGACTTTTTATAGGAAAAAAAAAAAGCATTTTTCTAAAACATTTTTATTACTTTTTTTTTTTTACTTGTTTTACTTGAAGACCTGCAGCACTGATGGCTGCTATAATACATTACACTACCTAGGTAATGTAACGTATTATAAACTATCAGTGTGACGTTGACAGTCACACTGACAGGTAGCCTATGAGGACCAGCTGATCCTCATAGGCTTCCGTGAATGGCAGACCGGAGGCTGTTGTATGGCCTCCGGTTTTGCCATGCAACCGACGGCAGCACCCGCAATCGGTGCCCATCAAAGTTTGTTGTGGCAACAAACTTTCCAGTTTGTAGCTACAGCAAACTTTCCCTGCGATCACATGGGGGGCGTAGCTAAAGGCTCATGGGCCCCGATGCAAAAGTTCTTATTGGGCCCCCCCCCCGGAAACTTCTCATGGCCGACGGTCCGCAGCTTTCAGCTGTATCGCTGGGTCTAAGTGACCCAACAATGCAGCACTAGCAGCCGGGGCGTCACTAAGAGCTTAAAATGTCAGGGGAAATAGCCCTAATAAATATGTGTCTGCCCCAAAAAATGTGTGTATAGGAAACAGCATAGCATATCTATAGCACTACGACCCTATAAACTATGGATAGGATTAGATACAGTGGCTCAGCAGACAGTATCACACATGATAGGATTAGATACAATGACTCAGCAGACAGTATCACACATGATAGGATTAGAGATAGGGCCCAGCAGACAGTATCACACATGATAGGATTAGATACAATGACTCAGCAGACAGTATCACACATGATAGGATTAGATATACAGCTCAGCAGACAGTATCACACATGATAGGATTAGATACAGAGCTCAGCAGACAGTATCACACATGATAGGATTAGATACAGTGGCTCAGCAGACAGTATCACACATGATTGGATTAGATATAGGGTCCAGCAGACAGTATCACACATGATCAGATTAGATACAGGACTCAGCAGACAGTATCACACATGATCGGATTAGATACAGGGCTCAGCAGACAGTATCACACATGATTGGATTAGATACAGGGCTCAGCTCGCTGACATTGCAGCTCCAGCGCTGGACCCAGGAAAGGTAAGAATAATAATTTTGCTTCTTTATGTGTTACTGATTATTTTTGTGTGTTAGTGTTTTTTTTACAGGTTCGGTTGTTGGACTTCGGATACGAGGACTTCAATAAAATGGTTAATGAGGGTTGTGTTTTTTTATTTCAATAAAATATTTTTTCTATGTGCTTGTATCTTTTTAAACTTTATTATCACCGCCTTAGTAATGGCCGCTGGCTGATTGGCAACGTCCATTACTAAGGCGGGTCTTAATGTTAGCAGGTGCAAAGGCCAACACTAACCCCCATTATTACCCCGGTACCCACCGCCACCAGGGGTACTGGGAAGAGCCGGGTACGAACCAGTACACGACCATCTGCAGTGACGGTCAGGCACCGGGGCGGCCGCAGGCTGGTAGTATTAGGCTGGGGAAGGCCAAAAACAGTGGTACCTACCACCCTGGTAATGCTGCCTGCTGCTGCTATGCTGTATCTGGCTGGTTATGAAAATTGGGCGGGCCCCCACATCGTTCTTTCCAATTTTTTTTTAATTTTAAATGACGTGATTTCCCCCCCATTTTTCATAACCAGCCAGATACAATAAAGCAGCAGCAGCCTAGCATTACCAGGGTGGGATGGGCCACTGTTTTTGGCCTTTCCCCTCCTGATACTACCAGCCTGCGGCCACCCCAGTGGCCGACCATCACTACAGATGGTCAAGTACTGGATCGTACCCGGCTCTTCCCAGCACCCCTGGTGGCGGTGGGTACCGGGGTAATAAAGGGGGTTAGTGTTAGCCTCTGCACCGGCTAACACTAAGCCCCGCCTTAGCAATGGATGCTGTCAATCAGCCGGCGGCCATTACTAAGGCGGTAATAATATAGTTTAAATAAAAACACAAAGACATAGAAAAAATATTTTATTGAAATAAAAAAAAAAACCCACACAACCCTCATTAACCATTTTATTGATAATATAAAAAGCTGTCATCGAAGTAGTCCTGGAATCCGACGTAGTCCAACGACCGAACCTGTAAGAAAACACACAAAAACCAATTAGTAACACATGTGTTAGGCTTAGATACAGGGCCCATGTGTGATACTGTCTGTGGGACCCTGTATCTAATCCTACCACAAGGTAGGCTTAGATACAGGGTGCAGCAGACAGTAATCTTATACAGTATAAGATTACTGTGTGCTGGGGCCCTGTATCTAAACCGACAGTGTGGTAGGCTTAGATACAGGGTCCCACAGACAGGATCACACATGGGCCATGTATCTAAGCCTACCATGTGATTGTCTTAGATACAGGGCCCAGCAGACAGGATCACACAATCTGTGATCCTGTCTCATGGGCCCTCTAAGCCCTGCTACGTCGTAGGCTTAAAGGGGTTGTGCAGTCCCTAAACATTGATGGCCTGTCCTCAGGATAGGCCATGAATAGCTGATGTGTCTGGGTCCGACTCCCGGGACCTTCCTGGTTCCGGATCGCAGCGGAGGTCCTGACGTCACAGCGCTATGCGCCGCGCACAACATCGAGAGGACAGAACTTCCGCCGCGGCTGAAGAGGAAGGTAAGATTAGTTGCCCTGACTGGCGGGGTCCGACTCCTGGGACCCGCCAATCAGCTGTTTTGAAGGGGCCGCAGCACTCGTACGAGAGCTGCTTCCCCTTCATTTCACTACTCGCTCACACTGTGAATCGCCGCCACCGATTCACAGTGTGACCGGAATGAAGGGGAGCAGCTCTCGTACAAGTGCTGCGGCCCCTTCAAAACAGCTGATTGACGGGTCCCGGGAGTCGGACCCCGCCAGTCAGGGCAACTAATCTTACCTTCCTCTTCAGCCGCGGCGGAAGTTCTGTCCTCTTGATGTTGTGCGCGGCGCATAGCACTGTGACGTCAGGACCTCCGCTGCGATCCGGAAGCAGGAAGGTAAGGTCAGTCTGTTACTATAGTAACAGGGGCCCGCGGCCCGAGTTACTAGAGTAACTTTTTATTGATGTGGTGTGGGGGGCTGTGGGCAATTGCGACCGCTGCGACCCCTATAGCTACGCCAGTGTAGATATGAGATAAACAGATAGATAGATAGATATGTGATAGATAGATAGATAGACACACAGTGAAGGGGTTAAGAGCTGGATTACTAGTTGCTACTTACATCTGCTTCTGGGGTCAGAGAGCAGCTCGTACTGCAGGGGAGCAGCAGACACGCACACCATCTTCTTGCTGTAGCCATTCCTTTCCCTCTGAACAGGTCACGAGGAAGAGGGAAACAGCAAGAAGTGAGCTGATTGGGTGGACAGTACAGTGGGCGGGGCTGGGTCTCGTAAGATGAGTGGATTCATCTAGCATTCACTTTCCACCCTCTTGTTCCCCCTCCGTGCAATGACTCTCTGACTGCTGAGCTGCCACCAATGCTTTAAGCTACATTACTGGGTCTCTTTTGTACCACAGCAGGGACCCAGCAATGTAGAGCAATCATTGCAGCGCTAGTGTGGTGAGGGGGGCCTGCGGGCCCCCCTAGCTACGGGGCCCGGTCGCAATTGCGACCGCTGCGACCCCTATAGCTACGCCACTGATCGGGACCTGAACCAATCAGGTCCCGGTCATGTCTCCGGGACCAGAGGCAGAGTTTAACAGTGCGATCCAGGTGTCAGCACTACTCTGAGACACCCGGATCGCACTTTTAACACCCACTGTGAATTCACGTTGGCGCTGCACAGAGCCCAGCAAGCGCCGACGTGAATTTACAGTGGACGGTCAGGAAACGGTTAATGGCGGTGATCATATTCTCTGCAGCCGAACCAATCGGTTCGGCTGTCAGAGAACAGGTTGCTGGGGAGCCGGGGACACTGACACAGCCGGCGTCCGAGCTCTTTTCACAGCGCTATCCCGGCTGGAACAGAGATCTGTATATTCACGCCGTGGCTGCACGGGGTATGTGCGAAAAGGACGTGAATATACAGATTGTCGGCATGAAAGGGTTAAAGAGCTTAGTTCAGTTATTTCTGTCCCCCTCTTCATAATATTTAGAGATTCTCTAGTGACTGGTATAGTGCCAAGGGACTGGCGCAGGGCAAATGTGGTGCCTATTTTCAAAAAGGGCTCTAGGTCTTCGCTGGGTAATTATAGACCAGTAAGCTTAACATCCATTGTGGGGCCTAGACAGAGGGGCCGAGGTGGATATAGTGTTTTTGGACTTTGGAAAGGCATTTGACACTGTCCCTCATAGACGTCTAATGGGTAAATTAAGGACTATAGGTTTAGAAAGTATCGTTTGTAATTGGATTGAGAATTGGTTCAAGTACCATATCCAGAGAGTTGTGGTCAATGATTCCTACTCTGAATGATCCTCGGTTATAAGTGGTGTACCCCAGGGTACAGTGCTGGGACCACTATTATTCAACTTATTTATTAATGATATAGAGGATGAAATTAATAGCACTATTTCTATTTTTGCAGATGACACCAAGCTATGTAGTAATATTCACTCTATGGAAGATGTTCGTGAATTGCAAGCGGATTTAAACAAACTGAGTGTTTGTGCGTCCACTTGGCAAATGAGGTTTAATGTAGATAAATGTAAAGTTATACACCTGGGTACCGACAACCTGCATGTATCATATGTCCTAGGTGGAGCTATACTGGGGGAGTCACTTGTTGAGAAGTATCTGGGTGTACTTGTAAATCATAAACTAAATAACAGCATGCAATGTCAATCAGCTGCTTCAAAGGCCAGCAAGATATTGTCGTTTATTAAAAGAGGCATGTACTCGCTGGACAGGGATGTAATATTACCACTTTACAAAGCATTAGTGAGGCCTCATCTAGAATATGCAGTTCAGTTCTGGGCTCCAGTTCATAGAAAGGATGCCCTGGAGTTAGAAAAAATACAAAGAAGAGCAACGAAGCCAATAAGGGGCATGGAGAATCTAAGTTATGAGGTAAGATTAAAAGAACTAAACCTATTTAGCCTTGAAAAAAAGACGACTAAGGGGGGACATGATTAACTTATATAAATATATGAATGGCACATACAAAAAATATGGTGAAATCCTGTTCCATGTAAAACCCCCTAAAAAAAGGGGGGACACTCCCTCCGTCTGTAAAAAAAAAAAGTTTCAACCCGCAGAGGCGACAAGCCTTCTTTACTTTTGAGAATTGTGAATCTATGGAATAGTCTACCGCAGGAGCTGGTCACACTAGGGACAGTAGATGGCTTTAAAAAAGGCTTAGATAATTTCCTAGAACAAAAAAATATAAGCTTTTATGTGTAGAAATATTTTGCTTCCCTTTACACATCTCTTGGTTGAACTTGATGGACATGTGTCTGTTTTAAACCGTACGGACTATGTAACTATATGTAACTATGTATAGAGGTGAAATTTACAAATATCATTTTTTTGCAAAATTCATTTTTAATCCTTTTTTTCCTATAACACAGAAGGTTTTACCAGAGAAATGCAACTTAATATTTATTGCGCAGATTCTGAAGTTTTTTACAAATATCCCTACATGTGGCCCAATTGTGATAATGGTCTGAAAAACAGGTCTCAGAAGCAAAGGAGCACCTAGTGGGCCTACTTTTTATTACAATTTATTTTATGCACCATGTCAGGCTTGAAGAAGTCTTGTGGTACTAAAACAAAGGAAACACCCTAAAGGTAACCCCATTTTGGAAACTACACCCCTCAAGAAATGTATCTAGGTGTATTGTGAGCATTTTGACCCCACAGGTGTTTCATAGCTTTTATTAGAATTAGGCCCTGAAAAGAAAAAAAATATTTTTTTCCAATAAAACAGAGTTTTTTTTTAATTTCCACAAGGACCAATGGAGAAAAAGCACACCAACATTTGTGAAGCAATTTCTCCTGAGTAAAACAATACCCCATATGTGGACATAAACAGCTATTTGGACACACGGCAGGGCTCAGAAGGAAAAGAGTGTCATTTGGCTTTTGGAGTTCAAATTTAGCAGGAATGGTTGGCGGAGGGCATGTCGCATTTGCAAAGCCCCTGAGGGGACAAAACAGTGCAAACCCCCCCACAAGTGACCCCATTTTGGAAACTACACCCCTCAAGGTAATTATTTAGGTGTATAGTGAGCATTTTAACCACACAGATTTTTTGCAGAAATTGTTGGAAGTAAGTAGTGAAAATGAAAATCTTCCGTTTTTTTCAATGAAATATAGGTTTAGCTAATTTGTTTTAATTTCCACAAGAACTAAAGGAGAAAAAGCACCCCAACATTTATACAGCAGTTTCTCCCGAGTACAACAATATCCTATAAATGTTTATAAACGGCTGTTTGGATACATGGCAGGGCTCAGAATGGAAGTAGCACCATTTGACTTTTGGACCTCAAATTTAGCTGGAATAGTTTGCGGAGGCCATGTCGCATTTGCAAAGTGCCTGAGAGGACTAAACAGTGGAAACCCCCCACAAGTCACCCCATTTGGGAAACAACACCTCTCAAGGATATTATTTAGGGGTATAGTGAGCATCTGACCCCACATGTTTTTTGCAGAAATTATTAAATTTAGGTTGTGAAAATGAAAATCTTCATTTTTTTTCAATAAAATGTAGGTTTAGCAAAAATTAAAGAACTAAAGGAGAAAAAGCACCTTAACATTTGTAGAGCGTTGCTCCCGAGTACAACAATACCCCATATGTGGTCATAAACACCTGTTTGGACGCATGGCAGGGCTCAGAAGGGAAGTAGCGCCATTTGACTTTTTGAGTTCAAATTTAGCTGGAATACTTTGCGGAGGCCATGTTGCATTTGCAAAATGCCTGAGAGGACTAAACAGTGGAAACCCCCAATTTTTAGGCAGTGAAAATGAAAATCTATGTCTTTTTCTAATAAATTATAGTTTTAGCTCTGATTTTTTCATTTTCATAATAATTAAAGGAGAAAAAGCACCACAAAATTTGTAAAGAAACCTCTTCTGAACACAGCAATACCCCATGTGTTGCAATAAACTGCTGCTTGGACCCCCGGCAGGGCTTAGAAACAGTGTTCCCTATAAGGTGCACGGCTGCGCGGCCATGCACCTTACACAGTCCCCTGCTCACTAAAGTTTAAAGCCTGCACACTGTCATGGTCAGTGGGCGGATGCAGTAGCGTTGCTAGCACCGGAGAGGGCTCCGGTGATAGTGACAGCCACATTCACTTGTATGTGCGTCCTTAGGACGCACATACAAATTAATTAAATATGCTGCAGGCCACGTTAAGACGTCACATAATGCCGGTCTGTGCATGTGTCTCGCTGAGAGACAGTGAAGCGCTCCGTCTGTCGCGGGAACAGGTAAGTACAATTTATTTTTTTTTTTAAAGGGCTGTGGGGGAGGGGGCTGTGTAGCGCTATGTACAAGGGGAGAAGTGGAGCTGTGTAGCGCTATATACAAGGGGAGGAGTGGGGCTGTGTAGCGCTATATACAAGGGGAGGAGTGGGGCTGTGTAGCGCGAAATACAAGGGGAGGAGTGGGGCTGTGTAGCGCAGTATACATGGGGGGGATTGCTGTGTAACACTATACACAAGTGGAGGAGGGGGGCTGTGTAACACTATATACACAAGGGGAGAGGGGGCTGTGTAGCGCTATATACACAAGGGGAGGAGAGGGCTGTGCAGCGCTATATACATGGGGGGGATTGCTGTGTAACACTATACCCAAGTGGAGGAGGGGGCTGTCTAACACTATATACACAAGGGGAGAGGGGGGCTGTGTAGCGCTATATACACAAGGGGAGGAGAGGGGCTGTGTAGCACTATATACAAGGAGAGGGGGGCTGTGTAGCACTATATACAAGGGGAGAGGGGGGCTATGTTGCACAATATACGAGGGGAGAGGGGGTTGTTTAGCAATATATACAAGGAGGAATTGCTGTGTAGCACTAGTGGGGCTGTGTGGCAGTATCTACAGGGGGTCTGTGTGGCACTATATACAGGGGGTCTGTGGGCACTATCTAGAGGTGGGTCTGTGTGGCACTATCTATAGGGACAATGGTGTAATGAGGGATTCTTTCACTGATGCCTATAATTGGTGTCTATAACTGTCTATTTTTCAGGTGTACTTGTAATATTATAGAATTTAAAAAGTAATTAAAACTAATATAAAATACATTTTCTTATTCTCTTATTTAGTCGCTATATTAGCGTTTACTGGGGGTATTACTTTTGGTCATCAGATCGCCCACCATTGATGGAGACTTGCCCTGCTCCCTAACTGCACCGCTCAGGAGCTGCCAAGATTTAGAGGGAACATTGCTTAGAAGGGAAGGAGCACCATTTGGCTTATGGAGCTCAAATTTTGCTTGAATGGTTTGCGATGCCATGTCACATTTGCAAAGCCCCTGCGGGACCAAATCAGATGAAGCCCCCAAAAGTGACCCCATTTGGGAAACTACACCCCTGAGGGAATTTATCTAGGGGTATAGGGAGAATTTTGACCTCACAGGTTTTTTTTGCCTAATTTAGTGGAATTAGGCCATGAAATTGAAAAGCTACATTTTTTCCAATAAAACTTGTACATTTTAAATTTTTACAAGGAATAAAGGAGAAAAAGCATCGCAATATTTGAAAAGCAATTTCTCCCGATTACGGCAATACCCCATAAGTGGTCGTAAACTGCTGTTTGGTCACACTGTCAGGCTGAGAATGACCGCCATTTGGCTTTTGGAGCATAGATTTTGCTTGGTAGCAGTTTTGTTTGGGGTTTAACTGGTATTTCAGCTTAATGGCTTAAAAAATTAATGACCTAAAAAATTAGTCTGGGACGTTATTTAGCATCATTTAGCATCATTGCATTTCGAGAGTGATAACATGTTATTTTTCCATTGACGGGGCTGTGTGAGGGCTTGGTTTCTGTCTAATGAGCTGTAATTTTTTATTGGTTCCATTTTGGCGTACATGCGATTTAGATTTTTTTATCACTATTCAATTTTTTGGAGACAAGGAAACCAAAAAACAGCAATTCTAGCACTGTTTTGTTTCTTCTTTTTTACAGTATTAACCCTGCAGTATAAAAAAACATTTAATATAGGCTAATAGGCTTCCATACCTGGCCAATCAGGAAGCCGTTGCTAAGCTTCCTGGTTGCCACAGCAACCATCGGCACCTGCGATCTCTCGTGGGAGGGGTGGGTACAGAGGGAGCCCCCTCCTTCTGTCAACCACTTCAATGCTGCCGACGCCATTGACCGCCACATGAAGGGGTTAAACGGCGGTGATCGGTGGTAACTGCCATCGACCACCGTTGCAGTGGGATGTCAGCTGTATATTGCAGCTGACACCCGCCAAAGATAAAGCGGGCACAGCTCCTGTGCCCGCTTCATCTTCATGACGGGTCTGGTACTTTGGGTTGCGGTAAGTTATGTAGTTATGCCGACGTACCAGACCCGTCATTTTGCAGGAAGGGGTTAAGGCCAAAAACACCCTGGTTAAATATCTTGCAATATGTCACAATTTTGATATTATTCTTCAAATCTATACTCGGTCTTCACTAACAGCTAAGCCCAGTCATGAGAGATTTAAGCAAGCCAATTATCTGTTTTTTACTTGTATAAAAAGATCTAGAAATGGTTCTCTATTAACCAATGGGTTTATTAAATCATTAATTCTTTTGCTTCTGCAAACATTTACCAAAACTACTTAAGTCTTGTCATATAATTATATTAATAGTACAAAACGTATGTGTAGTCCTCATTCATCAGGTTATCAACCCATGTCAGAGAGAGACTTTAATGAGCAAAAAAATCACTAATTCTAGTTCAAAGTTGGTAAGTAAAACTTGACAGGTTCAATACCTTGGACATGCATTTTTTCAACTTAATTTGCTTTGTCATTATGAAAAATGTCAATATTATGTTAGCACCTGCACTACATTGACATGTTTAATAGTGTTGAATGGTGCATGTATGTATGAAGTGTTGTCCAGGATAATTAACTTTAAAAATACCAAATACTTTGTATAGTTACAGCAACAACAATAGCCTTCATATGGCACAATATTATGGAGATAGACCTAAAGAAAAATACAGATGTAATATGGTATCAACTGGAACGTGGAACATGTCACAATTCAAACAAAATTCAACAGAAAAAAGCATGTGCCTCAGTTTGAAATAAGAGACATGAGGAGGTACAGCATGGTATCAAGGAAGTCTATGGGCACCGTATCATCGCTCCTTACAAATCAGAGGTTTTACGAAGCCATAATATGGTAGTGTGCATGAGCCCTTAAAAGTCATAATAAAATTATTTTGTAGTGCTACTTTAAGCAGCATATTATCACACAGATGTCCGCAATCATATGATCACCCATCCATACAATCAGCAATGATAGAATGTATTCACGCTGCTATTTGGTTGTATTTACAAGCGTTGCGCGGCCAAACTGCATGCATTGTTAGGCATTTATATTCCACCCAGTGATTACAGGTTAAACATGTTAAAAACATGCACTGTAAATACTAACACTCAAAAAATTGGTGACTGACGGTAATATTCCTCACTAGATGAAAATTGACCCAGATAAGTAAGGTTGTTCTAAAGTGGAGTAAGAACCAGGTACGACTTCAAGACTAGCAGGAGTTCTTTGAACGTCGAGAGACGATACAGAGCTCTGTGGGACTACAGGGATAAGAATTACCATCCACACCCTTATTGGATTGCTGACTGTCCACTGCATTTTTCTGGGAGAGAGTGTCCATACTGAATGATATTGGACTGTTACCAGTGCCGTCTGAGCGGTAAACTTAACTGTACTTTATATATGTCATTTAGGGTATTTGTTGGATCATACCCGATCTGGTTTTACCTGCTCCTGTCTGAGAGATATATTGTGGGTATTTGAGCCAGGAGAAACTACCATTATATTTACAACTTCAAGACTGAATGAAGCTGACTTCTGAGGTGCAAAATTTCCAAGTCATACCATTCATTGCTATTTAAATTCTCATAGGAAGCTGCTGAGGATATTAAGGACCCTGGCAGCTATATGGCTAGGGTTCTTTAACAGGTAATGAAAATCTTAATAAGATTTACCTGGTAATGATGATATCACTAGTGTCCTTTATGTGATTGAACATGCACATTACGCATTCTGTAACTGGTGGTCAATGATATGTTCAGCTTCCCATAACTGGGCCAGTAATACACTTAGTCTTTGGTTACTGGTGTGCAGTGATATGGACTCCTGGAATTAGTGGTCCTGTTACTGGCTGCTGGTGTTTCATTAAGCATTCTGGAATTAGTGGCCACTGTACAATCAGTGGCCTGATCCCCGGGTTCTTACGGTTCATCTTATCTTTCATTATAGTCAAGAAAGAGCCCAGATATTTCTTTTTACTATATAAATGTAAACGGATTTTACAATCTGCAGCATGCCAATTTTTTGTGCGGATGTTCCCTGAGCATTTAACCTTTTTCAGGCTACATGCACATGTTGCGTATTTTAATGCGGAAAATACACACCAAAACCGCATCAATACGCAGGAAAATTCGCAGGTAAAAACCGCACCTAATCGTGCGTTTTTCGATGCGTTTTTTAGTGTGGTTTTAACGTTTTGATGCATTTTTCGGTGTGTTTTCATGCTACGGGTTTTGGTGCAATTTTCCTCAGCACTAAGCAGATACAATTCGCAAGCGGAAACACAAGATAAATTGACATGCTGCGGATTTTAAAATCCGCACTGCAGGTCAATTTTAGTGCGTAAATATACTGCAGCGTGTACCTGAGATTTCCCGGAATCTCATTGACTATGCTGGTACTGTATTACGCTGCGGTTTTGCTGCACACAAATACTTGCAGCAAAACCGCACGTAATTCGCATCGTGTGCATTGACCCTCAATGCGAGGGATGACATTCTATCAAATATAAACATAAAAAACGCATATAAACGCACTGAAATCCTAACTAAAATATGCAAGAGTCCGGCAGATGTTCTGCACAGATTTCAGTGTGTGTACCTGTGGATTAGGCACCCTAGCCTATGATGAGCTCTGCTGCTGTCCGGTCTCTAGTATGTGTGAGAGGCGCTTCAGTAGCAGAAAAAGCGCAGGTCTAGCGAGGGTACAAGGGGGCCGCCGCTAGACCTGTTCTTCATCTAAAACACATATAACACAAAAAGGAGCCCAAATTCATTAATAAAGTATATTACAAAATATATTTATATTACACATGCTACTAGAAAATAAAAAGTTGATTGAATGTTTAGTTACGCTTTAAGTACATACCCCTCCCCCCAAGCCAGTTCTGACAACCCATTCAATTTTGATATAATTTGCCACTAAATATTTCACATTTTTAGGAGGAAATCTTCATTATAGTACCAAATACTTTTTAATTTGGGTTTACTTATAAAAAGTAACATTTATTGGCATGTTTCCTGTTGGATACCCCGAAGCGCCTTACATTATGCCTCAGTTTATAAATTACTATTTGTGTCTCCATAAATGTTAATTCCAAATGTACTAGCAATCTGCAGAAGTTAAATAATAAAATAAAGGGAAAAAATAGGAGAATTTGCAGGGCTGACAAGGCAGCAAAGAGTTATTTTAAACTTGATCAGGATTTAATTTTAAAATGAATTGTCAGTATGTTGGCGCTGCCAACTGGTTAAAATGTTAGACACATTTAATTAATAATTTGAAGGTGCTCATGAATATGATTTTATGCCAGCTTTATAAAGCATAATATCACAATGCATAACTTTGACTATTAAGTTAAGCTTCTTTGACAAGTCATTAAATTAAGACGTCAGTAATGAACAAAGTTATTCAAGTCTCCCTTCAAAATGAGCAGTCATATGTAGTAAGGGGTGTCAATCAAACATAAACATTGTGATAGTCTGAACATTTAATCATGATTATTTCTACTCAATATTCAAGCCTGATTATATGAATCTTGCCGCTTGTTTATTCAGAAGCACTTTATAGTAACTATGATAAATAGCAATCAATGGCCAGAGGACATTAGTCTTTTTAATCTTATCTTATCATTTTACATGGACATTATCTTAAAATAACTCATAGCAAATGTCTAAAGTCTTTATTTCATTATCTTAGTCCCATGTAATCCATTACCAATGCACACCAAGCATTATATATAAAGGAATGTGAACAAATTTTTACAATAAGACTAAGTAAGGCTAAAACCACAAATATTCAGTTTTTGTGGCAGATTTTTGTGCTATAGCCAGCACTGGATCCAAAAAGAAGGAAGAGTATAAAGGAAAGACTGAATTTTTTTCTCTCACTCTTCTATTTTTGTGTTTGGCTCAAACAACTGCTACAAAAACCGCCACTAAAACTGCCATGAAAACCGCCACTAAAACTGCCATGAAAACTCCATGTGTGATTCCAGCCTAAGGCCCTGTTCACACAGTGGCATTTTTGCAGCGCATTCCGCCGCAAAATGTTGCCTACTATTCATTTCAATGGGAGTCAGACGCCTCTTTTTCCCACTAGCTGATATTTTCTTCCGGCTCAGCAGTCGATGTCGGGAATGCTCTCTGGAGTGACAGTGTAATGTCCGTGGCTGCAGGCTGTCAGCGAGTCGGCGAGCGCTGGCCCCAGCCTCCTCCTCAGGAGACGCCAGTGCTCGCTTCCACTCACCTCAGCCGGATCCCGTAGGGTAAGCGCGCACGCTTATGCCCGCTCTTAAAGGGGCAGCGCACGTACCAGACTTTTGATGAACTTTGACCCGTGAGTACCCTGGACTATAAGAGGGGACCAGCCCCCTGCTTCAATGGATGAGCGTTGTTGATGTTTCCTAGTTTGTCTATGTGATGGCCTCCTGGTGTGTTTCCTGTTTCCTGTTCCTGTACCTGTTCCAGTTCCTTGCATTCCATACCATTCTGGTCGAGCACTGTGATGTGCCAAAGTTGTGTCGTGCTGTATTCCACGTCTGACCTGCTTCACCTCGCCTGACGTCTACCTGCTTCCTAGTCCTGCCCTGCTGCTGCCTGAGCTGCCACAGGTACCTATACGAACTATAGATATTCACCTGCGCCCTGTTAGCCAGCTGCCTTACCGCCAAGGCGGTACGGCTCGGTGGGTCCACAGACCCTTTGTGACAGTACGCTCAGGCCATGGACCCCGCTGGTCAATTCAAAACTATGACAACGTCTCAAGAGATGCGAGCGGATATGCTGGACCTTTGGTCTCGACAGGACCAACTGCTCCAGGCATTGAAAGAGAACTTGGAGTGGGTCTTCATACAAAAGTCTTCCTCCCCGGCAGGAGCCGGGTTCTTCTTTGTCAAAAAGAAAGATGGCTCTCTTCATCCTTGTATCGACTACCGAGGTCTCAACCAGGTCCACGGTGAATAATAAATATCCGTTGCCACTGATCTCTGAACTGTTTGATCGTATACGTGGTGCCAAGATTTTCTCTAAACTAGACCTGCGTGGGGTTTACAACCTAGTCCGGATTTGCGAGGGTGATGAATAGAAGACTGCATTTAAAACCCGTGATGGACACTATGAGTATCTAGTAATGCCCTTCAGCCTGTGTAATGCTCACGCAGTCTTCCAGGAGTTTGTGAATGACATTTTCCATGACGTCCTCTATGTTTGTGTAGTAGTCTACCTTGATGACATCTTGATATTTTTCTCCAGATCCTATGACGCACCAGAGACATATCCGTCAAGTTCTGCTATGGTTAAGGGAGAATCGTCTGTACGCCAAGTTGGAGAAGTGCATGTTTGACAAAGATGCTCTACCCTTCCTGGAATATATCATCTCTAATCGAGGTCTCGAGATGGATCCTGAGAAGGTAAAGTCTGTTCTGGAATGGCCACGTCCTCAAGGCTTGAGGGCGATACAGCGCTTTTTGGGATTCGCTAATTTTTACAGGCAGTTTATTCCAAACTTCTCCTTACTGACTTCTGCCATCTCTAACCTCACTAAGAAGGGTATGAACGCCAAGGTGTGGACTCCCGAGGCAGAGTCCGCATTCAAAAGCCTGAAGAGTGCCTTCACGTCAGCCTCTATCCTCCATCATCCGGATGTCTCTCTGCAGTTCTCGTTGGAGGTGGACGCATCCTCTGGGGTGCTGGTGCACTCCTGTTCCAGTGAGGTCCCAAGGGCAAGTCAAGGGTATGTGGATATTTTTCTAAGCTCTTCTCTTCTCTTTTTCAAAAAGGAAGATACATAGTGCAACACCCTCTGAAAAGAGATTGCTCCACGCCAAGTTTAATCCATACTCACAGAAGTAACAAGAAATAAAAGCATCAAGCTAAGTAAAAATCTTTAAAATTTCTAGGCGGCACGCCAAACACTCTCGCCCGACCCTGGGTTTCGCCCTTCCAGCTGATGCCCCAGAGGAAGCCGGAAAGGCGAAACCCAGGGTCGGGCGAGAGTGTTTGGCGTGCCGCCTAGAAATTTTAAAGATTTTTACTTACCTTGATGCTTTCATTTCTTGTTACTTCTGTGAGTATGGATTAAACTTGGCGTGGAGCAATCTTTCTTCAGAGGGTGTTGAACTATGTGTCTTCCTTTTTCCATCTATTAGAGACATAAGATCCTTTTCCTACCAGGAGTTCTTTGAATGTGGAGAGAGACAATAAGGAGCTTGGTGGAACTACAAGGATAAGAATTTCCATCCACACCCTCATTGGATTGTGGATTGTCCACTGCATTTTTCTGGGAGAGTGTCCATACTGAATGATATTGGACTGTTACCAGCACCATCTGAGCGGTAAACTTAACTGTACTTTATATTGTACTTTATGTTAGTAAAAAAATGTAGTCGATAAATTCAATATTTATGTGTGAAAAACACCTAAATTTTAAGAAAATTTGCATTTTCTAAATTTGAATGTATCTGCTTGTAAGACAGACAGTAATACCACATAAAATAGTTACTATTTCATATATCCCATATGTGTACTTTATGTTTGCATTCTTTTTTGAACATTCTTTTATTTTTCCAGGACGTTACAAGGCTTAGAACTTTAGTAGCAATTTCTCATATTTTCAAGAAAATTTCAGAAGGCCATTTTTTCAGGGACCAGTTCAGTTCTGAAGTGGCTTCGAGGGCCTTATATATTAGAAAGTCCTCTTAAATCACCCCACTTTGAAAACTTCACCCCTCAAAGTATCCAACACAGCATTCAGAAAGTGTTTTAGCCCCATAGACGTTTCTCAGGAATTAAAGCAAAGTAGAGGTGAAATTTACAAATTCATTTGTAATACAGTTTTTTCTGTAACAGAGAAGGTTTTACACGGGAAATGCAGCTCAATATATATTTTCCCAGATTCCCAGGTAGTTTTTAGAAATATCCCACATGTGGCCCCAATGTCCTAATGGACTGAAACACAGGCCACAGAAGCAAAGGAGTACCTAGTGGATTTTGGGGCCTCATTTTTTTGAAAAAATATATTTTAGGCACCATATCAGGTTTGAAGAGGTCTTGTGGTGCCAAAACAGTAAAAACCTTGTAAGGGCTCATAAGAGAAGGAGCGTCATCTGGATTTTGGAGCGCTGATTTTGCTGGATTCATTTTCCATGCCAGGTCGCATTTTCAATGAACTGGAGGGACCAAAACCGTGGAAACCCCCCAAATGTGACTCCATTTTGGAAACTACACCCCTCAAGGAATTTATCTAGGGTATAGTTAGCATTTTGACCCCACAGTTTTTTTGCTAAATGTATTTGAATTGGTCTGTGAAGATGTAAATCTACTTTTTTTTCTGAAAAAAACTTAGAAATTTGTAATTTTTACAAGGAATAAAGGAGAAAAAACACATCGGCATTTGTAAAGCAGTTTCTCCCGATTACGGAAATACCCCATATGTGGTAATAAACTGCTGTTTGGACACACAGCATGACTTAGAAGGAAGGAGAGCTATTTAGCTTTTGGAGCTCAAATTTAGCTGGAATAGTTTTCGGTTGCTATGTTGCATTTGCAAAGCCCCTGAGGGATTAAAACAGTGGAAACCCCCAAAAGTGACCCCATTTAGGAAACTACACCACCTAAGGGATCTATCTAGGGGTATAGTGAGCATTTTGATCACACAGGTCTTTTGCAGAATTTATTAGAATTAGGCACTGAAAATTAATATCAACATTTCCACTAAAATGTTGAATTTTTTAATTTTCACAAAGAATAAAGGAAAAAGCTCCCCAACATTTGTAAAGCAATTTCTCAAATTTCTCTTAGTGGATTTGTCCCCATGGGCATAGTGTTTAAATTGTGTGTTGAGATAGATTTTCGGCTGATTGTGCGTTGAGTAAATATTCTTAACCTCTGAGTGGAGGGCGGTAAGTTGTTCGAGAACAGTCAATGTTTTTTTTCCTTTTATAATGCACTCCAATTGAGATATTTGAGGTAATAGAGCGGATAACCTTGATTTGTTTTCTTTTTTTTCCCATGTAAAGCTAGAGAGAAAAACCCTCCCCTAATTTTATGACCTACCTAAAGGGTGTATATATTAGCGTTGGGGGGGTCATTTCTAAGGAAGAAATATGTCAACTTTGTTTCCAATCTAGAGAGGTTCACCTGGGATTTGAGGATAGTTTCATTTAGTATCCAAATAGGAAGTTTAGGTTGGAGGTTGAGAAGAGAGCAGTAAATACCATCTGAGGGATGGTCAGAAAAAATATGGATAGCTATGAAAGTATAGCTACAATGAGAACAGAGAGTGAGAGCCAAAAATGTAATCAATTCTTTGGAATGATATGTGAGGTGCGGAGAAATAGCTGTAGTCTCTCTTGGTTTGTCTCATGTGTCAAAAAAGTGTGTTTTGTGTAGATTTCTCCTAAGTTTGTAGAGGAATTTATGAGTAAGCAGAGAATGTCCAGTTGCGGCCTCTAGTCTTAATTCCAGGGCAAAAGTCGCCTCCCAGAATGGGGATACCCATATATTTTGAATTTATCAAGTGTGTTGGTTAGCCAGGATATTTGACCTGTGTTTGGGGTGTAAAGATTACCTAGGGTTACTTTTTGTGAGCAAATTGTACCCTTTACAAAGATAAATCCATCCGCATCATTTTGGGTGTCTGATACTGTAAAGGGAGTACCTTTACTAATATATATGCTCACCTATTTAGTGGCTTTGATGACTGATTCAGTTTGGAAACAGTGGGTAAAATAAGATCTTCTTAAATAAGGAGTCTTAGACTTCCGCAAGTGTGACTCCTGAAGAAGGCATATATTAGCTCTTTCTTCCTGAAATTTGTTAGTACCTGTCCTCTTTTTGATGGGACGTTGAGCCCTCTTACATTATAGGATAAGATCTTGGTGCCAGCCATAGATATTTTTAAAGTGTGAGAAGCTAATCATGAGATTGTTCTGTAGGGGAGTATGAATCAATTAAGTGTCAAAATAAGACTTATGGTAAGGGATGTAGCAGGTTGGTTGGTGAATACACATAAAGAGATAACTATGAATTTAAAGTCAATACTACCATTACCGTGACTACGAGGTAAGAACAAAGTAGACTTATGTCAAGCAACAAGAATCATATAGTCCCAGCACAAGCTGGGAAGTAGTCTCAATAAATATGCTAATGCTGCAAGAAAGAGGCACAGAAGTAAATCAAGTAGTAACAACAACCATAAAAAGAGTATTAGATTTCATCAAGTCATCAAGCATTGGTCAGGTCATTTCAGTTGAGACGCGTTTTGGAGCCAGATTTTCTGATCTTCACTTTTGTTTCATTTTTTGGGGGGGTTTCATTTTTACGACCTCCATCAGGCGGTAAAAACGACATGTTCACCTTATTCTAAGGGTTGATACGATTACGGTGATAACAAATTTATATGTTGTTTTTTTTATATTTTACCAATTGTATAAAATAAAAGCTATTTGCTAAAAAAAAATAATTGTTTTGTTTTGCTAAATACTCAGAGCCATAACATTTTTTTATTTTTCCATCAATTGAGCAAGTTTTTACTGATACCATTTTGGAGTACATGCGACTTTTTGTTCACTATTTATTCCTTTTTTTTAACAGCTTATGTGACCTAAAAAACGCAATTTGCGCGTTTTATATATATATTTTTTACAGCGTTCACGGAGTGGGTTAAACAACGCTATATTGTGATACTTCTGACTTTTACGGATACAGCAATACCAGTTATGTTAACTTTTTTTTTTAACATTGCTTTAGGAAAACATGGGAAAGGGTTGTTTTTTTTTTTTATCGTTTAATATCTTTTATATTTTTTCTAAACTTTATTTAACAGGTTTTTTTAAACTTTTTTATATTAGTCCCCCTAGGGGACTTGATTGTTGGATCGGCTGCAAGATATACTGCAATACTAATGGCCCTGCTGTTGTTCAAATATTGCAGACCTGGGGGACTTCATTAGGCCCCCAGGTTGCCATGGCACCCGCCACCTGGGAGGGCGATGGCACGTCGTATCGGGCCGCCCCCCTGATTCTAATAATTTAAATGCTGCAGTCACGATTTAAGGGGTTAAATGTGCGGAATCAAAGTGATATTTGATTCCGCCCATTGCAGTGAGGTGTTGGCTGTATTACACAGTCATCACCCACTAAGCATAGAGCAAGTTCAGCCCGTGAGCCTGCTCCATACTTTCCCTTAATGTCTGTACATGACATGTCGTTAAGGGTTTAAAATTTAGCTTATTATCTTGATACGTTTACATATAAGGAAGTGGAAGACATATGCGATGAACTTTTTGTACGGCAGGTTTGCAGATGACAAAAGGACATCTACTGCAACAAAAAGAAAGATGGTTTTGCTATCACAGTAGTAATTGGTTATTCCGCCTGAAGTTGTTTAGTCTATGAGATTCTCTATCAGGGGAGGTGTTGATGGCAGATTTACTAACTGGATTTAAATTGAATTGAAGGGCTTCCTGGTAAGAAATTATATTTTATCTGTGGTTAAAGAATATTATCACAGTTAAAGGGGATTTAAGGAATTCACCAAGTAGTCGTCATGGAAAAAGGGAGTTCATAGACACAGGGAAGAAAATCTTCTTTTCCTATGGCTGATGGAGATATTATTTGCCATTTTCTAGTAGAACAGGTGTATTGTTTTTAATGCTATTTGCAGATAGAATTATTTGTAAGTGATAGCAAATTAGCATTTTATGATTCGGGGGCATTTAATAATGTCACCTGTGAGAAAGGATTTCATGCATCTGAGTAGTTAACATGAAGTTGATGTTACAGCTGAGTATCTAAAATATTTAGAAAGCTCTTTCTAGGAGTATTAACCAAATGGCTAAAACATATGTTGGGATTTTTTAATTTTAGTCTCCTTAGTGTGCTCATTTCCCAGTTAATATCTTTCCTGTAGAAGTTTCCATGGCAAAAATTCATTTCATAACTTGTTTTTTGCTGCATGTGCATGGGATTTTTACAAACCCTATTCAGATGTATGTGATAGATTTCTACCACAGAATTTTCCACAATGGAAATCTCACATTTCAGTACACCCTAAGAAAGCCGTCATGATATGAAGAGGTCATGGATGTTGATCTGCAAATGGGGAAATATCCATAAGTATAAAATGTGTAGACCCATTGGAGAGAATTATCAGAAGATATATCGATGTAAAGATAAAAGTGAAAGAACTAATATTCTATGTTGCTTTTCTGCCTGCCATTCCTCCTCAGAAAAACGTATGTACACTATGGATATTTCCTTGTACTATTGTTGCTAAAGCAGAAAGTCTTACCAATACTGCACAGCAACAACTATCAGAGGCATACATCGGACCCCCGATGTATAACTCTGATAGAAAACTGCCACGTATCCCACTATATAGGCATACAGTGGGACTACGTCACCCGAACCCCTGAGCAGAGTGCTACCTGAAGCGCTGTGCCCGGGGAAACTCCTTACGTCACTGTCCAAATATATGGGTTATGATGTAGGGAGCTACAATGCTGTTGCCACCGGCCAAAGTGTTGGACGTGCTCTGGCATGGGAACTTCGACTTTGAAGAATCCCCTGACATCATTGTCCAATTGTCCATATGTGTCAGAATCTTTCCCAGGGCCAAAGTCCACGGGCAGAGCACTTTCTATATTTGAATAGTGATGTCCTAAACTTCCCAATGTATATGTTTAATGCCATATAGTGGCATCTGTCTCTCATAGCCTCCCATGTTACAAAAAACTTTTTTTTGCAGGCTCCTTCAGGATGGAAAAGCATAGTCTACTACAATATTCCATCCTTGAAAACAAAAGGTATACTGATGTAGACTAGCTAGACAGAGACCAAAAGAAAACTCTTTTGGTCTCCATCGCGCTAATGGAGCCCTATGGACACATTTATCATGTACATCAGGAGCTTTTCCAATGTACACAATGAACGTTGGGGACAAGCACCATATGAAGAGGGCCTTATACCTAAGAATAACCCTAATAACAGGTAGGTAGAAAAGGAGATAAAGTGGACCACAAAGCGGTGCTGCTATACATATAATGAAGGGTCTCTTTGCATCACTGTGATCCCTGCATGACGTCATGACTGCTCTTTGACCTGTGCAGATTTGGCGGGTTTTTTTATGTGAACAAATTGTATTTAAGATGGAGTATTGTTTATCATATTCATGGCCTAATGAAGACATCAGTACGATGTCGGGGGCACCGTTCTAGAGATAGGTGTGGGTCCCAGAGGTGGGACCCGCATCTATC
Organism: Rhinoderma darwinii; assembly: GCF_050947455.1. Classification (NCBI taxonomy): domain Eukaryota; kingdom Metazoa; phylum Chordata; class Amphibia; order Anura; family Rhinodermatidae; genus Rhinoderma; species Rhinoderma darwinii. The sequence continues at coordinate 101,745,584 of NC_134692.1, forward strand.
TGATTTTTATGACATATCCTGTGGATATCAGAAAAAAAGAGATTTTTGAAGCAGCACTAGTCCCGAGTATGGTGCGGTGCACGCTGTCAAGCCAGGCAAACCAACTCCAGCACGATGTATATCCAAAGAAGTAGTAGGACAACAGCACACGTCTTCAAATCATCAAAGTGGTTTTATTGTCAAGACATCCACAAACGACAAGCAACGTTTCGACCCATAGTGAGTGAAGGGTCTTTGTCAAGCCTAACATTATGTCTAAAAACATCGTTATAAATGGGTGAATACAAATGATCACATGGCCCATTCCAACCAGTGAACATCGTGAATCTGGTCTCCCAGGTGAAGCATACATTAGTCTTAATGACATACATCAAATAGTTATATAATCTTCAAAAACGTGCAAAACTACAATGTGTAATACATCTTTAATACATCATCATCAATAATATATCAATCATTGTTATTACAATAGAAAAGTGAAGGAGGAAAGTTCACCACACTCCAGGTTCCAGCTACGATCACAGAGCTCTACTGTGCATGCTCAGCAATCAATCATCTCTGCTGTGCAAAAAATACAGACCAGATCTTTGATCACTATTTTGGATCGAATGCTGGTCTGTATTTTTTGCACAGCAGAGATGATTGATTGCTGAGCATGCACAGTAGAGCTCTGTGATCGTAGCTGGAACCTGGAGTGTGGTGAACTTTCCTCCTTCACTTTTCTATTGTAATAACAATGATTGATATATTATTGATGATGATGTATTAAAGATGTATTACACATTGTAGTTTTGCACGTTTTTGAAGATTATATAACTATTTGATGTATGTCATTAAGACTAATGTATGCTTCACCTGGGAGACCAGATTCACGATGTTCACTGGTTGGAATGGGCCATGTGATCATTTGTATTCACCCATTTATAACGATGTTTTTAGACATAATGTTAGGCTTGACAAAGACCCTTCACTCACTATGGGTCGAAACGTTGCTTGTCGTTTGTGGATGTCTTGACAATAAAACCACTTTGATGATTTGAAGACGTGTGCTGTTGTCCTACTACTTCTTTGGATATCCTGTGGATATGTCATAAACGTCCCTCGTGGGAAAACCCCTTTAAGGTACCAATTACATCATAGGTTTCCCTGTGATGCTAACAAGGTTGATCCTTCCCTTATTCTTTTTCCTTGTATGTCTCAATTTGCTATGATCGTGGCATAATGATCTTTGCTGTTAGACTATACACCAATCAGCCATAACATTAAAACCACCTGCATAATATTGTATAGGTCACCCCTCGTGCTGGCAAAACAGCTCTGACCCATTGAGGCATGGATTTTTCTAAGTCTGTACTATTGTATCTGGCACTAAGATGTTAGCAGCAGATCCCTTAAGTCCTGTTAGTGCGAGGTGATGCCTCCATGGATAGGACTTGGTTTTCCAGAACATCCAACAGATGTTGATTGAATTGAGATCTGGGGAATTTGGAGAACAAATCAACACCTTAAACTCTGTCAAATCCTTAAATGCTTTTTCAACAATTTTTGCAGTGTGGCAGGGCACATTATTCTGCTGAAAAAGGCCATGGCCACAAGGGAATACAGTTGCCATGAAGGGATGTACTTGGTCTGCAACAATATTTAGTTAAGTGATATGTATCAAAGTAACATACACATGACTGCCATGACCCACGGTTTCCCAGCAGAACATTGCCCAAAGCATTAAACTGCCGTTGCCGGCTTGCCTTCTTCCCATAGTGCATCCTGGTGCCATCTCTGGTAAGCAATGCACACATACCCTGCCATCCACATGATGTAAAAGAAAACTAAAAACATCAGACCAGGCCAACTATTTACATTGCTCCATGGTCTAGTTCTGATGCTTACGTGCCAAGGCACCAGATGTGAACAGAGCCTAAAACGTGAACCCTCAAATACAACACATCCAGTAATAGCTGATCAAATTGCTACTGCAATATTGTTTATCCTGATTTGAAAACCAATAATTGCTAAGGGAATGTGGCATTTGTTGGTCATATTTTGAATAATACCAGTATAAGAAGGAATGAAACAGATAATTCATGTTTATAAATACACAATCAATACAATACAGTCAATACTATAAATAACTACACAGTAACTACAAGAAATGTCATGAAATTGGGATTTTGTGTTATAAATGCAATTTGGTGGTAGATGTTTTGCTGTTTTTAGTATTGCTTTCCAATGTAATTTTCTGCATGTATTATACAATAACTTTAATATGTAATCCAGAAATTCAGTATAAATATACACTGCTCCATGGAATAAGCAAACTTTGAAAGCTAGATTAATAGGAACACATTAACGAATACAGGGCAAAACAAAGGATTAGCATGAGTGTGCCACTTAAATATGATATTGATATTTATTGTAATTCTGTCTTAAGATGATATCATCAAAAAGTCACACATCATTTGCATATAGCAACACTGAATGTCATGATGTCATTAAAGGAGTTTTACCACAACATTGTGTGATGGCATATAGCTAGGATTTGCCATCACTTACTGATCGGTGGGGGCAGACTGCCTAAGAGTGAGCGGGCAGCAGTGCTGGTCGACAAAAATTTTCCCTGCACAACACTCCCAGCCATCAGAAAAGCAACACAGCCCCGTTTGTTCTCATAGTCAACAGTGTTCCGAGTGGTCGAATCATAATGTTATGGCATATTCTAGTGATATTAAATAATGTTATTAGATGGAAATACCCCTTTAAAATAATTAGTAGGGGGCTAATGATAGACTGATCACTCCTTTATTCTGCTTGACCACGATAGGCCACTGACAATCAAGCTGTATGAAGGGGTAAGGTCTGGGGAGGAATATTGGTGTTACCAGGGACAAAATTATAGCATCTGTTGAGATTGCATTCACAACCGAGCCCTGGAGCCTGGTGGGGCCCAAAAGTTCAATGGCCCTGATATGGATATTTTTATTGAAAGTTACTCCTAGGTGTCACTGCCCATGTCCAGTTACACACTTTTGCTGAAAGCTTAAAATTAATGGTAGTGACCATTAAATTAACTGGAAAGGTTAGGAAATGATTAACACTTTTATTATTTGACAATATGGTATTTTATATTATTTTAAAGGGGTAAGAAACGTCAGATATGCAGTTGCTTTTGGCAATATTTTAGCACAATAGAATACATTCATAGTAGCGTTGAACTTTTTTTTCCTGTGATGGTAAACGGGACCTCAGGAATAAGGAAATATCAATAATATAAATCAGCATATGACATGCTCAAAGTTTGCAAATTATTATATACAGATTTTATCCGCAATTTCCCAGGGATAAAAAAATATCACCCTGTCCAAAATGCTAAAAAAAAATAACTTTTCAACATACTTTAGAATTCCTCTGCCCTGCACTGTTGTTCTGTTTAAACTCCTGCATGATGAAATATCGTCTATAGGGATAACATGTCCTATGAGGAGGCCTGACAGTCACAGACTGCTGTATTGATGTCACTCTCAGGGCCAGCCTTAGGGTTGTGCGTCCTGCACATAAGTAGCCCCTGCTCAATGGGGTGACACAGATGGCCTGACATCCAAGGCCTGTGACCACGACAAATCTTATATAGCAGTATTAATTGTATTGCACTGCTATTCAATTATTTTTAGGCATGGAGCTGTCTTGTCACAGTATATTGTTATTTGAAAACTGTATGGTGGCATACTTAGGCATTGTGTGGCACTGCTGCTTAGGCACTGTACAGTATATTATTTATGCAATGTATGGTGGTGATCAGGACCAGCTCTGGATTAATGTGTGCCCTTGGGCGACACAGTCTAAGTAGGCCCCATTAGGAAACCACGGTGGCAGCAAAATGGTAGAAAACATCACTTTGTGCCCCCATATAGATGTTAGGCCCTTTTTATGACCCCCATATAGAAGTTAGGCCCCTAGTTTGTACCCCCATAAATGTATTGCTCTCTGTAGATAGTGCCACACAGCCCCCTCCCAGATAGTGCCACACAGCCCCCCCTGGTGGTGCTACACGTCTCCCCCAGGTAGTGCCACACACCCCCCCCCCCAGGTAGTGCAACACAGCCTCCCTCCCAGGTAGTGTCACACAGCCCCCACCTCCCAGGTAGTGTCACAAAGCCCCCCTGGCCAGATGGTGCCACACCGCCCCCTCCTCCCAGGTAGTGCCCCATAGTCCCCTCCCTGGTAATGCCACACAGCCCCCTCCTTGGTAGTGCCACACAGCTCCACTCCCTGGTAGTACCACACAGCCTCCCTTCACGTAGGTAGCGCCTTTGAGGTTCCCACTACATGTGGAATCCCCAGCCAGTGCATTGCCGACGCTCTGGCTGGGGATTCCGCTTCAGGAGAAACCCGACGTCACTGTCCATATATGGACAGTGTTGTCAGGGGCAACCCCAGAGCCATAGACCTAGGCAGAGCACTACTAGCACTCTGCCTGGGACTCCTGCTCTGCTCGCGATATCACTGTCCATATATGGACAGTGATGTCCAGAGCAGAGCTGAAGTCCCGGCATAGCGCTAGTTAAGGCTCTGCTCTGGTACTCCAGCTCTGGGGAAGCCACTGACATCACTGTCCATATACGGATAGTGATGTCAGGGCCAACCCCAGAGCCAAAGTCCCAGGCCAAGCGCTACTAGCGCTCTGCCTCTGACGCTGCTCTGCTTCTGACGACACTGCCCATATATGGACAGTGATGTCATGGGCTTCCCCAGGGACGGAGTCCCGGAGCAGAGACGCTTGTAGCGCTCTGCCTGGGACTCCTTCTCTCCCTCTTACATCACTGTCCATATATGAACAGTGATGTCAGGGGCCTCCCCAGAGACGGTGTCCCGGAGCAGAGCCGCATGTAGCGCTCTACCTGGGACTTCTTCTCTCCCTCTGACATCACTGTGATGTCAGGGGCTGCCCCAGAGACGGCGTCTTGGAGCAGAGTCGCTAGCGCTCTGCCTGGGACTCCTACTCTCCTCCTGACATCACTGTCCATATATGGACAGTGATGCCGTGACGACGGAAGCGACAGCACCCGGCGGCCGAGTGGGCCCCCTCAAGGGTTGTGGGCCCCGGCACTTGCACCGGTTTTGCCGGGTGCTGACGCCGGCCCTGGTGGTGATGGCACTGTAGAGAATTATTAAGTAGGAAACTGTATGGAAGTTGGCCAGGGTAATGAACCTTTATTTAGGCACCATACTGTATGCTGCTAATAATTAGGCACTGTTTGGTAAGGTTATTTGTATACTTTTTAAAAAGGACAACATATGGAACACCAACAAAAGATACCGCATAGGCCACCACCCAACGTACTCCTGACACTGGTCGCTATGGTTGACACAGCAATGCAGCAACTTGTGATTGTCCAGTTCGCTCACTAATATTCATCATGTGGGCATGTAAGTAGCTGTGACAGGGGACCTAAACAGCCTCACCAAGGGAATGATGAGGAATTCAAAATGTAAGAATATTAAGAAGTTTATTTTATTTATTGTTTAGCATTTTATCAGGGTGACATTTTTTTTATATACATTTATATTCATATATCAAATGTATTGTCTAAGAAATGTTCCTGCAAAGTTTTAAAGCTGTACTGGTCTAACTAACTGTAACCTATGGTAATAACAGATACCCATGAAGATCATTACTCATTGCCATTGCTAAAAAAGAAAGCAGCCCACATACTAGTATGTTCATCCAGGTCAATTTATCAGCCACTGCAGTTAATTTTTCATTGTATATCATATTTTTTTTTTATATCATAAAGGGGTTACCTCAGTTCTAAATTCGCAATCAGAATGGCTCTGCACGGCAATTTTACCTAACAGAGAAGACAGCCTCTGTTATTTGAAGTCAAGCGCTTTGTCCAGTGTAGGCACCCTAACCAGGAAGACTGAGGTGACAATAACATGTAGTAATGATTAGCTGAAAGACTGTAAAGTTTACGATCAAACTGAGAAATCTCCAAGTACCATGCACATTTGACTCTGCTGTCAATTATCTTGAGTAAAACAATGAAAAAGTACGGTTTTTTTTCACTTATTTTAGTATCAAGAGAAAGAGACATTGAAACAATTCCAACAATATCATCGTAGTTAGTGATCTCTTGACAATAATCTATGTTGAATCGCTATCTGTTGCTAGGGTTATGCCTATCAATGGTGTCCAATCAATGTCCAATTCAATGTACAATTGCTATGTTACTGCTGTCCGCTCTGTTCAGCTTTTTCCAGGTGGCTGCATGGTGGGCCACCTTTATGGTCAATGGCCACGCATGTGCCGGTAAGACATTGGTGGCATATCCTATCGATATGCCATTATTGCCTTTCATGAGACAACCCTTTTAAAGGTTCTATACTTCAATAAAATGATATCTCAGAGGCATAGAATTTGGTGAAACAGTTTGATACACACCTCCAGTGCCACCATCAGGGCAGTACTGGCAGTACTGCCGTCAGGGGCTCGGACATAAATTTGAAAAACAGGGGCCCGCTCTCCACTGCTGGAATTTATTTTCCCACCACAGGGTGGCCCTTATGATTCCACTTTGGTGAAAGGAACAGGTCCCATCAGGGGGCCGGGGTCTGTTCTTTACACCAAATTAAATCATATGCGCCCAATGTAGAGAAAGCCGTTCACATTGTGTCCGCCAGTTCTCCTCTGCCTCCTTCTCCACAGACGCGTGACAGCATGTGTGAAGGAGACAAGGAGGGGAGACTTCATGAATAGAGTGGCAGCGGGAGTTTTGAGTCCAGTGGAGGTGTCAATCAGCAGTCTTCTGACACAGTGAGTAAGTAATGTCTGTGTCAGGCTACTGCTGCCCAGAGCCTCCTCACAATATATCCCCCCAATAAAAAGCAATGACTTACTCATGTCAATACTATATCCTCTCAGCACTGCTTCATAGCATTGTATCACTAGCAGCAGTTCTTACGTCGGCTCTTATCCCCCGTGCTGTGAAACTAAAGGGAGAAGACAGGTTTATTGTCACATGCTTCACAGCACAGTAGATAAGAGCCATAGGTAAGAGCTGCTGTTAGTGATACAATGCGGTGCTTCAGTGTTAAGAGGATATCATACAGGTTAGACGATAATGGGGGCAGGGAGATGTTCTAGGGTAGGGAGGGAAATGATGGTGTAGTGGGAAGGAGATAATAATGGAGGGTGGATAAAACTCGAGTAGGTCATTAAACTAGAGGGATGACAACTGGGGGAAAAGAGATGATAACTAAAGGGAGGGAGATAAATTATACCTAGGGAGTGGTAGAGGAAGTATACCTGGGAGAAGATGATACCTCAGGGAAGGGGAGAGATCTTAACCCCTAGGAGCACCACGACGCAACTGTACGTCTGGGTGGCCAGTGTCTTAGCGCAACAGGACGTATAGTTACTGCGCGGTTCCCGGTGCACACTGTCGGTGACAGTTTGCACCAGGAACGGGGAGGTCAGATGTCCCCAACAGCTAACACTCTACAGTCACCAGCAATGGACCCGTAAAAGCGGTCCAATGCCGGTGATCGATGTAATCGGTGGATCTGTACAGATCCACCCATTACATCATTTCTGCAAATAAAGTGTTAAAAACCGTTCCGGGACTTGTAATTAGTCCCGAAACGGTTTCTTTGGACCCCCATGCCCCATGTGAACGGCAATAGACCAATAGTAGTGGTTCATTGCCGGTGATTGCTGTGATTGGTGAGTGAAAAATACCGGACACAAGCTCCCAACTCTTTGTTGGTGAAGAAAAGTTGAAGAGATCAGAGTCTGTGTCGTATTGTGTGCCCCACACAAAGTTAAAATCAGAATTAACCCCTAATTTCCCTCTCCCCTATTCGTGGTGTGTGATCCCACACACCTCCCAGTGTATAAAGGAGGTTTTCTTTTTTTTTTTTTCATCCATAAAAATAATTTAGTTGTTAGGTAGTTGTCTAGGTCGTCTACCTCAATTTGTCGCGTCAGTTATGAGTTAGTCAGCGTCAATCCGTAGTGTCAGTTGTCAGTTAGCATCAATCTGTAGCATCAGTTGTCACCGTCAATCCGTAGCGTCATTTGTCAGTTAGCGTCAATCCGTAGCGTGAGTTAGCGTCAATCCGTAGCGACAGTTGCGTCACTTCTCAGTTAGTGTCAATCCGTCACTGTTAGTCGCGTCACTTGTCAGTTAATGTCAATATGTCACTGTCTTTTGCAGGAAGAAAGAATTGGTGGACCATAAACGGCGCTGCTGGTAATGAAGGTAGAAGCAGTTCCAGTGTTTTGAAATACAAAAATAAATAATTTATTGCAAAAGACCAGGCGTTTCTTCATCAAGCCAAGTGTGCAGTACCATAAAACAGTCATCTTATATAGTCAGTGTGGTCACATGCATAAGAGGTTTGGAAAAAACTGCAAAGTCATAGGTCAAAGTTCAACTCTGACATCACAAGGGATCATGGTGATGCAACTGCAGTTCAGAAAAAGAACTTCACTCAATGCAAAATAGGAGTTCAGAAAAAGAACTTCACTCAATTCAAAATAGACCACAATTTACATTTAAAATGTTAATACTTCAAACAAATAAAAGTGCAAATACACTAAATGAGATCATTAAGAGACAGGAAGGTACATAGAGTATACAGAATAAAATAAAACGTATGCCTAAGATTGGGCACAAGGGCACTGGTGGCCCAGTGGCAGAACTCTCGCCTACCACGCCTGCCTATCCTTGTGCCCAATCTTAGGCATACGTTGCAGCACCATGATCCCTTGTGATGTCAGAGTTGAACTTTTCCAAACCTTTTTTTTTTATAACACTTAGTACCACTTACTAACTGACACTAACGCTGACTAACTGACAAGTGACGAGACAGACAGTGACGGATTGACGCTAACTGACAAGTGACACGACCAACAGTGACAGATATGGAGAAGAAAGCAAAAAACGCACGGCGCCACATAATGTAGATCACCAAAAATAATGGAATAAAACAGAGGAAAGTCAATTGAGCTCACCTCTTGGCGTTGTGCTAGCAAAGGCACAATGCTGTTGTAGACTTATAATGAAATAGGTATCATTAGACCGCTGCAGCCATGTCCTATCCGGTAACTGAAGGTGGTTACCGCTGTAAAGTATTTGCAAGAAGAAAAAATTGGTGGACCATAAACGGCAATGCTGGTAATAAAGGTAGAAGCAGTTCCAGTGTTTTGAAATACAAAAATAAATAATTTATTGCAAAAGACTACGCGTTTCAACGCTGAACCAGCGTCTTCATCAGGCAGAGTGTGCAGTACCATAAAACAGTCATCTTATATAGTCAGTGTGGTCACATGCATAAGAGGTTTGGAAAAGTTAAACTCTGACATCACAAGGGATCATGGTGATGCAACGTATGCCTAAGATTGGGCACAAGGATAGGCAGGCGTGGTAGGCGAGAGTTCTGCCACTGGGCCACCAGTGCCCTTGTGCCCAATCTTAGGCATACATTTTATTTTATTCTGTATACTCTATGTACCTTCCTGTCTCTTAATGATCTCATTTAGTGTATTTGCACTTTTATTTGTTTGAAGTATTAACATTTTAAATGTAAATTGTGGTCTATTTTGAATTGAGTGAAGTTCTTTTTCTGAACTCCTATTTTGCATTGAGTGAAGTTCTTTTTCTGAACAGCAGTTGCATCACCATGATCCCTTGTGATGTCAGAGTTGAACTTTGACCTATGACTTTTTTTCAAACCTCTTATGCATGTGACCACACTGACTATATAAGATGACTGTTTTATGGTACTGCACACTCTGCCTGATGAAGACGCTGGTTCAGCGTTGAAACGCGTAGTCTTTTGCAATAAATTATTTATTTTTGTATTTCAAAACACTGGAACTGCTTCTACCTTCATTACCAGCATTGCCGTTTATGGTCCACCAATTTTTTCTTTTTGCAAATACTTCACAGCGGTAACCACCTCCAGTTACCAGATAGGACCTGGCTGCAGCGGTCTAATGATACCTATTTCATTATAAGTCTACAACTGCATTGTGCCTTTGCTAGCACAACGCCAAGAGGTGAGCTCAATTGACTTTCCTCTGTTTTATTCCATTATTTTTGGTGATCTGCATTATGTGGCGCCGTGCGTTTTTTGCTTTCTTCTAGATATCTGTCACTGTTGGTCGTGTCACTTGTCAGTTAGTGTCAATGCGTCACTGTCAGTCTTGTCACTTGTCAGTTAGTCAGCGTTAGTGTCAGTTAGTAAGTGGTACTAAGTGTTATAAAAAAAAAAAAAGTTTGTTCGTGTTTAGTGTTTTCAATGAAAATATAAAAAAAAAATGTAGTGTGTCAGTGTTAGCATTAGCAAGCGTTAGTTAGTGTTTAGTGTTTTATGTGAAAAAACAGCTACGTGTATATAAACTACATATATATTTACACACAAATTAATAAAATGGCTGTGAAGCGTTAAACCGCTGAAGAGGTGTATGCCATGATCGCATCCGATACAGACTCAGCGAGCAGTGAGGAACCAGAGTTCTTTTTCTCGTCCTTCTCCTCCTCCTCTAGTGACAGTGAGGAACATCTTTGTATTCACAGGAGGGTTAGTGCCCAAGCTCTGCCTGACCCTGAAACTGCCGTTCTGCCTGACCTTGGTACTGCCAGCAGTGATTGATCACCCCCAACCAATTACACCCCCCAAATCCCAGAATTTACTGCTGCGGCAGGTATTGATGTGCAGACGGAAGGACTGCCTGTAATTGGATATTTCAAATTGTTCTTTACCGACAATTTTATAGAGCTTATGGTGAACTAAACCAACATCTATGCCCACCAATTTATAGCCGAACACCCAAACTCCTTTTATGCCCAGCACAGTCGTTGGCAACCAACTAATTGTGCAGAAATGCAAAAATATTAGGGGTTAGTCCTCAACATGGGTCTCACTAAAAAGCCCAAAGTGAGATCCTATTGGTCCACGAACATTTTATATCATTGTCCGTTGTACCGAAATGCAATGACCAGACCCCGCTTTGAGACCATACAAATATTTCTGCACTTTAGTGGCAACTCCCAATGCCCCCCCCCCAGGATGACCCCCAATTCCGACAGACTTTTTTAAATTAGGCCTCTCATAAACATTTTTTCACCAAAAATTGTCCCAAATCAACGACCCCGACAAAGAGATTTCAGTTGATAAATCCCAGGTGCACTTCAAGGGTAGGCTGAAGTTTCGCCAATATTTGCCCAATAAGTGCATCAGGTACGGGATCAAGGTCTACAAACTGTGTGAGTCTGAGACTGGATACACACATGCTTTCCGGATCTATGAGGGGAAGGACAGGACAATACAGCCCCCAAATTGTCCCCCCCATCCTGTCCACAACAGGGAAGATAGTGTGGGACCTCCTGCCCCCACTGCTAGATCAGGGGTACCAACTTGTAATTGGACAACTGGTACACAAGTGTACCCCTGTTCAAATGTCTAAAAGACAAAAAAAACTGTGGCATGTGGGACGGTCCGAAAAAACTAGCGGCACCTTCCCAAGACCCTTATAGGCCAATCCCTGCAAATTGGAGAAAGCAGGGCATTACTGCAGGATGGGGTCCTGTGTCTGAAATACCAGGATAAAAAATATGTATGCATGCTGATATCTATGCATGATGCCAGCTGCACCCCTGTCCCCACACGTGAATTCACAACATCCACTATGAAGCCTATATGCATTCAGGCATATAATAAGTTCATGCGGGGTTGACCTCATTGACCAGGTGTCAAAACCGCATAGTGGCATGTGGAAAAGCAAAATTTGATACAAAAAATTGGCAGTGTACCTTGTACAGATGGCACAATACAATTAATTTTGAATTTTCTGTAAAGCTGGCCACCCGGGTACCTACTTGGAGTACCAAGAAAAAATTATAACATTTATGTTGCTTGGAGACGAGGTGGGGGAAAGATTTGCTTCTTCAAGTAGTTCTTGCCGTATCATTCCTGGGCAGCACTTTCCAAGTGAAGTGCCTGTAACACCAAAAAAACGGAGGGCACAAAAAAGGTGCCGTGTCTGTGCAAAAAGTGGTATCCGTAAGGATACCATATATCAGTGCGACACCTGTCCATCAAAACCCGGACTCTGTATGAAGGACTGCTTCCGCTTTTTCCACACCTCCCTGGATTAAAAAAATTATACTTTTGAAACCCCCACCCCACCCTTTATCATTCTGGTCTTTTACCCATTTTTAAAAATGGACACTGAAAAAAAAGTATAACAAAACTAAAAACCCTGATTATACTCCTAGATAAATACCTAATACTCTAATAAATTTGTATGATCTGCACAATTTTTTAGGCCTATGCTTGTGGCTAAAAATCATCCAAGTAAAACTAAGGCCTCAAAATCCTTCTGGTGCTTCTTCACTTCCAGAGACTGCTATGTGTACAGACAACATATTTAGACCACTTTGGGGGTATTTCTGAAGTCAAAAGAAATACCCCAATAAATACTGCGGCACTTTACTTCACTTATATGCTGTGTCTGAAAAATCTGCCCAAAAAACTGGCGCATTTGTAAAAAATGTAACATTTTACTTTTCAAGCCAGAAAAACTATGCGGTCATAAAAGTGATCACACCCCTACATAAATTCTTTGAGGGGTGCAGTTTCCAAAATGGGGTCACTTCACTGTACTGGTACCTCAGGAGCTCTGCAAACGCGACATCGCACCTGAGGACCATTCCAGCAAAATCTGTGCTACAAATTGCGCTCCTTCTTTTATGAGCCCTGTCGTGGGTCCAAACAGCAGTTTATTACCACATATGGGGTATTGCCGTAATCGGGAGAAATTGCTTTACAAATGTTGGGGTGCTTTTTCTACTTTATTCCTTGTAAAAATTAAAAAATTAGATTTTCATCTTCACAGTCTATTTTCACTAAATTCTGCAAAAAACCTGTGCGGTCGAAATGCTAACTATACCACTAGAAAAATTCCTTGAGGGGTGTAGTTTCCAAAATGGGGTCACATTTGGGGGATTTCTACTTTTTTCATCCCTCAAGGGCGTTGCAAACACGACATGGCACCGACAACGATTCCAGCCCTGTTGTGGGTCTAAACAGCAGCTTATTACCACATATGGAGTATCGCCGTAATCGGGAGAAATTGCTTTACAAATGTTGGGGTGCTTTTTCTACTTTATTCCTTGTAAAAATAAAAAAATTAGATTTTCATCTTCACAGTCTATTTTCACTAAATTCTGCAAAAAACCTGTGGGGTCGAAATGCTAACTATACCACTAGAAAAATTCCTTGAGGGGTGTAGTTTCCAAAATGTGGTCACTTTTGGGGGATTTCCACTGTTTTCATCCTTCAAGGGCGTTGCAAACACAACATGGCACGGACAACCATTAAAGCAAAATCTGTGGTCAAAAATCCAAATGGTGCTCCTTCGTTTTTGAGCCCTGCTGTGGGTCTAATCAGCAGTTTATTACCACATATGAGGTATTGCTGTAATTGGGAGAAATTGCTTTACAAATGTTGTAGTGCTTTTACTCCTTTATTCCTGGTAAAAAATGAAAAAATGCTATGTTTTTTCAGATAAAAAGTAGATATTCATCTTCACGGTCTATTTCCACTAAATTCAGCAAAAAAATCTTTGGGGTCAAAATGCTAACTATACTGCTAGAAAAATTCCTTGAGGGGTGTAGTTTCCAAAATGGGGTCACATTTGGGGGATTTCTACTTTTTTCATCCCTCAAGGGCGTTGCAAACACGACATGGCACCGACAACGATTCCAGCCCTGTTGTGGGTCTAAACAGCAGCTTATTACCACATATGGAGTATCGCCGTAATCGGGAGAAATTGCTTTACAAATGTTGGGGTGCTTTTTCTACTTTATTCCTTGTAAAAATAAAAAAATTAGATTTTCATCTTCACAGTCTATTTTCACTAAATTCTGCAAAAAACCTGTGGGGTCGAAATGCTAACTATACCACTAGAAAAATTCCTTGAGGGGTGTAGTTTCCAAAATGTGGTCACTTTTGGGGGATTTCCACTGTTTTCATCCCTCAAGGGCGTTGCAAACACAACATGGCACGGACAACCATTAAAGCAAAATCTGTGGTCAAAAATCAAAATGGTGCTCCTTCGTTTTTGAGCCCTGCTGTGGGTCTAATCAGCAGTTTATTACCACATATGAGGTATTGCTGTAATTGGGAGAAATTGCTTTACAAATGTTGTAGTGCTTTTACTCCTTTATTCCTGGTAAAAAATGAAAAAATGCTATGTTTTTTGAGATAAAATGTAGATTTTCATCTTCACGGTCTATTTCCACTAAATTCAGCAAAAAAATCTTTGGGGTCAAAATGCTAACTATACTGCTAGAAAAATTCCTTGAGGGGTGTAGTTTCCAAAATGGGGTCACATTTGGGGGATTTCTACTTTTTTCATCCCTCAAGGGCGTTGCAAACACGACATGGCACCGACAACGATTCCAGCCCTGTTGTGGGTCTAAACAGCAGCTTATTACCACATATGGAGTATCGCCGTAATCGGGAGAAATTGCTTTACAAACATTAGGGTGTTTTTTCACCTTTAGTCCTTGTAAAAATGAAAACATTCTATGTTTTTACAGAAAAAAAAGTAGAATTTCATCTTCACAGACTAATTCAATTTCATTTAAAAAATAAGGGGTAAAAATGCTAACTGTACCCCTAGATAAATTCCTTGAGGGGTGTAGTTTCCAAAATGGGGGTACTTTTGGGGGGTTTCCAATGCTTTGGCACCACAAGACCTCTTCAACCCTGACATGGTGCATAAAATATATTCTAAAAAACAAAAAGGAGGCCCCAAAATCTACCAGATGCTCTTTTGCTTCTGAGGCCTGTGCTTCAGACCATTAGTATACTAGGGCCACATATGGGATATTTCTAAAAACTGAAGAATATGGGCAATAAATATTGAGTTGTGGTTCTCTAATAAAACCTTCTGTTACAGAAAAAATGTATTACAAATGAATTTTGACCACAAAAATTAAATTCTAAAATGTCACCTCTACATTTATTTAATTCCTGTGAAACACCTAAAGGGTTAAAATACTTTGAAAATGCTGTTTTGAATACATCGAGGGGTGCAGTTTTTTAAATGGGGTGATTTATGGTGACTTTTTAATATATAAGGCCCTCAAAGTCACTTCAGAACTTAACTGGTCACTGAAAAGATAGCCTTTTGTCATTTTCTTGAAAATGTGAGAAATTGCTGCTAAAGTTCTAATCGTTGTAACGTCCTAGAAAATTAAAAGTATGTTCAAAAAACGATGCAAACATAAAGTAGACATATGGGAAATTTTAACTAGTGACTATGTTGTGTGCTATTACTATCTGTTTTACAAGTAGATATACTTAAATTTAGAATAATACTATTTTTTTTTACAAATTTTCTCCAGATGCTGGGGTTTTTCACAAATAAATATAAAATTTGTCAACCAAATTTTTTCACTAACATAAAGTACAATATGTCATGAGAAACCAATCTCAGAATCGCTTGAATAGGTATAAGTGTTCCAAAGTTATTACCACATAAACTAACACATGTCAGATTTGAAAAAAATCGGCTGTGCCACAGGGCCAAAACATGCTGTATCCTAAAGGCTATGTACACCTTTGAAAAGTTTTTTGGGGTTTTTTAATAAAAATGTTTATTAGTGTGTTATTAAATTTTGTAAATACTTTTTATCAAAAAATTATTTTTACTTTTTGAGATACAGCTACTTTGTATCCTGCATACAGAGCAGCTATATCCTGTGCTGAGACCTAGTGACAGAATCCTGCACTCCTATCTCTCTATCTATCTATCTATCTTAGAAATAGACATACCAATGGTTTAAGTAATTATGTTGCACTATGCATTTTCTTTATGATACTGTACACCAATGTATATCTGGATACATAATGGTTATGTGAATTCTCATGATTAATTGCCTCATGTTCTGGCGGTCTTTTTGTCTGTCATCTGTGGTGTTTCATTTTTAAATAGTTCATGTATCAACTTTTTAAATTTTGCTAAATAAAGTATATGTTTTATATCTTGGCTTAAAGACTCCATGTACTCTTTCTTAGTATAATATTTATAAGGAGCACAGTCGTGTTACGTGGGGAAATAAATATGTTTATGTAAAATGATGTATGCATATACCCTATGGATAGGTTCTATTGTATTGTTTTTCTGTTTCATTACAGATTTGGGTAATACTCTCCCTATGGACTATAAAGCCAGAGAACGTGCCTGGCAGTCCAAAATTGAATCGGTTTTTAATAATGCACCCACAGATGCCAGTACTAATAGTCAGAGAAACGGCCTAGATATCCAAAAAACACTCAAAACTCTATTCCACAGACGGACAAAAGTCTGGTGGAATAAAGCCTAGAGGATTACGTATACAGTTATTCCCCTCCTTTCCCATATAAAGTGAGAGCTTCATCTCAAATTGGGAAGAAGCTTGCAATTCATGCTCAAAAAAATTTATGGAGCTGCTTATCGGCTTGAATAAACAAACATTAGAAACAATAGATAATGAAATTGATGTAAACCAAAAACTATTGAAAGATACCATCACCCCAGATGATTTACTAGGGTTTAACAAAGAATTAGATAAACTATTTTAAGTATGGGAAAAGGAAATACAAAGTTTAAAAATAAAAAAACTATCTAGAGATCATAGTGATGTAATACAGCAAAGGGTGTATCGATGGAGACGCAAAGAATTAAAAGGAAATATAAGTAGATCCTCATCCATGTCATCTATGTCGCTTCAAAGCGACAATGAAGAACGGATACAACAGCATTCCATGCCAAATCAAAGATCAACAAGATCTAAACGCAAATTTGATAATAAATACAATGGCCGGAATAAAAGGAGACCTGATGGACAAGGCGAACTATTTGATCGTAATCCTAAGGTAATTAACTTATCAGAGCATGTACTTTCTGAAATTGACGAAAGTGTGTTGAGTAAAGGCCTAACATTTTCGCCAACTGCACCATTTGATGCTTTTACAGCTATTAAAGACCTCAACTTATTTACCAGAACATTAATGTTCAAAAGGTGGCATTTCAAAGAGGAGGATCATATTTTCAAAACAGTGGAAGAACAGACTACACCGAGAGACCTAGAGAGCCTTATGGGGGAGCAAGATGATACACAGGTAAGAACAATTCCTGAATGTATCAAAAGAAAGTCGGAAAAATTTCCACCATTGTTCTTATGTCCCGTGATTGATACATTCGTAAAAACGGTAACAAAAGAATTCGAATCTATGCCAAAGACCCTAATTAATGATAATCTAACAAAAAATGAGAGAGCGAGTCTTCAGAAATTAAAAGCTTTGAAAGACGTGGTGTATAAATCCGAGGATAAGGGGGGTAACATCGTAATATGGCCTAGAGTTTTGTATGAGAAAGAGGCAAATCACCAAATAAGAGACATCAAATGTGACTCATAGTGCGTCGCCATGGACGCCTGCGCATGCGCACTTGACACAGATTCGTACTTTTAAAAAAGAAGGCTTCTCTACATGTCCATATTAGAAGGTAAATATCGTAATAGATAGTAATTGCCACATACAAATGGGACATGTATGCTGCTATAGAGATATGGAGAGAAATAGTGTCATCACGAGATGTTGTAAAATACGTTAGTTCTTATAACATTAATATTCATATTTATACATTTTTATATGATACCTAAATCTGAGATCATATACACGATAATATCTAACTATTCCAAAATTCATATCTTTCAAATACATAGATGAACTTATTTAAATGCATGTACACAATAGAATATACACAAGAAAATTTATATAGTCGTGCATAAATACTACCAAATATGAAATAAAATACTTGTTACAAAAAGGTAAAAAATATATAATAAATAAAAAATATATATATTTATAGCAAACAAGAATAATTACTTTAATAATACAAATATGTGTGGGAAAATGAGGTGGGTGAAAAAAATTAAATAAATAATTATATATTTATGTGTAGATATAGCAATGCTATTCTACAATTAGTGCATGCCAGTGAAAAAATATATATATGATAAAGTCAGTTCATAGTCAGAACAAAGTAATATTTATATATAATCAACAAATAAAATCTAAATATTGTGTATTAGTGTGTTAATATTAAAATTGTGCCTTAGGTCTATGTGTCTTCTTGTGTATATGTGTGTATATGTTTCTGCACATAATCGTATGTATATATCTGTATATGTTATAAGAATACATATCCTGCTAGCGATACTCATTTACATATAGGGAATGAGAGAACATGGTAAACGAAGACCGTCTTATTAATATCTTGCGTAGATCCATCAGGTGTTATGGTGTAAATACTTTTTATTGCAGTATAGAACAATGTCCTACATATCAAGGTAATTTACATCATCTGTAACTAAAATAAAACAATAGGAAGAGAAAAAAACATAAATTAAAATCATGGCATCATATTGGAATAATGCTTTATCCAGTTACGAAATGCCACAGCACATACTAATAGTCAGAGAAAAGAGGCATAACCATGGGATTCATTTAATCCCCTGGGCTGCATAGTCCCCAACGTCCATATCCACTTGCTCTCGAGTCTTAGTAATTTTTTCATTAAATCACCCCCTCTCATGTTCATTTCTATGTGATCTATTCCTTTTACTTTCAATAGTCTGGAATTACAGTTATGGTGATGGTGATGCGTTGCGATGATGCAATCACGCACGCACTCCACGTGTCACATGACGCCCACATCATGTGATGAGCTGCCATGGACAATCGCGGTCATGACGCCGAGGAATGACAGAGATACTCTCAGGTAATAATATTCGGCAGATGAGCACAATAGTTTGCAATTGGTCAGTAGATAGGATAAATAGGAAGTAGAAACTAGCAAGTGCCACCCCCAGACGAAGGCGGAAGCCGAAACGCGCGTCGGGGCAGGTCGCCATTTCTTGAGACACAGCATCATGGGTCAGTAGTCCACCTTTGTTCAGGTTGTTTATTGTTTGCACTTAGCACTTTACTAAATGGAATAGTGGTAGGGGGGTCCCTATTGGCCCTTGTATTGAGGCTGGTAACAGAATATTTCTCATACCCTTAGAAATAGACATACCATTGGTTTAAGTAATTATGTTGCACTATGCATTTTCTTTATGATACTGTACACCAATGTATATCTGGATACATAATGGTTATGTGAATTCTCATGATTAATTGCCTCATGTTCTGGCGGTCTTTTTGTCTGTCATCTGTGGTGTTTCATTTTTAAATAGTTCATGTATCAACTTTTTAAATTTTGCTAAATAAAGTATATGTTTTATATCTTGGCTTAAAGACTCCATGTACTCTTTCTTAGTATAATATTTATAAGGAGCACAGTCGTGTTACGTGGGGAAATAAATATGTTTATGTAAAATGATGTATGCATATACCCTATGGATAGGTTCTATCGATCTATCTATCTATCTATCTATCTATCTATCTATCTATCTATCTATCTATCTATCTATCTATCTATCTATCTATCTATCTATCTACATATTCAAACAGAGAAAGCAGCAGCACTCAATCTCAGTAAGAGAAAGCTTACATATGTGAACATACATGCTTGAAAAAAGTCCTAATGTTGGACTGAAATGTCGCACCGCTGTATGTTGGCTTGAATAAATCACAGTTTTTTTCATTCATCCTGTTGGAGTGCTGCAAGATTTATTTCTCCTGAATATCTATCTACATATATATGCTGCAGCATAATTTAGGATGTTATACAGCAGTACTGAACAGTGTAGCTGAGAATCCAGCACTGGGATTACATATAACTCATACCAGAAGCCGCAGCACGTATGTGTGTTCCTGTGTGTGTCTTTCTCTCTGCACCCTATTTTGGCTCCCTGTCCCCTATTCATAGATTTCTTTTGGCAGTGTCTTTGTCTCTCACTTTGCTCCCTCCTCCTGCTTCCCCTCCCCCTCCATAGAGTTCTATGGGCAGTGTGTCTGTGTTTCTCCCTGCTCCCTCCTCCTGCTCCCCCCTTCCCTCTCCATAGACTCCTATCGGCAGACTGTGACATACCCCCAGTTGCTGCAGTCCATCTTCTCTGCTCTGTAACTTTTAAGGGATTTTACAGGGGGTAGACATCAGATTCAAGGAATGGAAAAACCTAGTGTCTATAACTTCACATTGAATGGATAAAATGACAACATTTTGAAAGTAAGTCAATACACCGTGTTCCAAATTATTATGCACATTGGATTTAAGTGTCATAAACATTTAATTATTCGTTTTTCAATTAAACTCATGGATGGTATTGTGTCTTAGGGCTCTTTGCATCATTGTAATCAATCTCAGACACCTGTGATAATTAGTTTGCCAGGTGTGCCCAATCAATGGAAAACTACTTAAGAAGGACGTTCCACATTATTAAGCAGGCCACAGGTTTCAAGCAATATGGGAAAGAAAAAGGATCTCTCTGCTGCTGAAAAGCGTGAAATAGTGCAATACCTTCGACAAGGTATGAAAACATTGGATATTTCAAGAAAACTTAAGCGTGATCATCATACTGTGAAAAGATTTGTGGCTGATTCAGAGCACAGACGGGTTCGTTCATAAAAAGACATAATGAGGAAGGTTTCTGCCAGACAAATTAATAGGATTAGGAGAGCAGCTGCTAAAATGCCATTGCAAAGCAGCAAACAGGTATTTGAAGCCGCTGGTGCCTCTAGAGTCCCGCGAACCTCAAGGTGTAGGATCCTCCAGAGGTTTGCAAGTCTGCATAAAGCTATTATTCGGCCACCCCTAAACAATGCTCACAAGCACAAACGGTTGCAGTGGGCTCAGAAATACATGAAGACTAATTTTCAAACCGTGTTGTTTACTGATGAGTGCCGTGCAACCCTGGATGGTCCAGATGGATGGAGTAGTGGATGGTTGGTGAATGGCCACCATGTCCCAACAAGGCTGCGACGTCAGCAAGGAGGTGGTGGAGTCATGTTTTGGGCTGGAATCAAGGGGAGAGAGCTGGTAGGCCCCTTTAGGGTCCCTGATGGTGTGAAAATTACCTCTGCAAAGTACGTAGAGTTTATGACTGACCACTTTCTTCCGTGGTACAAAAAGAGAACCGTGCCTTCCGTAGCAAAATTATCTTCATGCATCACAATGCACCATCTCATGCTGCAAAGAATACCTCTGTGTCATTGGCTGCTATGGGAATAAAAGGAGAGAAACTCATGGTGTGGCCCCCATGTTCCCCTTTGTTCAATAAAATTTGCATTATACTCCAACGGTTGATAGCTTGAAGATTATACTGACTGTCATTTGCATCGACTATTTAGGAAAATCAGCGAAAAATAACATTTGCATAATTATTTGGAACGCGGTGTAAAAAAGTTGATATAAAGTATATTACGTATACTTTTAGATTCAGCTACATGCCGATCTGGTTGGTGTCTGCACTCCATATGCTGCACGTTTTTCCGGACAGCGGACATTGCATGTGCTGATATCAGGCTCTCAACAGGCTTTAAACAGACTATCACTGGGATGGAGATCCCTATATTGTTCCTTAGGGCATGTTCACACGCGGCGGAATTTTTCCGCTGCAAATGGTGCAGATTTGGGGCATTTACGCAACGAATCTGCAGCAACATTTGCATATTTGACAGGTAATTCAGACGTTGCAGAAAAAACAGTGGACTTGCCACAGATTTAAGTTTTTGCATTGCAAAGGCTGAAATATGCAGTGAAATTCCGCTTCTTCTCCGCAACAGACAGTGCATGCTGCGGAGGGAAAATTCCGCACTGCAGCCTATGGTCTGCAGCGGAGTTTTCCACAACGTCTGAACTAACTTGCCTAAAAATTTATTTAAACAAATGTTATTAATATAAGGCGATATTCAGACGAACGTGTGTGAAATCAGCCGTGCGGGACCCGTTTGAGTCTATTGAGGGATCCGTGAAAATGCACAAAAATAGGACAGGTCCTATTTTTTTACAGGCCCTTCACATGGTCCGTTAAACCAACGACCATGTGAATAACCCCATAGAAATACATACATTAAAAAAAACGTCCTTCACGCGGACGATTAAAACGTTATTCTGAATAAGCCCTAACTCAGGGATCTCAAACTCGGCAGGGTAAGTATGCCGCATATAGAAAAAATTTTGAAGTTGACGGGCCGCATTACTTTCAAATTTGATACAACACAAAATTATTGTTAATAAATTACTTATTTGAACTACTATAACACTATATTACTATAATAATAATAATACTACTCTGCTATAAAATTAATACTACATTACTATAATAATACCACTGCCGCAGTGCCCTCTGTGGATGCTGCCGCAGTGCCCTCTGTGGATGCTGCCGCAGTGCCCTCTGTGGATGCTGCCGCAGTGCCCTCTGTGGATGCTGCCGCAGTGCCCTCTGTGGATGCTGCCGCAGTGCCCTCTGTGGATGCTGCCGCAGTGCCCTCTGTGGATGCTGCCGCAGTGCCCTCTGTAGATGCTGCCGCAGTCTTCTGTAGATGCTGCCGCAGAGTCCTCTGTAGATGCTGCCGCAGTGCCCTCCGTAGATGCTGCCGCAGTGCCCTCCGTAAATGCTGTCGCAGTGCCCTCCGTAGATGCTGCCGCAGTACCCTCCGCAGATGCTGCCACAGTGCCCTCCGCAGATGCTGCCACAGTGCCCTCCGCAGATGCTGCCACAGTGATGTCAGGGGCTTGCCAAGAGCTGGAGTCCTGGAGCAGAGCCGCTTCTAGCACTCTGGCTGGGATTCCAGCTCTGCTCCTGACATCACTGTCCATATATGAACAGAGATGTTAGGGGCAACCCCAGAGCTGGAGTCATGGGCAGAGAGCTAGTAGGCTTTTCCTGGGACTCCAGCTGTGGTCCTGACATCACTGGGACTCCTGCTTTAGGGAATTCCACAGAGTCCCTGAGCAGAGCCTGTACTAGCGCTCTGCTCGGGACTCCTCTCTGGGGAAGACCCTGACACACTGTCCATATATGGACAGCGATGTCAGGGATTTCCACAGAGTCCCGGAGCAGAGCCTGTACTAGCGCTCTGCCCAGGACTCCGCTCTGGGGAAGACCCTGACACACTGTCCATATATGGACAGTGATGTCAGGGAATTCCACATAGTCCCGGAGCAGAGCCGATGCAAGCGCTCTGCACGGGACTCCGGCTCTGGGGAAGCCCCAGACATCGCTGTTCATATGTGGACAGCGATGTCAGGGAATTCCAGAGTCTAGCGGCTCTGTGTCCCGCGGGCCGCAGATGACAGCCCCAGGGGACGCATGCGCCCCGCAGGCCGCGTGCTTGAGACCCCTGCCCTAACTCATGTGAATGGGGTTTGTCAAGACGACTGTGTTACGCAGCCAACACCTCACTGCAACGGGCGGAATCAAAGATCACTTTGATTCCGCCCGTTTAACACCTTAAATTCCGCGGTCAATTGCGACCGCAGCATTTATAGTGTTAGAATCAGTGGGTCGCCCCCTGAAACAAGTCATCGCGCCCCCCACTGTGGCATGATCGACTGTTAACAAGAGCTGTTATAGCAGCCTGGGGGCCTACTGAAAGACTCAGGTCTGCGATCTTTGTACTCTTTTGAAGCTCTGCCTCTGGCAGGGCTTCAAAGGAGACTGTCAGAATCACGATATACTGCAATACATTAGTATTGCAGTATATAATGCAGTGGATGATCATTTCAGTGGATCGCTTCTTCAAGTCCCCTTGGGGGACTAATAAAAAAAGTAAAAAACAGTTAAGTAAAGTTTATTTTTATGTTCCAAAAAAAATAAAGTATTAAAAGTTAAAAAAATAATAACTTTCACATTTTTTCCCTAATTCAATGTTAAAAAATATAAAAGTTAACATAACTGGTATTGCTGTGTTCTTAAAACACGTAAATTGCTAGTTTTTGGTCACCTTAGCGCTCCAAAAAAGTAATCAAAAAGTCGCATATACTCCAAACTGGTATCGGTGAAAACTACAGCTCGCCCTGAAAAATGTAAGCTCTCAGATCGCTAAATTGCTGGAAAAATGAAAAAAGTTATGGCTCTCAGAATATGGCGGTACAAAATAATTTTTTAATTTAGCAAATAGTTTTATTTTTTTTAAAATGGTAAAATATAAAACAAAACAAAACATATGAATTTGGTATCGCCGTAATCGTATCAACCTGTAGAATAAGGTGAATATGTAGTTTTTATCGCCTGATGGATGCCGTAAAAACAAAACCCCCAACAAAACTGACATAATCGTTGTTTTTTGCTCATTTCACCCCACAAATATTCCCAGTACATTATGCGGTACAATAAATGGTGCCATGAAAAACGACAACTTGTCCCGCAAAACACAAGCCCTCATATGGCTATATAGACAAAAAAAAAATATATATATATATATATAGCTTTTGAAAGGTGGCGAGGAAAAAACAAAAGTGAAAATCCGAAAAATAGCGGGAAGGGGTTAAATCAGCTGCATGCCTATTATGTTGCAGAACTGTAAAGTATTTCATCCCTTACAATGTAAAGGGTTAATTTCTAGCAACTTCTGTAACGCTCACATTGAGGAATTTGGTACACAAAATCCACATCAAAACCGCAGGTAATTCCGCAGGTAAAATCTGCACCTAATAGTGCGTTTTTTGATACGTTTTTAGGTGCGGTTTTTACATTTTGGTGTGGAAATAGGTGCAGGTTTTATGCTGCAGATTTAAAAAAAAAATAATAAACTAGTCAAGCGGAAACGCAAGATAAATTGACATGAAGCATATTTTCAAATACACACCGCAGGTCAATTTTTGTGCAGAAAATGCGACATGTAGATGAGATTTCTTGATCTCATTTACTTTGCTGGTACTGTATTACACTGTAGATTTGCCGCATGAAATGACCCATGACAAATTTGCACGCAATAAGTATCGTGTGCATTTGGACTAACGGAGTGGTTTTTTTACTCACTCCACACATGTTGTATTTTATACGTATTCCGATGACATGCCGATGATTCTACATCCCATGCATAAGAGGTTTCCGCAACCCAGTCCACATGCTGTGAAAAAAATGTCACTTGTATTTTTGTTAACACCATGAAAATAAATCCACCACCGCAATAAGTAGCATGCAACTTATATTACATGGAAAAGCCGAGGATAAGCAACTTTGAATGACAAGGGGACTTAGGTCTTGTTCACACGGTTTTTTGCAGGCAGAAAAATCTGCCTCGAAATTCCTTCAGGCTTTCTCTGCCTCCCATTGATGGCAATGGTAGGTCAGAGATGGAAATGCCCGAAGAAAGGGCATGTTGCTTCTTTTTCTCGCGAGCGTTTTTTTCTGCTCGCGGGAAAAAAAACTCCTTCACCTCCCGTTGAAGTCAACAGGAGGCTGCTTTTTGCCACAGTTTCCAAAGTGGTTTCCGCTGCAAAAAATGCGGCAAAAATCTCTGTGTTAACAGGGCCTTATTCTTGTGCTGATCTGCTACACGCTTGTCGCACATCTGAGTCAGAAATCAAAGGGAAAGCCTCAGATTTTTGCTGTGGAAAAACACATTGAACTTTAACCCCTTCCCGCACCTTGACGTTAATGCACGTCAATGTGAGCAGTCATTTTGCGCACCTTGACATGCAGTAACGTCAGTGCTTTGACAGTTAACCGACGCGCGGCGCTACACCGCAGCGGCGGTTAACTGTGCAGGGTGTCTGCCCTGCATTCCCCATTGCTGATCAGCGGGCCATCGCCGCTGATTTCGGCAGTTAACCCCTTAATTGCGGCGTTCGATTTGAATGCCACAATTAAGGTGTTTAGCGCTGATCGACAGCCCCCATGTGAAATCACGGTGGCTGGCGATGGTACCCATGGCAACCAGATGCCAGACAATGGCTTCCGGGCTGCCATGTACAGAAGCCTATGAGGACCACCCGGAGGGTGGTCGTCGTAGGCTTCCTGTCAGTGTGACTGTTACGTCACAATGACAGTTGGAATGCATTACACTACGTGTGTAGTGTAATGTATTCCAGCAGCGATTAGAGCTGCAAGTCTAAGTGTCCCCTAGTGGGACAAGTGAAAAAAGTAAAAATGTTTATAAAAAATGTTTTAAAAAAGTGTAAAAATAAAAGTTATGAGTGATATAAACAAGAACTGCTTTTTTTCCTATAATAAGTCTTTTATTATAGAAAAAAAATTAACACGTAAAAAAAAAGTACACATATTTGGTATCACCGCGTTCGTAACGACCCCAACTATAAAACAATAATATTATTTTTCCTGCAAAAAAAATAAACGAAAAACAATGCCAGAATCACTATTTTTTGGTCACCACCCCTCTCAAAATATACAATAAAAAGTGATCAAAAAGTCGCATGTACGCCACAATAGTACCGACACAAACTACAACCCGTCCCACAAAAAACAAGCCCTTACACAGCTTTTTTGACTGAAAAATAAAAAACTTATGGCTCTCAGAATATGGTGACACAAAAAATTTATTATTTTCTAAAGTTATTTTATTGCGCAAACGCTGCAAAACATTAAAAAACTATATACATATGGTATCGCCGTAATCGTACCGACCCGCAGAATAAAATATAATGGTCATTTATAGCCCAGGGTGAACGCTGTAAAAAATAAATAATTAAATTCATTGTCAGAATTGATGGTTTTTGGTCACCTGGCTTGCCGAAAAATTGAATAAAAAGTGATCAAAAAAATGGCATGTACCCCAAAATGGTACCAATGAAATCTACAGATTGTTCCGCAAAGAATAAGCCCTCACACGGCTCCGGTGGTGAAAAAATAAAAAAAGTTCTGGCTCCCAGAATATGGCGATGCAAAATGTGCAGTGTTCCAAAAGCGGATAAGATCAGGCGCCATTTATAAGTGCCACAAAGGCCACATATCTACGAATTATTATTTATTTACTGCATTATTATACCCTCTTATTATGCCCCTGATGTACTCGGCCCAGTCTACATTTGCCCCCACATTATAAACTGAAATACCAGCAAAACGCCAGAGCTACTACCAAGCAAAATCTGCACTCCAAAAGCCAAATGGCGTCCCTCCCTTCTGAGCCCTATAGCGTGCCCAAACAGCCGTTTACGTCCATCGATATGGCATCGCCATACCCGGGAGAAACCGGTAAAAATGTTATTAGGTATTTGTGGCACAAACTGGGCACAACATATAGTGCACTAAAATGGCACATCAGTGGAAAATTTTAATTTTCACTCTGCACCATCCGCTGCGCATTAAACCCTTCGCGCACCATGACTTAATAGCAGGGACTAACGGACAGAAACAGCGAACACGATGTTACAGGTGCCTGTAAAAATGACAATATACTGCAATACATTAGTATTGCAGTGTATTCTACCAGTGATCTAACGATTGCTGGTTCAAGTCTCCTAGGGGGACTAATAAAATGTGTAAAAACAAAAGTAAATTATTATTATTAGTGGAAAAAATTTAATAAATATTTAAAGTCCAAAAAGAAACCATTTTCATATTTTTTCTCTAAAGTAATGTAAAAAAATAAAAAAAAATACAAAAAATTGGTATCGCTGCGTCCGTAATAGTCCAAGCTATTACAATATACCATTATTGAACTCGCACGGTGAACGTCGTGAAAAATAGAGAATTTTAAACTGCAAAATCACCGTTTTTTGGTCACCTTCGCTCTACCAAAAAATGTAATAAAAAGTGCTCAAAAAGTCTTATGTACCAAAAAATGGTACCAATAAAAACTACAGCTCGTCCCGCAAAAAATAAGCCCTCCCACCACTCTATTGACGGAAAAATAAAAAAGTTGTGGCTCTCGGAAAGCGAGGAGGAAAAACGAAAAAGAAAAAGCAAAACATGGTTCAGTTCGGAAAGGGTTAATTTATTTTTAATTAAAAAAACATTTATGACAACATGTGGGGTATAGCCGTACTCGGGAGAAATTGCTTTACAAATGTTGGGATGCATTTTCTCCTTTATCCTTTGTGAAATTGAAAAAAATCAACATTTTAGTGGAAATAATGTTGATATTAATTTTCACGGCCTAATTCTAATAAATTCTGCAAAAGACGTGTGGGGCCTAAATGCTCACTATACCCCTAGATAGATTCCTTAAGTGGTGTAGTTTCTCAAATGGGGTTCACTTTTGGGGGGCTTCCACTGTTTCGGTCTCTCAGTGGCTTTGCAAATTCGACATGACACCCAAAAGCTATTCCAGCTAAATTTGAGCTCCAAAAGCCAAATAGCGCTCCTTCCCTTCTAAGCCCCGGTGTGGGTCCAAACAGCAGTTTATTACCACATATGGGGTATTTACGTAATAATCGGAAGAAATTGCTTTACATATGTTGGGGTGTTTTTCTACTTTATTCCTTGCAAAAATTAGAAATTTATACGTTTTTTCACAAGAAAAGCAGATTTTTATCTTCACATACTAAATCAAATAAATTTAGCAAAAAAACTGTGGGTTCAAAATCCTAACTATACCCATAGATAAATTACTTGAGGGGTATAGTTTCCAAAATGTGGTCACTTTTGGGGGGTTTCCACTGTTTTGGCACCACAAGACCTCTTCAAACCTGACATGGTGCCTAAAATATATTCTAAGAAAAGGAGGCCCCAAAATCCACTAGGTGCACCTTTGCTTCTGAGGCCTGTGTTTCAGTTCATTACCGCACTAGGGCCACATGTGGGATATTTCTAAAAACTGCAGAATCTGGGCAATAAATATTGAGTTTCATTTCTTGGGTAAAACCTTCTGTGGTACAGAAAAAATTTATTACAAATGAATTTGCGAAAAAAAAAATGAAATTTGTAAATTTCACCTCTACTTTGCTTTAATTCCTGTGAAACACCTAAAGACCTCTTCAAACCTGACATGGTGCCTAAAATATATGCTAAGAAAAGGAGGCCCCAAAATCCACTAGGTGCACCTTTGCTTCTGAGGCCTGTGTTTCAGTTCATTACCGCACTAGGGCCACATGTGGGATATTTCTAAAAACTGCAGAATCTGGGCAATAAATATTGAGTTTCATTTCTTGGGTAAAACCTTCTGTGGTACAGAAAAAATGTATTACAAATGAATTTGCGAAAAAAAAAATGAAATTTGTAAATTTCACCTCTACTTTGCTTTAATTCCTGTGAAACACCTAAAGGGTTAAAACACTTTCTGAATGCTGTTTTGAATCCTTTGAGGGGTGCAATTTTCAAAATGGGGTGATTTATGGGGACTTTCTAATATATAGGGCCCTCAAAGCCACTTCAGAACTGAACTGGTCCCTGAAAAAATAGGCTTTTGAAATTTTCTTGAAAATATGAGAAATTGCTGCTAAAGTTCTAAGCCTTGTAACGTCCTAGAAAAATAAAAGAATGTTCAAAAAACGATGCAAACATAAAGTAGACCTATGGGAAATATAAACTAGTAAGTATTTTGTGTGGTATTACTATCTGTTTTACAAGTAGATACATTTTAATTTAGAAAAATGCTAATTTTTGCTAATTTTCTCTAATTCTTGGTGTTTTTTACAAATAAATATTGAATTTATCGACCAAATTTTTTCCCTAACATAAAGTACAATATGTCACGAGAAAAAAATCTCAGAATCACTTGGATAGGCAAAAGCATTCCGTAGTTATTACCACATAAAGTGACACATAGAAAACACTGAGAACAAAGGAGTCATAAACTATTGGGATAAAGTTTGCCAGTGGCATATAAAAATAAACTTTATTAGGACAATACAAATTACATATAATTTAAAATTTAGACTGTAAATCCAAGACCTGTACACCTCCCAAGTGGCATGAAAGAACATAGAGGAACCACTTCTTATAAATGCAGCTACGGGAAGAAAAAGGTCTTTCTGACAAATAATAACATATCAGCTAAGGCTAAGGTAGAAATTGAATATGATTAAATAACAATAGAGGCAAAAAGCCAAAATATGTAGTTTAGGTAAATTGCATCATATATACAGCCAGACTCATAGTAACATTCTAGGTAAATAATTGTAAGCTGGACTATAGTGGTGACCGAAAGAGTACTTCCATACGCCCACATAGAGCAAGACGAGTCTTTCCAGCAGGTATAGCCACAAGAGAAAAAGGCAAGTAAAAGATATAGGGCACAGCATAAACCGTTATGCTGGGGTATACCCCTTTGAAAAAGCCATCCACGCGAAACGCGCGTCGGGGTCTCTCCGTACTCGGGAAGTCACTGAACTACAGGAACCATATGGGTTAGTAACGGTTTATGCTGTGCCTTATATCTTTTACTTGCCTTTTTCTCTTGTGGCTATACCTGCTGGGAAGACTCGTCTTGCTCTATGTGGGCGTATGGAAGTACTCTTTCGGTCACCACTATAGTCCAGCTTACAATTATTTACCTAGAATGTTACTATGAGTCTGGCTGTATATATGATGCAATTTACCTAAACTACATATTCTGGCTTTTTGCCTCTATTGTTATTTAATCATATTCAATTTCTACCTTAGCCTTAGCTGATATGTTATTATTTTTCAGAAAGACCTTTTTCTTCCCGTAGCTGCATTTATAAGAAGTGGTTCCTCTATGTTCTTTCATGCCACTTGGGAGGTGTACAGGTCTTGGATTTGCAGTCTAAATTTTAAATTATATGTAATTTGTATTGTCCTAATAAAGTTTATTTTTATATGCCACTGGCAAACTTTATCCCAATAGTTTATGACTCCTTTGTTCTCAGTGTTTTCTATAATTATTTTGGAGTCTCTATTCTGACAGTAGGGAGGCCTAAATCCGCACTTGCTGGTGGTCTAACCTTGATAACCACTTCCCTGTTGAGACATATGTGTATAATAAAGTGACACATGTCAGATTTGAAAAATCGGCTTCTTCCTGAAGGCCAAAACTGGCTCAGTCCTGAAGGGGTTAATGGAAAAGTAAGAACAAAGAATTAGTTCTCCTTACATTCTCACAAGCGCTTCCCCCTCCCTTAAGGCCTCTTCAAATCATGTTGTTGCCCTAAGTTTATCGTGTACGTCATGAAATTTCCTAACGTACATTATAAACAACGTAGACGATAATTCACAGGGCTCCATTACGTCCTTTTAGCCTGCGTCGGTATACCTTATTTTTGAAGAATGGAGTAGCGTAGTAGACTTTTCTATTCCGGAGTCCCCAGGCAGAGCATCACAAGTGCTCTACACGTGGACATTGTCCCTGGGAAAGCTCCTGACGTTACTTTCCATATATGTAAAGTGACGTCAGGGGATTCTCCAGGGCCGGAATCCCTGGCCAGTGCGTTGCCGACGCTCCGGCCGTGTACTCAGGCTTTACACAGCTTCGGACGTCACTTTACGTATATGGACATCCGGAACAGCGCCATAGTCCCTGGGCAGAGTGCTAGTAGAAGGTTCCAGCCCTGTTCATGAACAGTGACTTCAGTAGTTTCCCCTGGGCCATTCCCCGGGTGACGCATCCCACTGTATGCCATATAGTCGGATACGTTTTGGCTGAATAGATCAAAATCCAGAGAATTAACCGGTCACTGCCTGCTCCATGGTTTCGTTCACTGTAATTGACATCAGCACCAAAATTAGTTAATGCGTATAACGTACAAACGTAAGCGCAATACTTTCCGTTGCCCACCCCCGGTAATGGAGGGGGGGCCAGACATCTTGGCTGTTTGGGGCCCATAAATTCCTGACTGCGGCCCTGTTTATACGTATATTATCATACTTGTTGTTTGTACATTACTGAAATATCATATGTACTTCCCTAAATTGTGTCTATATGCACTATTTCTTGCTTGGTTATGATACTGTTATATTTCTACCCAGCTGGGTATGTGATGTCTTTATAGTGATGCAGGATCACCTATGATGCTGCACTTTTTGTTCTTTTCTATATATATATTATATCTTTGTGAATAACTGTTGATACTTTTATAACCTTTGAGTCAAGTGCTCTTTGTTTCCCTGGGTTTTCCCTGTCTTATCTCTCTATATATATAAATTTATCTATTCCTGGGCAGCACCATACTAGTTGTACTGTACTCTGGTGGGTTTTGTGAGATTTTGTGGATTTTATTTGAAACTTTTAGATTAGCATCAGTTGTTTGAAAAATTTGTTTTATTTTAAAGAGTTTGTTGCCTCTTGTTTTGCTTGTGCCCAGTTCAAACCATTGAAGCGAGCGCCATCAGGTTTCCTCCAGCCTTTGACCATTCCAAGTGAACCTTGCACTGAGATCTCAATAGACGTTGGCACTGATTTGCCTCTTGCTCAGGAATTTACCACCATCTAATTAGTGGTAGATCGATTTTATAAAATGGCCCTCGTTTACACTGCTCGATCAGCTCAGATATTTTTAAAGGAAATAATTTGCCTCCATGACTTTCCAGCTCACATTGTATCTGATCATGGAGCACAATTTGTTTATAGGGAGGGCCTTGTGTAAGGTCTTGAAGATTTCCCTGGCCTTTTCACAAATAATGGTGCCACAACTGTCCATGGGTTGTTTTTTTATTGCATCTCAACATCATTGAAGTGAATTGGGCTGAGCTGCAATACCACACACAAACTGTAACAGGTGTGGCGACATGTCACGTACAGTTACGTCGCTACCACCAAGGTGTGTACTACAGCTGATACTTTGCTATAAATGTAGAATGGGAGCTAGCTTTAATAATAACTGTTTAACCCTTTAGATGCCGCAGTCAATTGTCACCATGTCATCTAAGGAGTTAGAATGTCTTTGACCCCACCCGCATGACACGATTTTGTTGTGCCAATGGTTGCTATGGCAACCGGAGGCCTAACAATGGTCTCCAGATCTGCCATGTATGGAAGCCTATTATTGTAAAACTGACAGGTAAAATACACTGCATTACATAAGTATTGCAGGTTACTACACCAGAGATCAGACAGTTGGATCTTCAAATCCCCTAGTGGAACAAAAAAAAAGTTTAAAAAAGTTATGATGATTTGCACCTGGATGAAATGGAATGTAAAAAAAACAAACAATAAATGACAAAAAAGGGCCTTTAAAAAATACTAATCTGATAAAGCGCTTAATAAAATTAGTACAAAAAAGTAATAAATTAGGAAAATATACAAAATGAAAGGCAGGTGGCCAAGGATAGCAAAGCAAATCCTAAAAAAATTATTTACGTATATAAATGCAAAAAAGCCAAGGTCTGAACATGTAGGACCCCTAAATAGTGGTAATGGGGAGTTGGTCACAGGGAATCAAGAGAAGGCAGCGTTACTAAATGGGTTCTTTAGCTGTATATACAACAGAAGAAAGAGCAGCTGATGTAGCCGGTACCAGTGCTGTTAATACCTCAATTAATATACTGAATTGGCTGAATGTAGATATGGTCCAAGCTAAGTTAAATTAAATAAATTTGAACAAGGCTCCAGGACCAGATGGGTTACACCCAAGAGTTAGAACTTGTTTCTGTTATTTCTGTTCCCCTGTTCATAATATATAGAGCTTCTCTGGTGACAAAGTGGCAAAGAGGCAAATTTGGTGCCCATTTTTTTAAAAAAGCTCTAGGCCTTCCCCAAGTAATTATAGACCAGTAAGATTAACATCCATCGTGGGAAAAATGTTTGAGGGGCTCTTAAGGGACTATATATAGAGTATATAGAGTATTTGACAGAAAATAATATTATAAGTGACAGACAGCACAGATTTACTAAGGACAGAAGTTGTCTAACCAACCTGATTTGTTTTTATGAAGAAGTGAGTAGAAGCCTAGACAGAGGGGCAACTGTGGATATAGTATTTTTGGACTTTGCAAAGGCATTTGACATTGTTCCTTATAGATGCCTAATGGGTATATCAATATTTATAGGTTTAAAAAAAACTTGTAGTTGGATTGATAATTGGCTCAGGGATCGTATCCAGAGTGTTGTAGTCAATGATTCCTACTGTGAATGGTCCCCAGTTATAAGTGGTGTACCCCACGGTTCAGTGCTCGGACCACTATTATTCAACTTATTTATTAATGATATAGAGGAAAGGATTAACAGCACTATTTCTATTTTTATTCTATTTCTATTTTTGCAGATGACACCAAGCTATGTAGTATAATTTAGTCTATGGAAGATGTTCATTAATTAAAAGCCAACTTCGAGTGTTTGGGCACTCACTTGGCAAATGAGGTTCATTGTGGATAAATGTAAAGTTATGCATCTGAGTATTAATAATCTGCATGTATCATATGTCCTGGAGGGAGAATGACTTGTTGAGAAAGATCTGGGTGTACTTGTAGATCATAGACTAAATAACAGCATGCAATGTCAATCAGCTGCGTCTAAGGCCAGCAAGATATTGTTGTGTATAAAAAGAAGAGTGGACTCAAGGGATAGGGATATAATATTACCACTTTACAAAACATTAGTGCGGCCTCATCTACAACATGCAGTTCAGTTCTGGGCTCGAGTTCATAGAAATTATGACTTTATGTTGGAAAAAATAAATAAAAAATAGCAACTAAACTAATAAAGAGAATGGAGGATCTTAGTTATGAGGAAAGGTTAAAATAATTAAACTTATATACACTACCATTCAAAAGTTTAGGGTCACTTAGAAATTTCCTTATTTTTGAAATAAAAGCAGTTTTTTTCAATGAAGATAACATTAAATTAATCAGAAATACACTCTATACATTGTTAATGTGCTAAATGACTATTCTAGCTTCAAACGTCTGGTTTTTAATGCAATATCTACATTGGTGTATAGAGGCCCATTTCCAGCAACCATCACTCCAGTGTTCTAATGGTACATTGTGTTTGCTAACTGTGTTAGAAAGCTAATGGATGATTAGAAAACACTTGAAAACCCTTGTCCAATTATGTTAGCACCGCTGTAAACAGTTTTGCTGGTTAGAGGAGCTATAAAACTGACCTTCCTTTGAGCTAGTTAAGAATCTGGAGCATTACATTTGTGGGTTCGATTAAACTCTCAAAATGGCTAGAAAAAGAGAGCTTTCATGTGAAACTCGACAGTCTATTCTTGTTCTTAGAGATGAAGGCTATTCCATGCGAGAAATTGCAAAAGAAACTGAAGATTTCCTACAACGGTGTGTACTACTCCCTTCAGAGGACAGCACAAATAGGCTCTAACTAGAGTAGAAAGAGAAGTGGGAGGCCCCGCTGCACAACTGAGCATCAAGACAAGTACATTAGAGTCTCTAGTTTGAGAAATAGACGCCTCACAGGTCCTCAACTGGCAGCTTCATTAAATAGTACCCGCAAAACGCCAGTGTCAGCGTCTACAGTGAAGAGGCGACTCCGGGATGAGGCCTTCAGGGCAGAGTGGCAAAGAAAAAGCCATATCTGAGACTGGCTCATAAAAGGAAAATATTAATATGGGCAAAAGCACACAGACATAGGACAGAGGAAGATTGGAAAAAAGTGTTATGGACAGAAGAATCGAAGTTTGAGGTGTTTGGATCACACAGAAGAACATTTGTGAGACGCAGAACAACTGAAAAAGATGCTGGAAGAGTGCCTGACACAATCTGTCAAGCATGGTAGAGGTAATGTGATGGTCTGGGGTTGCTTTGGTGCTGGTAAAGTGGGAGATTTGTACAAGTTAAAGGGATTTTGAATAAGGAAGGCTATCACTCCATTTTGCAACGCCATTCCATACCCTGTGGACAGCGCTTGATTGGAGCCAATTTTATCCTACAACAGGACAATGACTCAAAGCACACCTCCAAATTATGCAAGAACTATTTAGGGAAGAAGTAGGCAGCTGGTATTCTATCTGTAATGTAGTGGCCAGTGCAGTCACCAGATCTCAACCCCATAGAGCTGTTGTGGGAGCAGCTGGACCGTATGGTCTGCAAGAAGTGCCCATCAAGCCAATCCAACTTGTGGGAGGGGCTTCTGGAAGCATGGGGTGAAATTTCTCCCGATTACCACAGCAAATTAACAGCTAGAATGCCAAAGGTCTGCAATGCTGTAATTGCTGCAAATGGAGCATTCTTTGACGAACGCAAAGTTTGAAGGAGAAAATTATTATTTCAAATAAAAATCATTATTTCTAACCTTGTCAATGTCTTGACTATATTTTCTAGTCATTTTGGAACTCATTTGATAAATATAAGTGTGAGTTTTCATGGAAAACACAAAATTGTCTGGGTGACCCCAAACTTTTGAACGGTAGTGTAGCCTTGAAAAAAGATGACTGAGAGGAACATGATTAACTTGTATAAGTATATAAATGACCCAAAGGAAAAATATGGTGAATACCTGTTCCATTTAAAATCTCCTCAAAAGACAAGGCGGCACTCCCTCTGTCTGGGGAAAAAAAGGTTCAATCTCCAGAGGCGACAAGTCTTCTTTAGGGTATGTTCACACGCAGAGTCAAAAATGTCTCAAAATACGGATCTGTTTTCAAGAGAAAACAGCTTCTGATTTTCAGAAGTTTTTTGTGCCACTCGTGATTTTCGCATCGTTTTTCGCGGCTTTTTTTACGGCCGTTTTTGGAGCTTTTTTCAATAGAGTCTATGGAAAACGGCTCCAAGAAGTGTCCTGCACTTCTTTTTCGCGGCCGTTTTTTTACGTGTAAAAAAACACCACGAAAAACGCTCCGTTGGAACAGAACGCCGTTTTACCATTGAAATCAATGGGCAGATGTTTGGAGGCATTCTGCTTCCGATTTTACGTCCGTTTTTCGGGCGCTTACGGCCCGAAAAACGTCTGAAAATAGGCCGTGTGAACATACCCTAATTGTGAGAACTGTGAATCTGGGGAATAGCCTACCACAGGATCTGGTCACAGCAGGAACAGTAGATGGATTTAAAAAAAGGCTTAGATAATTTCTTAGAACAAAAAAATATTAGCACCTACGTCAATGCATAGAATTCTGTTTTGAATGTTGATTCAGTCTGATAGCCACTTTGGAATCAGGAGGGAATTAATGCAATATTTTTATTTATTTATGTTTATGTTTCTAGATCAATAGGGGTAAAACAAAGCTCTATATTTTCCCCGTATGCCTTCCCTTTCTCCCATCCC
This sequence comes from Rhinoderma darwinii, assembly GCF_050947455.1. Taxonomy (NCBI): domain Eukaryota; kingdom Metazoa; phylum Chordata; class Amphibia; order Anura; family Rhinodermatidae; genus Rhinoderma; species Rhinoderma darwinii. The sequence continues at coordinate 101,782,613 of NC_134692.1, forward strand.
TTGGTTGAACTTGGACATATGTCTTTTTTTTTCAAACGTACTAACTATGCAACTTTGTAAAATAAAAAAGTTTAAATTTCAAGTTACAAAAAAACAACTGCCTTTTTCCTATTAATAAGACATTTATTATATGAAAAAAATATTTAAAAAAAACTATACATATTTTATATAGCCACATTTGTAACAACTAGAACTTTAAAACCATCCCATTATATATCCCGCATGATGAACGTGTTGAAAAAATAAATTTAAAAAACAATGCCAGAATTGCTGTTTTTTGGTCACCTTTCATCACAAAAAAAATTGAATAAAAAGTGATCAAAAAGTCACATGTACCCTAATATGATATAAAAAAAAACAAAAGCCCATCCCGCTAAAAACAAGCCTACACACAACTTTCTTGATTGAAAAATAAAAAATGATGGCTCTTAGAATATGGTAATCAAGTGATTTTATCAAACATAAAACAAGACTATATATATTTGATATCCCTGTTATTGTATCTACCTGCAGAATAAAGTTAATATGTCATTTACAGTGCACTGTAAACACCGTAAATAAAAGAATAAAAAACAATACCAGAATTGCTGTTTTTTTGGTCACCTTACATCCCATAAAATTCTATAAACAGTTATCAAAAAGTCGCATGTACCCCAAAATGGTACAATAAAAATTACAGATTGTCCTCCAAAGAAGCACTCACATAGCTCCATCAAAAAAAAAAAAGTTATGGCTCTCAGAATATAGCGACACAAAAGGTGCAGTGTGTGTTCCAAAAGATAAAGAAGTTTAAAAGCGACACTGGCCACACATCTATGGATTAATATATATTTAACACATTAATATACCACCTTTTTATGCCATGATATACAGAGCACAGCTTACATATGCTCCCACATTATAAAGTGAAATACCAGCAAAACCCAAATAAAACTACTACCAAGCAAAATCCGGGCTCCAGAAGCCAAATGGCACTCTCTCCGTTCTAATCCCTACAGAGTGCCTAAAAAAACGTTTTATGTCCAAATATATGGTATTGGCATAAAAGATTAGGGCCACATATAGGGTCTATCTAAAGCCAGGAAACACAGCATAATAATTAGATAGCTGTCTTTTCATAGTGGCACGAACTGGGTACCACATATTGAGTAATGAAATGAATTGAATTTTTTTACTATGCATCATCTGCTGCGCATTCATTTCTAGTAATAAAAAACACCCGTGTGGTCAAAATAATTACTGCACACCTTGATAAATACCTTGAGGTGTGTAGTTTCCAAAATAGGGTCACTTCTTGGGGGTTTGTTTTACTAATTGACCTCTGAGCCCGGTAATTATGGACCAATTCTTTGAAAATTACCAAAATAGGCTTCAAACGCGCATAGTGCTCTTTAACTCTAGAGGCCTGTCATATGCCTTGAGCGTTATAGTTTCCAAAATGCGGTCACTTCTCGGGGGTTTCCACTGTACTCTGATAGCTCAGGGAGCTCTGCAAATGTGACATGGCACACGGAAACCAATCCAGCAAAATCTGTGCTCCAAAAGCCTAATGGCGCTGCTTCCGTTCTGAGCCCTACCATGTGCCTAAACAGCAGTTTAGGGCCTCACATGGGGTACTGCTGTATGCTGAAGAAAATTTGTAACAAATTGTGTGGTCACTTTTCTCCTATTACCCTTTGTTAAAATAAGAAATTGGGAACTGAATATACATATTATTCAAAAAAATTAAATGTTTCATTTTCACTGCATAATTCTAATAAAATGTAGGAAATACCTGTGAAGTCAAAGTTCTCACTAGACCCCTAAATGAGTGCCTTGAGGGGTGTATTTTTCAAAATAGAGTCACGTCTCAGTGGTTTACACTGTACTGGTACCGCATGAGATCTGCAAATGCGACAGGGCACCCAAAAAACAATCTTGCAAAAGCTGCATGCCAAATAGCGTTCCTTCCCTTATGAGCCCTGCCGCGTGTCCAAACAGCAGTATATGTTCACAATTGGAGAAATTGCTTTACAGATGTTGGGGTGCTTTTTCTCCTTTATGAATGAAGTGTATATTTTCTTGGAAAAATTTTGCTTTTAATTTTCACGGCCAAGTTAAAATAAATTCAGCAATTAACCTCTGGGGTCTAAATGCTCACTATACCCCTAGATAGATTCCTTGGGGAGTTTTGTTTCCCAAATGGAGTCACTTTGAGAGTGTTCACTGTATTGGTCCTTCAGGGGCTTTGCAAATGTAACATTTGAGCTCCAAAAACCAAATGGTGCTCCTTCCCTTCTGAGCCCTGCCATGTGTCCAAACAGCAGTTTATGACCACATATGGGATATGTTAAAGTGTTTTTTCTCCTTTATTCTCTGTGGAAATTAAAACAAAATAAATTTTATTGGAAAAACAATAGATTCTCATTTTTCTGGCCCAATTCTAATAAGTTGTATGGCACACCTGTGAGGTTAAAATGCTTAATGCTTAAAATGCTTACTACACCCATTAAGGAGTGTAGATTCCAAAATTTCTTTTTTTGGGGTGTGTTTCTCTTGTTTGAGTGCAAGACCTCTTCAAACCATGGTGCCTATAATATATTCAAATTAAAAGAAGGCCCCAAAATCTAGAAGGTTCTCCTTGCTTAAGTCAATTAGCACACTAAGACCACATATGGAATATTTAAAAATAAAAAAACCTGCACAATTTGGGCAATAAATATTGAGTTGGGTTTTTCTTTGGAAAAGTAAGAATTTACTTTCTAAATTTTACCCCCACTTTACTTTAAATCCTATGAACTGCCTAAAGGATTAAAAAATACTTTCTAAATTCTGCTTCGAATACTTTGAGGTGTTCCATTTTTAAAATGGAGTAATTTATAGGGGTTTGTGACATATAGACCCTTCAAAGCCACATCAGAATTGACTTGGTCGCAAAAAATTAGGTTTTGGAAATTTCTTAAAAATTAGAGAAATTGCTGCTAAAGTTATAAGCCTTCTAACATCCTAGAAAAATAAGAAAAAATGATGCCAACATAAAGTAGACATATGGTAGAAGTTAACTTGTAACTATTTAGTGTGGTTATACTATCTGTCTTACAAGCAGGTGCTTTCAAATGAAGAAAAATGCTATTTTTTTCACATTTTCTGTCAATTTTGGTGTTTTTCACAAATAAACACCAAATGTATTGACCAAATTTTACCACTGACATAGAGTACAATGTATCATGAGAAAACAATCTCAGAATCGATTGGATAAATAAAAGCATTCCAAAGTTCTTATCACTCAAATGTCTGCAAGGCCAAAATTGGATGTGTCTCCAAGGGGTTAAAGGTAGGAGGAGTGATGCATTTCAAATGCATTTACTTGAAGATATACAACCCCATAGATATTGTGGGGACAGAACAACAATAAATACATGATACACAACAGGAATTTAAGTCTATTTGCATTTTTGGGCTTTTACTTTTAGATTTGCTTTACTTTTGCTTGAAGTAATCAAGATAATTTTGTTTCCAATGATTTATCCTTTTTTTGTTTGTCTCTGTTTTGTTAATAGTGTACAGTAAGTATTTCAAAACCGTACCCAGAAATACTCAACACACACCTCTAAGGCTGGGTTCACACTGAATTTTTTGCAGGAGGAAAATCTGCCTCAAAATTCAGTTTGGAATTTTGAGGCAGATTTTCACAGCGTTTTTCGCTGTGTTTTTTGCCCGCGGCCTTTGAGCGCCGCGGGCATAAAACACAGCAAAATACGCATTCTCTGCCTCCCATTGATGTCAATGGGAGGTCAGAGGCATAAACGCCCGAAGATAGGGCATGTCCCTTCTTTTTCCCGCGAGCCGGTTTTTCCACTCGCGGGAAAAAACGCCTTCGCCTCCCATTGAAATTAATGGGAGGCATTTTTGGCCATTTTTTTGCATGTTTTTCAGCACGGTTTCCGCGTCAAAAAAACTCTGTGTGAACTCAGCCTTAGGTGGCAGAATTTAACCAGGGCATCATCTGCTACAAGGATTGTTTCAAGAGGGACTTAACATTGTGATCTTGGAACAAGCCTTTTGGTCTTCTTTTACAATTTACACTCTCCAGATTATTTATCTGAATGTTTATAAATTGAATAAACTGCACTGGTTGTAAGTTTAGCGATGCTTTTTCTAGAACGCTTACACTGATTATAGTATGGCTGAATACGCTTTGTTCTCTTTGAATGTCTAAGTGCTTTCTAAGAGGATACCATGGGGCACTGGGCTTGCCTTTCTATTATTCTGTACAAGAAATTTTCAAAGGCTAACTTGCAGGTTCTAAATTGACCCTTTTACAAATTCTGCCATTTTTCCTGTTGTGGCACAATAATGAGACACTTTGGAGACTGCTCACATGTAGAAGTGCCAGAAAAACATGATTCACGTGTCACCGCTTCCTATTATATAGAGCTATGCCTGACAACAATGTTGCAACTGCTCCTTTCCAGCATCACAACGGACATACTGTAAGCCTTCTGTCGCCGGCATAGATGATCACATAACGTGTGATGTAGTTCAGACCCTGAAACAGATACTTTCAGATTAAAAGTCTCCAATGTGGTTCAGAAAATAAGATGTAAAAGCTTAATAAAGTTCTTCCATTTCAAAAAGAGATGCAAATAATTTAAATATTTATGTAGAAATGTTAATTAATAATATACAAATTTATAGATAGATAGATAGATAGATAGATAGATAGATAGATAGATAGATAGATAGATAGATAGATAGATAGATAGATAGATATGAGATAGATAGATAGATAGATAGATAGATAGATAGATAGATAGATAGATAGATAGATAGATAGATAGATAGATAGATAGATAGATAGATAGATGATAGATAGATAGATGATAGATAGATAGATAGATAGATAGATAGATAGATAGATAGATAGATAGATAGATAGATAGATAGATAGATAGATAGATAGATAGATAGATAGATAGATAGATAGATAGATAGATAGATATTGGACAGACATTGACAGATATAAATTTGTTTTATAAAAAGTACTTATAACTGGGTTTTCTAATGTTGTGGAGCTGAATTTGTCATTTGGTGAAATGTGTTCTGTGCTTTATACAGTACTAAAAAAAAACAGGCTAAATTCTCTCAGGTGGTTTCTTATTCATTTTTTTTTAAATCAGTTCCTAGTGCAGGTTTTTTTTTTCAGCCAAAAGAAAGATTCAGTATAAGAAAGTTAACAATCATAAATCCTTCCTTGTACTTCTTGCTTTATCATCCGCTCCTTGCTCTAGCTAAAAAAAAACCTGCATCAAAAACTGCATGTGTGAATGTGGTGTTATCCCACTGCCTAAATGAAACAGTTGTATAATAAATTTAGATTTGCTTTATAAGTACCTAATCGTTTTTATCACCCTCGTATTTAAAAGGGCTACAATATTGCTAATAAAAACTAATTGTACTTGTCTTTTTCTTTTAAGGTTAAAAAGTTTTTTCTTTTGTTTGTTTTTTTTACATTTGCTTGGAACATAACTTTATGATCTCAAATCACAGTATAACTTATAATAAGTGCTATGTAATGAGTATTAAGAGCTCATACTGAAATTTCTCTTTGTAGGTACAATATTATCTTACTCATCTAAATCACCTACTGACTTGGTTATCCAAAAACAAAGCAGGAGCAAATATCAGCCCATGGAAAAGAAAAGGTTTGGATGCATAGACTATCTATCTGACTGATCACTCCCATAAGTCCTTCAGAGTTCCGATTTATTAATGCGTCATTGTTTTATAAACGACTGTCACGTTGCTTGGAGGTCTTATATAACCACTGCTCCATTTATATACATTCAAACATATTATGTCATTTCTGCTTCATCGTATTATAAAATATAAAGCATGATCAGATGGAATAAAATTCATATTGTTCAAGCCAGGGGGGTCTATTACTTTCTGTAACGAATTACAATGTGAATCACAAAAGCAAAATATGACAAAATATTAAACCGAATAAACATTTACTGAATGCAAATGTGCAGATAAAGTCACTGTACTTACAACATTTATTTCCCACTGAATATATTTTATTAGTGCTAGAGATGTTACAGTCATTTGCCCTTAAGAAGCCATGTTAGTGTTCATAAATTGTTGTAATTATATATTTTGTTTAATTAGAATCTGTTTTCATTAATACATGGCTTCTATAATGTGTGTGCGTTGATCCTTAGGCCATGTTCAGACGTGGCAGAATTTTTCCGCTGCAAATGTTGGTGCAGATTTGGGGCAATTACACAACGGATCTGCACCAACATTTGCATATTTGACAGGTAATTCAGACGCTGCAGATATCACAGCGGACTTGCCACAGATTTCAGTTTTTGCATTGCAAAGGCTGAAATACGCAGTGAAATTCCACTGCTTCTCCACAACATGATGAGCATGCTGCGGAGGGAAAATTCTGCACCGCAGCCTGTTTTCCGCACAGTTATTTTCCGCAACGTCTGAACTAAGTTTCCTAAAAATGTATAGAAACAAATGTAAAAAATGTTTGCTGCAGAATTCCACTGCGGACTGTCCGCTGCAGAATTCAACAACAATTACGCAACGTCTGAACGTGGCCTTATGACAGCCCAACGCTTTTGGTGTCTGGATTTGAGTTGCATACTATATATACATTCTTCGAGTTAAATACATATAAACAGCACCAACATGTGCTATCGTTATTGCTGTGATTAACCCCTTCAGGACGAATCCTTATTTGGCCTTCAGGACCGCGAGATTTATTTGTTTTTGTGCCACTGTATTTTGTGAGTCATCACTCTTTTCAGCTACGTAGTTGTATTAGTTCTTGTTTTTTGCAGGATAAGTTGTATTTTTAAATGGCACCATTTTTTTGAGTACATATTATTTATTAATTTACTTTTATTAACGCTTATTGAAAGGAATGGAATGGAAAAAAACAGCAATTCCGCCATCAATTTTTTGAATTATACATTTTACGCCATTCACCATGAGGGATAAATAACATGTTAGCTTTTTTCTAGGGGTTTGTACGATTATGCTTCTACCAAATATAATTTTTTTTCTGTTTTACTACTTTTGCACAATAAAACCACATTTCATGAAAAAAAGTTTTTTTATGTTACCATATTCCAAGATACAAATCTTTTTTATTTTTCTGTCGATGTAGTCATTTGGGGGTGTGTTTTTTGCAGGACGAGTCAGTTTTTAATAGAACCATTTTGGGGTACATATAATTGATTAACTTTTATTATATTTTTGTGGGAACAATAGAAAATAAAGCAAATCCGCCGTTGTTTTTTGTGTTTATTTTTTATTACCGGTCACCGTGCTGTTCAAATAATGTGATAATTTTATTGTATGAGTCGTTAAGATTCCAGCAATACCATGCGTGTATGTTTTTTTGAAAAATATAACCACTTTTTTGGAAATTTTTTATTAACTTTATTAAACTTTATTTAATTTATTTTTTAGTCCCACTAGGGGACTTCACATTTTGATCACTGATATAATGCTTTAGTATTCTTAGTGTGCAAAAGCATTATTGCTTGTCAGTAGCAAACTGACAGGCAATCTATTAGGCCATGCCTTCAGCGCGGCCTAATGGGCATATAGATGTGGCAGGCCTGGGGGCTACTACTAAGGAGTCAAATGGCTGGCATCAAAGGTAATCCCCACCTCGACTATTGCAGAGTAATAGACTTGCTTTCTGCTGTCTACGTTTGTCATTGTAGTAATGACAGCTGTAACGGAGGGGAGTATCCCCTGACTGCTGCCATGGTTAAAGGAACACTAACTTGTTTTATTGCCCAATGGTGTTGACGGGAGTGTTTGAGTCTGCAGACAGATTTACAGAGGCCGTCGTCAATAGAGATGGAGATAGGAGGAGCACAATTCTCATGAATAGAGCAGCCTAATAACTATGCGTCTTTTGTATTCTTTCCTAACTGCTATTAATTAAATTGAACAATATTTTTTGTCCCGTGTGGCCTAATAGCCCAGTGGACCTGTCACTGTAATATGTGGCCCTTAGTTTTTCAAACTTTATACAAAATAAAAACATGGAAGAGTTGGCAACCAATCAGAATCCAGCTCACATTTTTCAGAATCCATTGGGAAAGTATAAGGGGCAATGTGATTGATTGCCATTGGCAATGCTTCCACTTTTTATTTAATATTTTATTAGAATGATGAACAGTGAGCAATGAAGGATGTTTAAAGTAGTGTGATTAGCTGCAATATTAAGGCCCGCTCAAGTGAGAGATTCACAGGGAAATGGTGGATAATTGCATATTCCCCACAGCATCACATTATATAATTGGAAACTCTGAGGCACAACGGAGCAATTCCAATAGAAGTTCTATATTAGGAACTGTTACTTATGCATTTTACTTTTATATTCTTGAAGGGGCTTAATCAAGGAGCTTCAGTGATTGGCTGCAGTGGTCATGTGTATAAATGGCATGTCATCACTGCAGCGACCGTCGGAGCGCCAGCCTGGGGCGGTGAGGGATTAAACAAGTGAGTACTGTTTTGGGGATTATTTAAGTAATTTTCCTGCTCTTTTTTCAAAATCCCCAAAAACTCCTTTAACGACCGCCGTATAGTGTTTTTACGGAGGCCCTTTAGGGTAGTTCTTCTGAAGCGCCACCTTTTCACGGCAGCACTTCAGAAGATGTTTTCTCAAATCGGGCTCGGTGCTCCTGAAGCCCAGGCTGTTGCTAACAGCCTCCGGCTTCAGGGCAACAAATGGAGATCAATAGCTTCTGCCGCATCTGAGTGGTTTTAGAGGGAGGGGTTCCCTCTTTCACCCCATCGGCACCCTGCAATACGATTGCGGGGTGCCAATAGTTTTAATGGCAACTGGTGGCCTAAAAATGGCCCCCAGTTCTGCCTTTAGTGAATGCCTGTTAGGCCATGCCAGAGTTTTACACTCACAGGCATAATACACTGAAATACAGAAGTATTGCAGTCTATTAAAAAAAGTGATCAAATGATCGCTTGGTGAAGTCCCCTAGTGGGACAAAAAAAAGTAAAAAAACTTTTAATAAAATTTGTAATAAATAAAGTCCCAAGTAAAAAAAAAATGAAAAATACACTTTTTCACCTTACAAAATACTTTATTATGAAAAAAAGGTAAAAGTTACACATATTTGGTATCACCACTATCCCAACTATAAAATTATATAATTATGTTATTTAACCCACATGGTGAATACCGTAAAAAATAACATAAAAAGCAATGCCAGAATTGCAGTTTTCTGTTCATCCTGACTTTTAAAAATTTGATAAAAAGTGATAAAAAATTTGCATGTACTTCAAAATGGTACCTATAATAACTACAAGTCATCCCGAAAAAAAAGCCCTCACACAGCTATCTCAGTAGAAAAATAAAAATAGAATATGGTGACACAAAACAAATAATTTAGAAAAAAAAGAGTTTTTAATGTGTAAAAGTAGTAAAACATGAAAAACTATATAAATTTGGTTTTGCCGCAATTGCAATGAACCACTGAGTAAAGTTATTATGTTATTTATACCACATGGTAAACTGTGTAAATTTAGGATACAAAAAAGAATGGCAAAATTTCAGTAGTATTTTTCTATTACCCCTCCAAAAAAATTTATAATAAAATGTAATCAATAAATTGTACCCCAAAATGGTGCTATTAAAAAATACAACTTATCCCGCAAAAAACAAGTCCTTATACAACTATGTCTACGGAAAAATAAAAAAAGTTATAGCTCTTTTAATGCCATGATGGAAAAACTTTAAATATTGCTTGGTCTGGTTTAAAATATCTTAGGTATTAAGGGGTATAAATCCATGGCTATATAAAATATTGACTGGGAATAATAGTAAGACGTGTCATCATATTTAATGGGAAGCTTTTCTATTTTGTCCTAACGGTGTTTGTACTCCAAAATGGTCTCTATAACCAAAATGATTCAGTCAGAGCAGGGGCAGACAGAGAGTGGTCTGGCACTCAGGCAATAATGGTCATAGGTTCTTTAACAGCCCCCATAGTCATTTGTCTTTGTTTTTTTTTAGATCCTGCACTTAAACTTTAATGGATCTGACCGGCCATGAACCCTCAGTCATTGCCTTAATGGCCAAACGGTCAGTCCACTAATGAGTCTAGTGTAAACAGTGATCAAATCTAGAAGTTTCATCTTGTACCTGTAATCAGAAATACAAACCATCTTATGTATAAAATATTTACTTCACTTGTCTTTTCGCTCACATCATTTCTTAATCCACTACCAGCAGTTTTGTTATTCACCGTAAAATCATAGAAAAAATATATACTGTATCAAAAGCCTAACCCACAGGGTGTCCTTGCCAGCCTGGTATGAAAATATTAACCCATATTTTTGTAAGAATGCTTTCACATGTGCCGTTTTCATGGAGTTTTTTTTTATGCAATTTTTTTAACGCAATGTTAGAAGTGGATTGTAAAGGGAGAGCAAGTTTTTTTAATCCACTCCTGGCTGTCACTGCAAACACGGTCTAAAAAAATTGACATCAAAACGGCACATGTAAAAGTACTTAATGAATATATGCTGTAGACAGAAATAAGCAGTTGATTGATTGATTGATTGATTGATTGACTGGTAGAACTTTCTTTATATATCAGATTTCCATTGCTTCAAGGGGTTGTCTATGAGGAGTGAAAAAAAAGACTGTTTTTTGTCTTGTTTTCCCGAAATAGCACCGCTCTTGTCCATGGGCTCTGCCTGGTATTGCAGTTTAGCCACATTTACTTGAATCAACACATGAATATAAGTGGTGCTGTTTCTGGAAAAAAGCAAACTGTTCTTATCGAATCCTGGACAACCCCTTTAACTGGTTCCCGACCGCTGGCTGTATTTTTACGGCCAGCGGTCAGGGTCCTTAATACCCGAGCCATAGACTTTTTACGGCTCGGGTTTTAACTTGCTGCCCGCGCAATCGGGCAGCTGAATGTCGGGTTTCCGACTGTCAGTGACTGCCAGGGACCCTGAGGAGAGGATAGAGGCAGCTTTCGTTGCTTCTATCTTCTCCGATGTCTTTTTACACAGCGCTCAATGAACGCTGTGTATAGGAATAGAGGCAGCGTCCGCGCCTCTGTCTCTATTCCTCCCGGTGATCATGTGACTGGTCACATGATCGCCAGGTGCCGTTACTGACAGACTGCTGCTGGGTCTTACTAGACCCAGCACAGCCCTATTAGTGACAATCGTCACTATGAGAGGGCTGATTTCCCCTGTAACTGGGGCTGCTGTGCAACTCCAGTTACAGTGGAAAAGCATGGTGTAAAAGAAAGAAAAAAAATATATAATGTTCCCCACAGGTCTTTTTTGACCTTTGAGGGACAGACCATAGTAATAAAAAAATAGTAAAGTGCAAAAAAATAAATAAATAATAAATACACATAAAATACCCACCCCAGAAAAATGTTCCCCCCGGCCAATCATTGTTGTAACGCTAGCGCTGACCCAATTACCCTAATATAGACATGTAATATATTAAAATTTAGGGAAGACAATGACGATCACAAATAAAAGGTCTATTTTAGGGTAAAACTATGTTATTACCAAAAAAAATAGCTGAAACGTAAAAAAGCTTATTTTTTTTACTATTATTTTCAAACTTTATGAATAAAAATTCAAAAATAGCAAAAAAGGTGTTTCTAAAAACATGATAAAAAAAGAAACCTGCATTGTCTACGGAAAAAACGTTGCAAAAATCACGTCGTTAGCCCAACAAATAAAAAAGTTGTAGCCATTTAACTAACACGTGATAAATGGCTAAACGGTGTCTGGTCCTGAAGGCGCAAAATAGCCCGGTCCTGAACTGGTTAAAGATCTACCAAAGCAAAGGCAGTTCTCTCTGCAATGAACCAAATACTGCAACCCCACAGCATATATTAGGGCTCAATGACCAATTGAAACACATATTAGAAAGTTTCAACACCTCTTGTCCTCTGTTAAGTGAGATTCGTGTACTGTGCCCTAAAAAACTTATTTAAATGTTAAATACAAGTGTAATATTTTCATGTCTTCCATTAACGCTAGAAGTCTTCTACAATGTTTGCAGAATTTGTCATGCTCCTTCATATCAAATGTATCAACATTAAAAGGAAACTCCTGATACACAGAGTAATTATAATTGTAATAATTTTTTTAGTTTCTTGGATTCCTAATTAATATTTTTTCATGCTCTGCATTTATTAGGCTGAAGAAGTTTGTGCCATGCCTTGTAAAAGAAGCTGCAGTCAGTGGGTGACTACTCTATATCATCAGCTTTAGTAGTATGTACCCCCTCAAGTGGGTACCGCAGGGGAGGAGATGCGCTATTGATAAGAATTCTAATGGAGTTGTCCAAATGAAACAAATATACATGAGCTCACCAAATAAACCAGATTTAAAGCAACAATCCAAGGTCCATTTTTGACACTCTTTTGCCTCGGTATATGTGTGTGGAAATTGATAATCTTGTTGTTCTCAATTGTAGTTTACCTGCTTATAGTTTATTATGCTGTCCTTGCTATAATGGCAATTAGTTATCCATACACTGGGGACTTTGTGCATTTTTATAGCAGTAGCTGGTCTTAACAAGAAGAGCTGTAATGTAAAGCATGGAGGAGCCTGTCTAAACTTCTGATGAGATGGGGGTGGCTTTTACATTACCTCAGCATTCAGTTAGACATTGCAGCAAAGCTGCAGTCACTGATCAAAAGTGTAACCGAGTAAAGCTAGAGATCAGCCAACACTGTGGAAAATAAATAGCAGATTTGACCCATAGGTAGTGACTTACATCTCATTTTTATTTCACAACTGGACATCTGCTACAGGCTCGTATCCAGGGGCAGATTGAAATCAGCATCTCTATCTTGAGAGAGGTCATAAGTCAGGAGAAACGTCAAGTCAGTGAAAAGCACATAAAAGCTATTATTCTCAGTCCCCTACTGGCTTTCTGCAATTACATAAAGAGAAAATCTAAGAACATTATATGAACACATAATTTATGCAACATTAACTGTTTATAGTGATTGAAAAAAGGTGGAATGCTGACTCCCTTTTATTAGTTGGCTATTAGTGGACAAATCACTTGGCTATCTATCTATCTATCTATCTATCTATCTATCTATCTATCTATCTATCTATCTATCTATCTATCTATCTATCTACAATACATCTATCTATCTATCTATCTATCTATCTATCTATCTATCTATCCCATATCTATCTATCTATCTATCTATCTATCTATCTATCTATCTATCTATCTATCTATCTATCTATCTATCTATCTATCTATCTATCTATCTATCTATCTATCTATCTACAATACATCTATCTATCTATCCCATATCTATCTATCTATCTATCTATCTATCTATCTATCTATCTATCTATCTATCTATCTATCTATCTATCTATCTCATATCTATCTATCTATCTATCTATCTATCTATCTATCTATCTATCTATCTATCTATCTATCTATCTATCTATCTATCTATCTACAATACATCTATCTATCTATCCCATATCTATCTATCTATCTATCTATCTATCTATCTATCTATCTATCTATCTATCTATCTATCTATCTATCTATCTATCTATCTATCTATCTATCTATCTATCTATATATCTATCTCATATCTATCTCTCTCTATCTATTTATCTTGTATCTATCTATCTATCTATCTATCTATCTATCTATCTATCTATCTATCTATCTATCTATCTATCTATCTATCTATCTATCTATCTATCTCTCTATATATTTATCTCGTATCTATCTATCTATCTCCTATCTATCTATCTATCTATCTATCTATCTATCTATCTATCTATCTATCTATCTATCTATCTATCTATCTATCTATCTATCTATCTTTCTATCTATCTATCTATCTATCTATCTATCTATCTATCTATCTATCTATCTATCTATCTATCTATCTATCTATCATCAAATCTTTGAGCTGCTGACTAGTTAATATATCTGTCTATATTTTTAGTACCTATGCACGTTTTCCTTACTTATTTGTGGACATTTGTCTTTTCACTGTTGGTCAATTATGCATATATGTGTGTAGCTTATCCCCGTCTAGCTAGATTTGTTTTTTGATTTATTGTTAAGTAAACATTTATTGATGTTGACATGATCATATAATTGGTTGCTTTTAGACCTAGGGCAGAGATCAAAGAGTTTCCTTTCTTTTTATACATTAATCCAAATTATTATAAAACCCCAGAGGTATTAATAGATCCAGCATTGGGGACATAATGATAATATTCATGATAACTTTTATAATACAATAATACGTTTGGATACAGTGTATTTCAAGGATCTGAGATATACAGTACATTTGAAGTATGTCAATCTATGCGGGGTTATGGCCTTGTCTGTTACATTACATTAGAAGGTGGACGCATTTTGTAGCTCCAAGAGTCACAGATCCTGATACATTAGATGCACCCAGCATTTATGTATAGCAGATGTATGCAATTTATACTGAAATTCCTGAGAATTGCATACAGAAAGACAAAATGAAGTGGTTACATGGAACTTTCTATTCACATAATCTAGCAGTTATAGTGATACCAGCAAGCACACAGACACACACATGACACTGATGTCCAGTGCCTGGCTGATAAATACACCTGATCTGTGGAGAACACAATCTTAGATTCTTTCCCCCCTCTGTGTTGTACAAGTACATGGTAACTAGACTGTTATTAGTAATAGTTATAGAAGTGGTGGTAGTATTAGCGCTATATATTTACTGATGTGAATGGTGACAATCTCTCTGCCAAATAGGTTGGCGCTATTTAATTAACAATAAATAGACATTTCAATGTATAAGTGGCGACACACAGACACATTTTGGGTTAATATGTTGGCTCTGTATACCCTAAATACTCTATTAGTTCTAGTATTACCACAAATAATATTTCAAATATCACTACTACTTGTTAGAATTTTAAAAAGAGGTTCAACACCCAGATTTAATTGATGAGAAATGTGAATTTTTCGATAGAGTGAGAGGTGGGTAAGGCATGGTGGTCCAGAACCCTTTTACTCAGCCCTGTCTCACTTGAAACTTACTGGATGCTCGGGAAAAACTGATATTCATTTGCAGCCTTTTATATGGGATTGTTAGTTATCTAGCAACCAACGATCAGGTTTTGATCTCAGTGGCTCCCTACGCTCATTACATTCTTGTGCAATTATCATGAAACACCACCACACCTCTGCACTGTCACTGCTGTCCTCTTATGCGGCAGAACACCCCCTACCCTATTGTCCAGGTGCAACTGCAGCCACTTTACCCCCTACAGCTACGACACTGCAACGGTGTGTCAATATGGTTGTTCTATGGGGCGGTGTGAATTATTACACATGGGGTCTCGTGCAGATATATATATATGTATATTGTAAACAAATACATCTTTGAATAGTTTATTTTCTGCTATATACTGTACTTTGCTATTCCCTTAGGGCTACATTATCTCCAGCTCTCTACAATCTGCACTACTCACACAATATTATTATACAGAAGAATATTGCACACAAGTCACAATGCTGTGAAGATGTTTGCACCTGAGTTCTTCTCCGGCAGAGCTACAAATAATTTGCACGGCCTTGAAAATGCACAAACATCTTGGCTTCCTATTTATTTACACATATATTGATTGCTAACATTCATTTGCCTCACAATATCTAACGACACATAGTCAAGAGTTTTCCCAAGGTATAGGCTAGCAGATTTGTAAAAATACCATTGTCAAGAATGCACGATCATTTCATCTTTTCCTGGGCATTAACAAGGTCTTTTTTTGATTCCGATCATTTCTACATCTGCAATAAGAGCTCTAGGTTGGATTTGTGTATGAATTCATTATTCATTTATAGTACACATGTCAAATTGAAACAAAATCAACAAAGTATGCGTATGTACAGTATCTATGTCTGTGTGTGTGTTTGTTTGTCTGAGTGTGTATGTGTGCATGTGTTTCTGTATGTGTGCTAATTGTGCGATTTTTGGATGCATGGTGCAAGGGTGTATGAGTATGGGAATCTGTAGGTATGTGTGTATTTTTGTACGTGTGTGTGCATCTGTGAATATATGTGTGGTGTAAGAGTGTATGAGTGTGCATTAGTGTGTGAGTATCTGTGGGTGTATAATGTGAGAGTGTATGATTGTATACATGTTGGTGTCTTAGTATTTGTAATATTTATGCTTGTGTGTGATGTGAGGGTATATGAATGGTGTACAAATTTTATATTAGTTATGCATGTGTGTGATGTGAGTGTGTATTAGTGTGTATCCGTGTGTGTGTGTGTGTGTGTGTGTATGTATGTGTGTGTGTGTGTGTGTTATTTGTGTATGTGTGTGATGTTAGGATGTATCAGTGTATATCTGTGGGTGCATGTGTCTCTATCATTTGTATTTGTGTGTGATGTAAGGGTGTATCAGTGTGTATCTTTGGGTGCATATGTTTCATGTGTGTGTGTGCATGTCCATCAGTGTGTATCTGTGGGTGAATGTGTTTCTATTACTTGGATATGTGCAGTGAGATGATGTATAAGTGCCTACGAATATATGTGGGTATGTGTGTATTATTTGTGCATGTGATGTGAGGGTGTATCAGAGGGTATATGTGTGTATGTGTGTAATATTTGTATATGTGCAATGTGAGGGTGTGACAGTATGTTTCTGTGGGTGCATGTGCTTCTATTACGTGTGTATTGTTTGTATGTGTGTGTGTGATGTGAGGGTGTGTGAGGGTATATATGTGTGTATGTGTTTCTTTCCTTGTGTATATGTGTCATGTGAGGGTTTATCAGTGTGTATATGTGTGTGTATTATTTGGGTGTATGTGGGATGTTAGGGTGTATCTGTGGGTGTTTGTGTTTCTATTACTTTTCATGAGTGTAATGTGAGGATGTTTGAGTGTATTTATGTGTATTTACAGTATGTGTGTATTATTTGTGCACGTGTGTGATGTGAGGGTGCATCAGCGGGTATATGTGTGTAATATTTGTATATGTGTGCAATGTGAGGGTGTGACAGTATGTATCTGTGTGTGCATGTGCTTCTTTTACATGTGTATGTGTATATTGTTTGTGTATGCGTGTGATGTGAGGATGTGTGAGTGTGTATATGGGTGTATGTGTTTCTTTCCTTGTGTATATGTGTCATGTGAGGGTTTATCAGTGTGTGTATATATGTGTGTATTATTTGGATGTACGTGGGATGGTAGGGTATATCTGTGGGTGTTTGTGTTTCTATTACCTTTATATGTGTGATGTGAGGATGTTTGAGTGTGTTAATGTGTATTTACAGTATGTGTGCATTATTTGTGTATGTGTGTGATGTGAGGGTGTATCAGAGTGTATATGTGTGTAATATTTGTGTATGTGTGCAATGTGAGGGTGTAACAGTATGTATCTGTGGGTGCATGTGCTTCTATTACTTGTGTATGTGTGTATTGTTTGTGTATGGGTGTGTGTGTGTGTGTGTGTGTGAGTGTGTTATATGTGTGTGTATAATTTTTATGTGTGTGATTTACCGGTGTTTTAGTGTGTATCTGTGGGTGTATATATTTGATTGACTGTGTATGTGTGTGATATAAGGGTGTATGCCACTGTGTCTGTACTATGTATGTGTGTCATGTGTGTTGTGGTGTCCATTTACTTACTTCTTAAATTCCACTTCTACAGAAACCTTATGTTAATGAGTTAATTTAACTTTTAATAATATTGTAATCCTAGTAATGACTTTCAGCGGAGCTCAGACTTTACCGGATTCTAGAAGATTCTGCAGTAAACATAATACGGACATATGATAACACATACAAGATATACACAAGTAATCCCTCAAAGTATAACGTGTAAATCTTCTCCGCAATGACACCTAAAGGAAGTAATACTTTGATCGGCAAGTCACATTCTATTTTATTACATAAAGGTTAACTAGCCCTCCTAATGAACAATTATTACTCTATAAAACAAAGAAAAAGGCTGTGCAATAGTGGAATATTAATATGAAGCATAGGAAATTCTATTCAGGGGGGAAAATAGTACATATTAAATAATAAAAGCCAAATTTCATTTTAAAATGGAGCCTGATAGACTAATCTCCTTTAATAGACGGAATATAATACCAATTTCGATTCTAATTGTAGGTGAAGATGCTCTCTAAGCCTTTTCTCCATTAAAAAAAAAAAACAAAAAAAAAAAACCAAGTCTTCTGGAGCCGGGAGGATCGTAGTGAATTGTTAACTTTCCACTCGCTACAAGAGGAATGGGAGAATCTTATCAGAAAAGATTCATGTAAAATGTCAGCAATCTGTGTGTAGGCTTTAATAAGGATATAAGATGGGTGGCATGGGCTGGCATGGGCTGACTAGGATACCATCTCCAATGTATCTGTGTAGTCGGCTTGTGGTGTAGATTAGAGGGGAAAAAAGGGAAACCATTATTTGCTGCTGACTCTGCTGACCAACAGCATTGCAAAAGAAATTCTAATAGACAGTGGGTCCCAGCTGGGCAGTGACATTAATTGCCTAAATCTCACGGTTGTCTGTGATGCAGCTTTCCCATTCAATCTCTTGCTCTCTCTCTCTCTCTCTCCTTCTCACTCGATCTCTCTCTATTTCTCTCCACCCTCCCTGGGGATTTTAAAAATGCAGTATTTGAATTTTGGTGAGTGGTAAAGCCTCTGCCCTAGGACCCATTTGACAAATGAGAAGCCGTGCAGCATCAACACCAGCCGCCTGAGCCTCAGTGAGTCAATCTCTCTGCTAGTCAGCAAGCTCCTGTTGGGAAGCGCCGAGCTCCCTCTCTCCGCCATCACTGAGGAACTTCCACTGACTCTTCATTAGGCTGCAGGCTTTGCTTAAATCCCTCGTTTTTGTATTTCTATCCACTTTAAGCGGTTTCAGTTTTAATTTGCCTAGTTGCCTTAGCTGACGAATGAACTGACGTTTCCAGCAGCAGGACAGCAAAAGGGGGAGAAAAAAAAAAAAAGGACTTTTTTTTTTGGTAACTTTAAGTAACCCCAGATACAAGACCATTTAAAAGCTGCTGACAAGACAGGACAAGCGCGCTTGCATGCTAGCAGCCCCTTCACTCGTTCTACGCCGACTCCAGAGCAACACCATGCAGCATCCTCTGACGGGTGCGACCTGCGTGGCACTGCCGAATGTGGGCATGTGTCCACAGCTCTCTTGTGCCTTGACTTTTATGTACTTGCAGCAGGTAAGTTTCTCCTTGCTTTGCTCTCTTCACATTGCTGTTGCTTGTAGATGAACTTTAGCATTATTTGGCTGCAGGTTTACATCTAGATATTCTGCATTTAACCTTATTTACCGAGTGTAAGCAGGGCTATTAGTGGCAGACTGGCATAGGTGACTGGCAGTACAATGTCTTAGGTTGTGAGGTAAAACGTGAAGCTCAGCAGCTCCCGGCACACACACCGCATGCTCCTATCTGGGAATCGTGTATTCAGCCCAGAAAACAGAACCTGGACATTAAACGGTAACATTGTGGACTCTGCTTCATACTGCCGGACAATAATCCGTGCTGGTCTGTAATCCGTGCTGGTCTGTAATCCGTGCTGGTCTATCTGTCCATGACTTGCTGCAGTCCTAGACCAGCGTTTGCTTAGCGGCTTTCTATAAAATACTAGCCAGCGATATTTTAATGAGATGTAAATGTCTCCTTTGTGAACCTGGAAAGCTCCGTGTTAAAGATAATAACCCACTAAAAGGGAAAGCATGCATGTCCCTGCAAACACGAGGCTGCCTTCCTCTGGCACTCAAAGAGTTAACGCATAGGAATTAAGCATTGCACCAGTGTATTAAGTGGAGAAAGTGCGATCTTCTGCCTGATTCTGCTTCATAGGATTGCGGAAGAAATGCCTTGATATTTATCTCAGAAGGTGTCTATTTTCTAATCTCTCAGTCTGGACTGTATTCATTTCCTCACCTGTGACTTTAGTCCTCACAATGACGATCTTTGTGCTGCATAATCATAAATGATCCTTTTTTACTGTTATTAAATGGTAATGACTGTAAAGGGGCTGCTGTGCACATGTAGTATATGGAGAAAGCCACATTAATAGACATCAATAGACATCTACATCATGCAGATGCGATGTATAGCAATCCAGATGGAGCTGTCCCATACACCAATAGATCCACACTCACATTCAAACTTTATCTATATACTGCTTGTGCATGTTTACATACAGAGGGACAGACATACATGTGTCTGTATATAATGTGCTGCAACATTGTCTTTGCTGCATTAATGGGGTGCAGTGATGTCACCACTCAACTGTATTCTATATTATCATTTAGATCAAAGTACATTAAGGAATTATTACAGGCAAGTGTTTACTGTATTTCTATTTATGTGAATTTTATTAGTTTTGTTTTTTAAACTTGGCTTTGTATCATGTGCCCCAGTGTAAAGTCTCCCAGCAGTCATTCCTTGTATATTACCTGTACCAGCCCATGCAGTCATATTAATATCCTGGCCAGCGCAGAGTGTGACGCATACATGTTGTTCTAGTAAAAGGGCCACACATTTTATTTGGTTATTCTTCATGAAATAATGATGGATTTCCTCTATAATAGGCTGGTATTGCTGTGGTTCACCTGCTGTCCTGATATGGCATGCATTTCTTGCCTATGCAGAAGGGCAAGCCAGTAAACCACCAGACATGTAGCTCTTTCTCTGCTGCCCTATGGGCTTTGTTGTCACTTTAGTATATTATAATATATGCATATTAAAAGATTTATGTGTACATAGATTGTGACGGTGATTTGGGAACCTCAATGGGAGTTCATGTTTTTGCATTCCCACTTCGAATTTGCATTTGATAAATGCTGAATACATCAACTTTCAAGGATTGTCTTTTTAATGACCTCCTTCCCAGTAACTGGCTGTCCTTTTACTTTAAATAAATCTTTCATAGATCTAATCTTCACCACAACTTTTTAATTATTTTTATTATTATTATTTATTTATTTTTGTACACTATCTTTGCTCAATGTTTGGTCAAAGTCTTGCTATTTTATTTGAACTGCTTTTTTTGTTTTTTTTATTCTTTTTTTCTATATTCAGTAATACCCTTTAAACAGTAAAACATGTTTTGAGGTGAGAGGTCAGTAGGATCTTACAAAGGGTTGGGAGATTTACATAGCTGCAATTGTGTTTTAATGCAATCATTCCACTCCATCTGCAGCTCCTATATAGCCACATAACTACTGCAGGTAAGGTGCAAAATGTCTTTAAATGTTTCCTGAATTTAATAATCTGAGTTTAAAAAAAATCAGATAAACACCAAGTAGTGGTGTATTATTGTATTGTTTAAGTTCTAGGGAAAAAAACACATAAGCATTCACAATTTTGCTGGACCTGATGTGCACTTTGTGCTTAATCCATTGCTTGACTCAGTGGCACCAGTAGTGACTGATACAAATTTCATTATATCAGTAACTTGTCTGATTGAATATAGGTTTGATGTGTAACCAAGCAGGATATACGCAATTCATTGACTCATTTTCCCCTATGTAATATACAAGCAGTCTGTATATAGCGATAAGGGATATATACTATTACAATATGCAATAAAAACGCACCAATATTTACTGCCACTAACAACAAATGCAGCGTAAATGTTATATTTGTCCTGAATATTTTAGCGGATACTTTTCGCCTTTGCCAGTAGTTTTTAACAGTTGCTTGCATTATTTATAAACCAGGAAAATGCATGCAGATGTCAACAGGCTGCTGCTATACGCTTTATTGTTACACATAATACCACATACAGCACAATAGGAGGTGAAAAATATCTTTATGGATGACAAGTTTGATGAAACAGAACTAAATGTGACCAAGAAATGACTACAGTAAAAACCCTTTTATTTGGTTTAAGGCTAAGGCTTTTTTCTTAATGTAAATTATTCAGAGGACTTCTGGTGAGTAGGTATTATGGAAATAGATGACTTTATTGTCAACCTTTTTTTTTTTTCTTTGCTACCGCTCCAATTCTAGTTTCGTAAGGAATTGTCAGTTTCTGCATTATACACAACATAATTCTTTATTAAAAAAAAAATATAAATTACACACACAAAAGTACAAAGAGCCACTATGAGTATAATATTCTGATTTATATTTACCAAGGACAATTCCATGTTGTTGTGTAACTCTTTTCACTATCAGGTATAGTTCTGCTTTCAAAAGAATGTCAGCTTTTAAAACCACAAAAGCAGTGAATGTATAAGATATGGTTAGTTGCATGATACCCGGCTACTGTATGTGGTGTGTGCTCTTCTTTTTGTGTTGGAGACATGGAACTGCACAATGCTTACATCCATACAACTTACACAGCTTTACAACACAATATTATACATCCATGCACTGTACACATGCAACGCGGTAATACATTTCCATCCATGTATTTTACAGATACATACTATATATATCCATGCATTGTACACATGCATTCAAAAACACACAACCTTGTACTGTACACATCCATATAATAATATACATCTATGCACTGTACACATCCAAACAATAATAAACATTCATGTCCTTTACACATGCATACAAAAATACACATACATACATTAATACATCCGTGCAGTATGCATTCATGCATTGTACACATGTATACAGTAATACACATCCATGCACTATACACATCCCACAATAATAAACATCCATGCACTATACACATCCCTACAATAAACGTTCATGCATTGTACACATCTACCAGATGCATTCATGCATTGTACACATGTATACAATAATACACATCCATACGATAATACATATCCATGCACTTTAAGGATCCATACGATAATACACATACATACGATAATACATATCCATGCACTTTAAGGATCCATACGATAATACACATACATATAAACGTACATTAACACATCCGTGCAGTATGCATTCATGCATTGTACACATGTATACAGTAATACACATCCATGCACTATACACATCCCACAATAATACTCATCCATACACTATACACATCCCACAATAATACTCATCTATGCACTATACACATCCCACAATAATACTCATCCATGCACTATACACATCCCACAATAATACTCATCCATGCACTATACACATCCCTACAATAAACACAAATGCATTGTACACATCTACCGTATGCATTCATTGTACACATGTATGCAATAATACACATCCATGCCTTTTATACATCCATAAGAAAATACACATCAAGGCATTGTACACATCCATACAATACACATACATGCATCATGTACATCCATACAACATAAACATCTATACAATTTTACTCATCTATACAATAATACACATTCATAAAATATATGCATCTACACAATAATAAGCATCCATACAATAATGTGCATCTATACACTGTACACTTCAATACAATAATACACATCTATACACTACACATCCATTCAATAATACACATCCGTACACTGTACACATCCATACAGCACATACATGCATACAATATACCTATTTATACAATATACATTCATAACACACAACGCACAATAATAACAATAAAAACAATATTAATACAGAAAAATAGACATTCAAATACTGTAAACAATAATACACATCCATACGCTACACATCCATACAATAATACACATCCATGCATTATACACATCCATACTCTACGCATCCATACAATAATATGCATCCAAACAATACCACACATCCTTACCATCTACACATTGAAACATGTTACACATCTATACACTGTACACATTGATACAATGCTACACATCTGTACACATTGATACAATGCTATACATCCATACACTGTACACATTGAAACAATGCTACACATCCATACACTGTACACATTGAAACAATACTACACATCCATACACTGTACACATTGATACAATGCTACACATCCATACACTGTACACATTGAAACAATACTACACATCCATACACTGCACACATTGATACAATACTACACATCCATACACTGTACACATTGATACAATACTACACATCCATACATGTACACATTGATACAATACTACACATTCATACAACACACACATCTTTACAATACTACACATCCATACACTGTACACATTGATACAATACTACACATCTTTACAATACTACACATCCATACACTGTACACATTGATACAATACTACACATTCATACACTGTACACATTGATACAATACTACACATTCATACAACACACACATCTTTACAATACTATACATCCATACACTGTACAAATTGATACAATACTACACATCCATACACTGTACACATTGATACAATACTACACATCCATACATGTACACATTGATACAATACTACACATTCATACAACACACACATCTTTACAATACTACACATCCATACACTGTACACATTGATACAATACTACACATTCATACAACACACACATCTTTACAATACTACACATCCATACACTGTACACATTGATACAATACTACACATCCATACAACGCACACATCTTTACAATAATACACATCTATACACTATACACGACGATACTATGATACATGTACACATTCCTAAGACTGCACGCTATAAATTGGTTATAGTCTGATGGGATTGGCTATAGCTAATAGTAACTCATCCATTTCATGTAAAGTTCTACATATACTTAAAATTGTCAGCCTTTTGCATGGGAAGTTAAAACTTAACAGAAATGAATTTTATAATTTAACTCTTTGGGCTGCGTTATCTGTACATTATTTTAACTGTCCAACATTTATCACTCAAAGCATCATACAGTGCAGTAGCGGTAGCTGCAGTCCTATGTAAAATCACAGATAACTTGTGTCAAATGCCATCTGTACTATAGATGAAAAGGCGCTATTCACTATAAGTCATTTTTCTAGTTTGCATCCTAGTGGGAACAATTTTGCAATAGGAAAACATATCCTGGCTTATTACAGTTGTGAAAGTATTAAAAAATATATATTCAATTAAATACAAATATTAGTATATACAGTTCATGTATCAGTAGTGTTTTCATATGTGTAATATATATAATACTTTATGAATTACCAAAGAACTATGTATGTGTCCCATACCTGACACTAGCAGAGCATGAACGCGGCTCCGTTTTAAAGCGATCACCTCACTTGAAGAAACATTTGTCAGTATAAAATGTTGTCATTTGACGTATCCTGGTCATTACTAGAGGGGTATGGCCTGCAAAATATTACCTTGTAGGTCCAAACTTTGAAGCATTGCGTTCATGAGACACCTTACAATAATGTATAGCATTGTAGGTTTACTTTGATGTAAATGCTATATATAACATTTATGAGATTTTTATTTGCTGTGTATGTTTGTGTGTATCTGTGTTCCATGTATGTGTGTATGATTGTACGTATCTGTGTACATATTGTTTAGCTTCTTTTAATAGTATTTTATGCATGTGCATTCCTGGCTAAGCTTTTACACATATATCACATTTGACATGATTTTTCTTTGCTGTGTACATTTGTGTTCTTTTTATATATTTTATACATGCATATCCTTGGTTAGTTGCATACACATGTATAACATTTCGTTTGCTGGGTATGTCTGTGTTTCCGTGTTTGTGTCTCTGCGTGTTTATCTTATTATTATTTTTTTATATTTCAAACATTTACATTCTTCGCTAAGTTCACATACAAAGTTGTATTTTTTGCTTCTGTATATTATAAAATAACCCCCCCACACACCATGTGCTCTGCTATTTAGAAAAAAAAAAGTAATGTTAAAGCCGCTACAAGTGTTAAAAACAAAAGAAAATGTTTACATGCAGCAATAGCTACCTTTTTTGTACATAAAACCCATTGTGCATCATAGTAGTAATACCTTATAAAATGCATTCTATTTACTCACAAGAGAACAGCGTTTTGTTACAGGTTGCTCTAAACATCAATTTTAACTAGTGGTCAAATTGCCATCTGTTCAAGTACACTACAATAAGTTATCTTACAGTGGGCCATGCCCTTGTCAATGTGCTCAAAATGTTAATTTGTGTTCCTCACTTAATGATGATGTATGGGGTTTACTTTTCAAAATGAAGTCATCCCTAATCTGGGAATAATTTAGCTAAAATGGAGACATTGCTCAAGGTGGACAACCCTAGATCGAAAGCAATTGAACTAAAACTTCTGGATCAACTTTTTTTTAATTAGAAAGTAGCCTGCAGTAGATCATTAATGGCGGCTGTGAGTGGTCATTCTTAAGTGCTTAAACAGTAGAAAATTGGCATTTGTGAAGTGCTGGGCTTGCAGGAAAAGGTATCAGCTGTGCAGGCCGATGGCCCTAAGGAAATGAAGAGTAGTAGAGCTGTTAACCATGTTCTTTAAATAGTGCGCAATAAGTCAATCAGCATCTTCAATAAGTTAATTTGCTGTCCAGTGATTGGTTGTCTTTGCTGCTACATAAGTAAAGACAGAAATGTGAATTATTTAGTTTAGATTTTTACTGTAAAGCACACTATTTAGTATAGTAATAGAATTAACAAGATACATAGACATTGTTTATTTCAGATCAGTATATAATATAATTTGGATTGTGCAACTACAGTAATTCATGTTTATTTACAGTCTTTGACCATATGTATATTGTACAGGGTGTACTCGGAGGTAAAATGTATCCTGTTTATATCCTAAACTCAGAGAGGTAACCTGTATCATTGTAAAGCTACACTGCATCCTTTCTAAGCTGCGGCTTGTCAGAATGCAAAAAGATCTGTCATATGATGATACGTAACAATTTAGAGCTATGTTTCTAGAAGAGACTTGTGTCGCAGGAACATAATCACTGCGGCAATTCACCTAAAATGTGAACCCATATGTTGGATAGAGCTTACTCTGCAATGGACTGTAGCAGTCTATAGTAGAAGTACTGCATGTGTTATCTGCACTGCAGTCTAATAATGCTGCAGGCAGATTGTTCTACACTGCTTCTTGTCATTGCAATTCCCAGTTCATAGGGATGCTGCCTGGAATCTCAGCAGTGACGTGTGAAATGGGAAAAACCCCATCCCTCCCCCCAGCAATTGTGATCTCATGCAGCAGAAATTGCAACTCCAAATAGGGTTTGCGGAAAACAAGACCGTCATCTTGGTGGTAGACACTTGCCCTAAGCTTGAACTGGAGAGTAGCTCAATAGATCATGCTGTGATAACTGGATGTGATTACATAACCATGTCTGATAATATAAGCTGCACATTCAGAGGTATTGGCGGAGAAGAGCCTTAGCTGCTCTTTTGATAGAGTTCAGGAATACACTGGCATATTATGCTGAACATTGTATCGAAGAATAGCAATTAAAAACACATAATACATATACAGACGGGTGAGCATTCAAGCATAGTGGAAATAATGTTCAATGTCACAAAGCATCACTCAGCAAAGATAAGACAGAACAGTAGATAAATAAATAGATATTTGGGAGTGAGAGGTAAAGAGAGGTAAAGAGAGGAAGAGAGAGGGATGAGATAGATGTAATAGATAGATAAGTAAGGAAGGAGCACAGCGACAGCACATGGCTGCAAATCCACAAGAACAGCGACTCCATGTTCCTTCAATGTATATAACAAAAATCAGGCAGCACTTCAAAAGTAAGGTAGAAAAAAAAATCCAACTTCCTTCATTTACCTATAAGGGCACATTCAGACGTGGCGGAATTGCTGTTGAATTCCGCTGCGGACAGTCCGCAGTGGAATTCTGCAGCAGCCGTTTTTTACATTTGTTTCTATACATTTTTAGGAAACTTAGTTCAGACGTTGCGGAAAATAACTGTGCGGAATTTAGGCTGCGTTGCATAATTTCCCCTCCGCAGCATGCTCATCATGTTGCGGAGAAGCAGCGGAATTTCCCTGCGGATTTCAGCATTTGCAATGCAAAAACCGAAATCTGCAGCAAGTCTGCTGTGATATTGGCAACATCTGTCAAATATGAAAATGTTGCTGTAAATTCGCAAATAATCTACAGCAACATTTTCAGCGAAAAAATTCCGCCACGTCTGAACATGGCCTAAAACATGCATGGATAGAAAAAGAGAGGCAAAGAGATGGATAGAGAAATAAACAACAGGGAGCTGGTTAACAGAGGGAAAGATATATGATGAATGATGCGAGCTACAGAGATATGAGAAAAAAACTGAGAGGGAGAGAGAAGGTGAGAGAGAAAGAGATATATATGTAGAGTAAAAGAAGCAGAGAAAGATGATTGATAGATATGACATAGATAGATATGACATTGAAAGATAGAATAACTATATTTTAATAATTAAGAATATTGCTTAAATTAAAATCTATTACACAAAATCTGTATAGCTGGAGTCTGTTATTTGCATTGGACATTATACATCCACAGTGCGACGCTCACATGAGAAATGTCAGCGCTTTGCCTACTTGAGTGAAAAGGAGCCCACATTACCACTAATGCTCGTTTGCCATCTGTTTTCCGTACAGCTGGGTCTTGACTGATTGTCCAGGGCAGAGAGTAGATGTTTTTGTTTTGTTTTCTGATTAATGTAACTGCCATACAGTAGATGATGTGACAGAGAAAGCAACTGCTCTATATTCACTAACACACAAGCCCATTGTCTGACAAATTATTCTTTTTAAATGTGCAACATAGTGTTCTGCAGATTGTGACTCCACGCTTGTATTTTCACCAGAGGGGGCAGTGTGCTGATCATGAAAAGTATCTCTACTTAGAAGAACGTATAGTCTATGTGTGACTGCAGCATCTGGACTTACCTTAAATAACATTAGAGGGATATCCATGAGTGTTTTGTTTTTGCTTTAATTATATCCATTCATTTTAGTCTGGTTAGGTCTTTGTTTTACATTTCACACTAATAATATACAATACTTTATTAAGCTGCAAGTGTTCCGGCAGAAACACATCGGCGCACAAAAATAAAATTCTAATTTTATATGTAATGCTGACAGTTGAAATTTGGAAGCCAAGTGCTAATCTCAGGGACTGTGACTTCAGGAGGGGAAGGTACTTCTGGTTTATATAAGCATATCTATATAGCAACCTGTACGGATCTTCATAAACATCAAATATGTGTCCATATAGACTTCTACGGGAATGTGCATACTGTATACAAACATATACAGCATAGTCTTGCAACTTAATACACACAATACAACTAGAAAGTTATAGCTGAAGACCGGCCCTAGTCTGCTGCTTTTTAAATGCAACATCATTTATTAAATAATTTTTTGTGAGGATTAGAATTTTCAAGTGTTTCCTGTACAATAGATTATTCAATGTCATTAAAGATTGATTGTTAGTTCATTTACATTCATTACCTGAAGTCTATGGCATTATATAGGTCCTTTTACACGGGCAGATATTCTGCCCATTAAACGAGCGACATGCAGTATTTTGATCGGTGCTGATTTGCTCAATCCAGCAATGATTGCAAGCATTGGGGATGAACATTAATACTATCTCTTGTCCCTATACAGTTTGCATGTTGTTGGCAGCACATCCCTTGTTTACGTGGGGAGATGTGCTGCCAACTAACAACCATTTTTCTGGCCACATAAAAGCTCCGATCAGCCAAGGAACAAGCATTTTTTCGTTCATCAGCTGAGTGCTGCCCTGTTTACACATTGCAGTGATCAGAAATGAGTGTTGGAACGAACGCTAGTTCGCCCAATCATTGGCTCATATAAAAAGGCCTTTACTAAACCTTTTATATGCCTCAGATTCCATACAGGGACTTACAGAGGTTTTTATAGGACCTGACAGATCAAAAATGATGCTGTGTTCTATCGGATGCCGAATAATAGAGCTATTCCCTCTAGAATCAAGGACGTAGCTATAGATAGCAGTTGCACCCTGGCCCCAGGGACCCTCTGAGAGATAAGAAGACACTAGTATAATAAATGGCATATATTAAGTTGGGGTCCTGTTACTGATTTTGCATCAGGGTCCAGGATCTTTTAGTTACGCCTCGGCTTAGAAGCATTGCTTTTACTGGAGAATACCTCAGTAATATGGTGCTGTACAGAGCAGTATACAGCATGCCTAAAGACATCTAGAAATATATATATATTTTTTGTCTACTACTGATATATGTCACTAGAAATGTAAAGACTGTCGTATAGTGACTGCATGGAGAATGAATTTCATCCTAGAGATTTGTGATCTGTATGGTAAGTACTGTAAATACATGAATGGCTTGAGTGAATAAAGGCAACTCTATTGTACTTACAGTATTACCTTCGGTGATTTAGGTCTGTGGAATAAACCTTTTGTCCCAGTTCTAGAAATGCTTGTTGAAGTCCAGTAGGCCAGGAAAATTAGAAGCCCTTCACACTACAGGACACTTTGTAAGGCTGGTTTCACATGGCCAAAATATTGCCACATTTTAGAATTACAACTGGATCCCATGATTCTGGGCTAATAGGATTACACGGGAACCTAAGTTTGGTTTAGTATAGCCACAGGGGCATCTAAAAATGTCCGGAAAAGTTAGATTTTGAGGACCGGGCCCTAACACTGTCACTTTTATTTCCCGTACTTACTAGTGTCATCCTAATACAGATGTGCCTTGTTGCACTCCGTGTGTATGTTTTGTCTATTATGATCACATTATTCAGGCTGCACTTTCCATATTGTGAGAATTGCTGAAATATGGAAGGAAATATTCCAGTTTGTAGCGTTTACCTGTCCTAATTGTTTTCTGGCTGACTGTATGAACGCTTGGTTTGTGAAGCAATAGCTATATACAGCAGTGTGCTCATTGTAATGCAGTGCATAGAGCTGTGATATTTTTATATTCTTCAATATAAGTGGCTTTATTGTATTATTTACCAAGCAAAGATAAAGTTGTTTTCTTTTTCCTCCTCACACGGCGAGCTTTATTTTATTACATGTATTTTTGTTTGCCACATAATGTACACAAAGAAAATCTATTGTGCTGTCTCTGTCTTAAGCTTTGGTAAAATCCTGCAGGCTTTGAGGTGGAGAAAAGAAAAAAAGAAGTGACAATGGTTTTCTGCAACAGAGTATATCACTTTGCATTAAGAGCCGTAATGACATTAGCGAGAGCTGAAGCTGAACCTTTCCATATGAAAAGATCCCTAAAGGTCTGCAGTCTTTTCAAGGCACTGGTGAAATTGATTTATCAGTTTGAAATTGAAGTATTTAATGCATTGGATTCTCTTGAGGAAATTATGCCATTCCTCTGCTAGCATCTCTCATTTACCTCCTGACTAGACCAATGCACAATCATTTTACTTCTTTTGCATTATATTCCCTTTCCTGGCACCGCTGTAAACTTAATTAGACAAAAACTAGACTTATGAGCTGAGAGAAAGGACTATTAATATTATGCGGCATTGAGGTTCAGCGTCAGTGTATTTCTTAATTTGTGCTAGGATAAAAAAAACAATTGGATCATCTGAAATAATCCACAGGACGTCATTTGAATCCTACAACACATAGGTTTCCGCTTCGGAGTACAGTACAACAGTACGCTCGATGGCATTGCTCTTGAAAAAAAAAATACCTTACCACTAATAGAGGAGCTAAAACAGCAAATACCTTATCAGTGTAAGGCTTACTTTACACATCGTTTCTTTGAATCATTTATTTTGGTTAAAAAAATTATATAAAAACAGTTTTTTTTTAATGGTACATGCATTTTTTTAAGGCAATTTCTATGGTCTTCCTTCCAAAATACTCCCTTTAAAGTGTAGATAAACGTTTGACAAACTTCTGACATGTCATAGTGACATGTCAGAAGTTTGGATTGGTGGGGGTCCAAGCATGGAGACCCCCACCAATCGCTAGAACGAAGCATCTGAAGCGTTCATGTGAGCGCTCAGCCGCTTCGTGTCTGTTCAGCTTTTTCCGGAAAGCCGAGTACGGGCTCATAGACTTTCTATTGAGTCCGTACACCGATACATTTATTTCTGTAAACAGCCGAACAGACATGAAGAGGCTGAGCGCTCACACGAACACTTCAACTGCTTCGTTCTAGTGATTGGTGGGGGTCTCAGTGCTCGGACCCCCACCAATCCAAACTTCTGACATGTCACTATGACATGTCAGAAGTTTGTCAAACGTTTAGCTACACTTTAAGTACCTGCATTTTCACATTGTAAATCATGTGATTTCAAGATTCCTGTTTGCAACACATGATTTATTTTGAAAAAACGGCACAAAAAACGCGACACACATTGACACATGCATTTTAATGATCAGGCAAACAAACAATGGAGGACTACGGTAGAAAAACGCCAAACCAACCTCTTGCTGTGATTGTAAAAAAACACCAGTGTGTTTAATATTTCCTTATTCACTTACAGCTAATATCTGGCTACAGCGTTTTTTGACAAGGAAAAAAGCAGCACAAGAAAAGTGGCATTACTCCTAAAAATGATGTGTGTGAAGTCACTTTAAAGTGCAAAGATAGAAGATGAGGGGATCAGGTTGTAATAGTTTATTGCTCATAGTTAGAATATGAAATGTATATTTGAGTGTTAGTGAATAGTGAACCTCGTATCCACTTTCAATGCACATAAAACAGATGAAAAAATACATGTAATCGAGCAGCAAACAAATGAATATATCAGCAGTTCATTGTGCTAAAGGTCCTGATATGGGGCGTGAAAACGAGTGCAGATCAACGAGACAGCTCGTTGATCTGCGCTCGTTTGTTCCTTTCACAAGGAGCAATGATTGGTTATGTATGGTCCGAGTGATCATTACTAGGATCTCTCGTCCCCATACATTACAATCATGTTAGCAGCACATCTTCCTGTTTACACAGGTAGACATGCTACCGACAACGATAATATTTAATGCTGCATAAACTAGCAGATCAACCGATGAATGAGCGTTTGCTCGTTCATCGACTGATCATTGCCCTGTTTAAACAGGGCAATTATTGGGAACAAGCCTTTTGCCCAATCATTGGCCCGTGTAAAAAGGCCTTAACCCCTTGGAGACACAACCAGTTTTGGCTTTGGGGACACAGCCTATTTTTTCAAATCTGATATGTGTCACTTTATGTGGTGATAACTTTGGAATTCTTCTAGGGCACGTTCAGACTTGGCAGAATTGCTGTGGAATTCCGCTGCGGACAGTCCGCAGTGGAGTTCTCCAGCGGCCGTTTTTTTCATTTATTTCTATCCATCTTTAGGAAACTTAGTTCAGACGTTGCAGAAAATTACTTTGCGGAAATTCGGCTTCGGTGCATAATTTTCCCTCCGCAGTATTCTCTTTCCATTGCGGAGAAGAAGCGGAATTTCACTGCGGATTTCAGCCTTTGCAATGCAAAAACTGAAATCTGTGGCAAGTCCGATGAGATATCTGCAACGTCTGAATTACCTATGAAATATGCAAATGTTGGTGCACATTCATTGCGTAATTGCCCCAAATCTGCCCCAACATTTGCAGCGGAAAAATTCTGCCACGTCTGAACGTGCCCTTACTTATCCAAGCAAGTCTGAGATTGTTTTCTCCAGACATATTGTACTTTATGTTAGTGAAAAAATGGGATTGATAAATTCAATATTTATTTGTGAAAAACAACAAAATTTAGAAAAATTAGCATTTCTCTAAATGTAAATGTATCTGCTTGTAAGACAGATAGTAATACCACACAAAATAGTTACTAGTTTACATTTCCCATATGTCTAATTTAAGTTTGCATAATTTTTTGAACGTCCTTTTATTTTTTCTAGGACGTTACAAGGCTTAGAACTTTAGCAGACATTTCTCACATTTTCCCAAAAAGTTCAGAAGGCTATTTTTTCAGGGACCAGTTCAGTTCTGAGGGCCTTATATATTAGAAAGTCCCCATAAATCACCACATTATAAAATCTGCACCCCTCAAAGTATTCTAAACAGCATTCAGAAAATGTCTTAACCCTTTTAGGCGTTTCACACTAATTAAAGCAAAGTGGAGGTGAAATTTACAAATGTCATTTTTTTGCCAAAATTCATTTGTAATAAAAAAATTCCTGTAACAAAGAAGGTTTTACCAGAGAAACGCAACTCAGTATTTATTGCCCAGAATCTGCAGTTTTTAGAAAAATCCCACATGTGGCCCTAGTGTGTTAATGGACTGAAGCACAGGCCTTAGAAGCAAAGAAGCACGTAGTGGATTTTCAGGCCTCCTCTTTTTTAGAATATATTGTAGGTACCATGTCAGGTTTGAAAAGGTCTTGTGGTGCAAAAACATAAGAAAAATCCATTAAAAATACACCATTTTGGAAACTACACCCCCCCCCCCCAAATAATTAATCTAGGGGTATAGTGAGCATTTTGATCCCACGTTTTTTTTGCTAAATTTCTTTAAATTAAGCCATAAAAATGAAAATCGACATTTTTTCAAATAAAACATACAATGCCTTCATTTTTACAAGGAATAAAGGAGAAAAAACACCCCAACATTTGTGAAGCAATTTCTTCGGATTACGGCAATACCCCATATGTGGTCATAAACTTATGTTTGAACACACGGCAGCCCTTAGAAGGGAAGGAGCGCAATTTGGCTTTTGGAGCTCAAATTTTGCTGCTGGAATGGTATTCGGTGCCATGTCACATTTGCAAAGCCCATGAGAGATAAAAACATTGGAAACTCCCCAAAAGTGACCCCATTTGGGAAACTTCACCCCTGAAGAAATTTATGGAGGGGTATAGTGAGCATTTTGACCACACTGTTTTTGTTTTTTTTTACAGAATTTAGTGTAATTATGCTGTGAAATGTAAAATAATTTTTTTTCTGATAAATTGTGTAAACTTTCAATTTTTACAAGGAATAAAAGAGAAAATTCACCCCAACATTTGAAAAGTAATTTCTCCTAGTTACGGCAATACCCCATATGTAGTAATAAACTGCTGTTTGGACACACGGCAGGGCTCAGGACGGAAGGAGCGCCATTTGGCTTTTGAAGCAAAAGTTTTGCTGGAATAGTTTTTGAGTGTAATGTCGCATTTGCAAAGCCCCTGAGAGACCAAAACAGTGAAAACCCCCCAAAAATGTCCACATTTTGGAAACCAAGCCCTCAAGGAATTTATCGAGGGGTATAGTGAGCATTTAGACCCCACAGTTTTTCTTTTCTGAATTTAGTGGAATTAGGCCGTGAAAATGAATATCAATTTTTTTTACACTAAAGTGTTGCATTTTTTCATTTCTACAAGGAAAAAAGGAGAAAAATCACCCCAACATTTGTAAAGTAATTTCTCCTGAGTACGGAAATACCCCACGTGTGGTCAGAAACTGCTGTTTGGACACACGGCAAGGCTCAGAAAGGCAGAAGCGCTATTTGGCATGCAGATCTTTCTGATTTGATTTTTGGGCGCCATGTCGCATTTGCAAAACCCTGAGGTACCAGAGTACAGTGTAAACCCCCAAGAAGTAACACAATTTTAAAAACGACACCCCTCAAGGCATTTATCATTTGCCTGGGCAAATTACAGGCCTCAGAATTGAAGAGCACCATGCGCATTTGAGGCCTATTTTGTGGATTTTCACAGCATTGGCCCACAATTGCAGGGCTCTGAGGTCAAATAGTAAAACAAACCCCCAAGTAGTGACCCCTATTTTGGAAACTACACCTCTTAAGGCATATTAAGGGGTGTAGTGAGCATTTTGACCCCACATGTTTTTTCATTAGAAATGAATGCGTAGCGGATGGTGCAAAGTAAAAATTAAAATTTTCCACTGATATGCAAATATAGTGTACAAAATGTTGAGCCCAGTTTGTGCCACTGAAGACAAATACCTTAGAAAATGTTAAGCGGGTCCTATATGTGGACGTAAACTGGTGTTTGGGCACGCTGTAGGGCTCATAAGGAAGGGAGCGCCATTTGGATTTTGGAGCGCAGATTTTGCTTGGTCGTTTTCCTGTTTGGAGTATTGCTCTTATTTCAGTTTATAATGTGGGGGCATATGTAATCTGTGCGGAGTACATCAGGGTATAATAAGAGGGTATAATAATGGGGTAAATAAATAATCCACAAATGTCTGGCCAGTGTCGCACTGATAAATGGTGCCAGATGTTATCCACTTTTGGACACTCTGCACAGTTTGCATTTCCATATTCTGAGAGCCAGAACTTTTTTTATTTTTTCTTCACCGGAGCTGTGTGAGGGCTTATTTGTTGCGGGACAATCGGTAGTTTTCATTGGTAAAATTTTGGGGAATATGCGTTTTTTTAATCAGTTTTTATTCCATTTTTTTGCAAGCACGGTGACCAAAACAAGCAATTTTGACAATGTTTTTTATTGTTTTGTTTTTTTACAGTGTTCACTGTGGGCTATAAATTACATTTTACTTTATTCTGTGGGTCGATACGATTACGGCGATACTATATGTATAGCTTTTTTTATGTTTTGGAAGCATTTGCACAATATAATCACTTTTTTTTTTTAAATATAACTTTTTTTGTGTCATGATATTCTGAAAGCCATAACTTTAAGGCTGGGTTCACACG
Source organism: Rhinoderma darwinii (assembly GCF_050947455.1). NCBI lineage: Eukaryota > Metazoa > Chordata > Amphibia > Anura > Rhinodermatidae > Rhinoderma > Rhinoderma darwinii. The sequence goes on from NC_134692.1 coordinate 101,819,143, forward strand.
ACCTATTTTCAGGCGTAAACGAGGCGTATTGTGCCTCGATTTACGGCTGAAAATACGGCTACAATACGTCGGCAAACATCTGCCCATTCATTTGATTGGGTTTGCCGACGTACTGTGCCGTCGACCAGTAATTTACGCGTCGTCGTTTGACAGCTGTCAAACGACGACGCGTAAAATGACTGCCTCGTCAAAGAAGTGCAGGACACTTCTTTGAAATGTAATTTGAGCCGTTCTTCATTGAATTCAATGAAGAACAGCTCGAATGTTCGGCCGTCAAAGACGCCTCGCAAAATGCGAGGAGGAGCTTTTACGTCTGAAATGACGCAGCTGTTTTCTCCTGAAAACAGTCTGTCTTTTCAGACGTAAAAGCCAGTTCTCGTGTGCACATACCCTTAGAGTTTATAGTTTATCAAAAAAGCTGTGTAATGGCTTCTTTATTGCGGGACGAGTTGTAGTTTTTTATTGGTACTATTTTGGGTACATGCGACTTCTTGATCACTTTTTATTCTATGTTTTGTGAGCGGTGGTGACAAAAAATAATGATTCTGGCATTGTTTTTTATTTATTTATTTTGCGGTGTTCATTGTGCAGGAAAAATAAGATTCCAGTTTTACATTTTGGTTCGTTATGGACGCGGTGATATCAAATATGTGTACTTTTTTAAAGTTTTTATTTTTTTCCTATAATAAAAGACTTATTATAGGAAAAAAGGCAGTGTTTGTTTGTTTTTTGTTTTTACACTTTTATTCAACATTTTTATGAACTTTTTGTTTTGTCCCACTAGGGGACTTGGAGGCCTGCACTTCTGATCTTTACTCTAAGGCTGGGTTCACACACACTATTTACGGACGTAATTCGGGCGTTTTAGCCCCAAATTACGTCCGAAACTGCGGCTCAAAAGCGTCGGCAAACATCTGCCCATTCATTTGAATAGGTCTTACGATGTTCTGTGCCGACGGTCATTTTTTTTACGTGCCGCTGTCAAAAGGCGGCGCGTAAAAAAGACGCCCGCGTCAAAGAAGTGCCTGTCACTTCTTCAGACGTAAATGGAGCCGTTTCCCATGGACTCCATGGAAAACCAGCTCCAATTACGTCCGTAATGGACGCAGCGAAAGACGCCTGCACATGCCATTACGGCTGAAATTACGGAGCTGTTTTCTCCTGAAAACAGCACCGTAATTTCAGCCGTAACGGACGCTGCCGTGTGAACATACCCTTATACATTGCACTACACACATAGTGCAATGCATTAGAGCTGTCTGTGTGAAGGATTTGCCTGACACAGCTTATGTGTCGACGCCCTTGGTTAAACAGCCTGCATCTGTTCCTAGGTCTGCTAGAGTGACTCGATCTGCTACCACTCAGGCTGGTAGGCTGAGGAGTGGGAGAGCCTATCGCAGCCTGGCCAGATGGTTCTAGCTCCCGCCCTTGGTCCACTTATACCTTAATTTGCTGCTTGTCCTTTGCCTGTGATTCTCTTGTTTCCTGGCTCTGCTGTTCCTGCTGTTACCATTGACCTCTGCTTCATATTGATCCTGGCTTGACTGACTATTCTCCTGCTCTGCATTTGTTACCACGTACACTCCTGTTTTGACTCGGCTCGTTCACTACTCTGTTGCTCACGGTGTTGCCGTGGGCAACTGCCCCACATTCCTTTGCTTTTGTGTTCCCTTGTCTTGTTTGTCTGTCGTGCACATATTGAGCGTAGGGACCGTCGCCCAGTTGTACGTCGTCGCCTAGGACGGGCTGTGCAAGTAGGCAGGGACTGAGTGGTGGGTAGATTAGGGCTCACTTGTCTGTCTCCCTATCCTGACATTACAGTCTGTTACTTACTGACATCAAGCTTATTAGGGGTTAATGGCAGGGATCGGCGCTAGCTCAGTTTCTTGCCATTACAGCACGGTGTCAGCTGTAACATACAGCCTGCGCCATCTATTCATTGTGCCTGACTGCTAAGGGCTCATTCACACAAATGTTAATCTCGTCCGTGTGATGGCCGTTAAAACAACGGCCATCACACGGACCCATGCATTTCAATGAGGCCGTTCACACGCTCGTTGTCGTATTTTACTGCGTGTCACGCATCAGTCCATAGACTGTAGTCTGTGGGGGATCCGTAACAACACGTCCCGCACGGATCCACCTCGGATGTGGAAAACTGCCGTTTTTCACGTCCGAGGTGGGCTACGTTCGCGTGAATGTAGCCTGAGCGCCTGTTTTTTCTTTATCATGGGGCAGCAAACATAGGCTACAATAACCTAAACATTACATAATAAAAACTGCATGTATTAGACAGTCAAGTGTGTTATATGTATTTTATGAATGTGTATGTACATGGCATAGTTTGGCTGCAACGTTAGGCTAGATTCATCAATACTGTTGCACCTAATAAACGATGCACACAGTCACAGTTACATGAGTCGGAAAAAGTGTTGCAGGGGCTTCATAAACATGTCATTTGGCACAGATCCAATATTTTTCAATGTATGTAGGTCAGAAAGGGGCTTAAAGACATTGATAAATATGCCCCCTACATTAGAAGGTAGAGCATGTACTGACTATTTTATGTAAAAACAATCAAAAACACAAACACAACAAAATAAACAAGGCTCATTTTTGCGCAATTCACTACTGATACGGAATGACACGCTACTATTCAGTGGTGGTTGGATTTCTTTATACTGAATCAGGTGAAAGTTTTGTAATTGTGGAAAGATAATAAGCAGACAGGCTTTCTTCTCTCTCGGAGTCAGGCACTACTCTGTCTCAGTTGTAACATAACTGCACAGCTCAATTAATGCACTGTGGCAGGAGGAGGAAAAAATGGTCTCTCTCTTGTCAGAAGCCAAGTTATTTACTCTCAAAGGCTGACAGAATAGCACTGCAGGGGCTTCATTTATTTCTATTCAGAATGTCATTATTGGGTAATACAGAGTGACTCCTTCATGCAATTTGGGCTTATTCTTATAATCTTTATTATTCTCAAACACTTAAGTGCTTATTTACACCCTAGGTGTCAGAATCACCCGCAAAGCAGCGAGGAACACTCCTATTCATGTTCCATTGTTGGTTTGGAAATATTTTTGCATTGAATATCATTTGTTGTGTTATTTCAGTGGTTGGTTAAAAGTTAAAATAATATTAGTATTAAAAAACTATAAATGGTAAATTGTCTTGGAATCTCTAGATAGATGTAGCAGTGCTGAAATTATTGTCCGCAAGTCCCATCTCGTTTATATGGAGAGGCAGCACACATTCTCGTTGACAATCCATACACACTCTCCTCACTTGTGGAAGCTGTGTGGTTAGGGAAACAGGAAAATGGGATCTGACATTCAAGTGATTGGTGGGATCCCAGTGATTGAAAATGGATCATCTATCTATCCAGTAGATAGGTGATAAATGTTTTCAGTAGGAATACTCCTTTAATTCTTGTTGGTGTATCGTAATGACTTTCTATGTTAAAATCCTACATAACTTCACAGATACCACAATGAATGATGTCCAATGGCAAGCTCTGCTACATTTGTACAGATGTTACACTGTTAATATCTTATGCCCCTATCCCCTCAGTAGTTTTATTTTATGACGTCCCCACCCCAAACATCATTCCTCTCTCTCTCTCTCTCTTACTATCTGACAATATATTTTATGCACAAAATGCATTAACATGTAGCTATTCTTTTTAATTTGATGATATAACTATAGCAAAGATGTATATAGTTAACTCTTTGTGAGCAGTGTTTTGTAATTCATGATATTAATAGATGGTATAATGCAGTAATTTTGTCTGCAGTCCTACAGATAGCCATAGATAACACATTGTGAGGGTATGTTCACACGGCCAAATTTCAGACGTATACAAGGCGTATTTTGCCTCGTTTTACGTCTGGAAATACGTCTCAAATACGTCGTCAAACATCTGCCCATTACTTTCTATGGGTATAACGCTGTATTGTCCACACGACGCGTAATTTTACGCGTCGTACGGCAATTACGACGCGTAAAATTACGCCTCGTAAAAAGAAGTGCAGGACACTTCTTTGGACGTTTTTGGAGCTGTTTTCTCATAGACTCCAATGAAAAAGCTCCAAAAACGGACGTAAAAAACGCCGCGAAAACGGCGTGAAAACGCAGCGAAAAATGCGAGTTGGTAAAAAAACGTCTGAAAAGCAGGGTCTGTTTTCCCTTGAAAACAGCTCTGGATTTTCAGACGTTTTTGTTGACTACGTGTGAACATACCCTGACATTACAATCAACTGAGTTAGAGCACAAATTCAGCTCTGCTACACTTGTTTGGAAAGCTTCCAATCTGTTTATTAAATGTATTATTATGTTACTTGCGTTACTGATTAATTCTTGGTAATCAGTCCAATAAAACGCTTTGATGTCTAATTCATCCGGGAAATAATTAGATTAAAAACGGATCCCAAGGTCTTGGGTTTTTGTCTCTCTATTCTGAAATTCTGTAACACGTGACTGTAATCAATAAACAAGTGTCAAAACCCAACAGACCTCATTTGACAAAGTGCATCATTGTATCTGCAGAACTGTCTGTTTTCGAATGATGTGTCTTTTTATTTCACAGCATGGTACTGGTGTAAATGATATTAACATTTTCCTACAAGCTTTATTGTCAAATACTGTTTGGAATTCTATCGTATCATTATTGTTATTATTTTTCGCTATTATCCCTCAGAATACATTTCCATGAGTAGCAGTGTTATGATGATATGCCACTTGTGCTCATTGTAGCAGTGACATCAAACAAAAGGAAGATGCAAATCTATTTTAATTGCTTAGTTATTTAATATGTATAGTCATGTAATGCATCAGAATGGAGAGATAAGTACAGATGTAGCAGAGCTGTTTTTAATCAGACGAAGCAGAGCTCAGGTTGTTTTTTCTGCACCTCTTGGAGATTATCTGTGGTTTTACATAAGGCTGCCGATAAACCAGCTACTATATTACTTTTGCTCAATGAATGATAACAGTACACAACCTCAACAATTTAATTGACAAATTCAGTTTTGCTACATCTTTAGCTCTTATAGAGTGTGCCTTTGTTACATACAGGGATGTTTTCTTATTTGCTATACATTGCAGATTTAAGAACCCTTACCGTATTGCCAATTATACCAGAAGTAACATTGTGTTTTAAAACGTGAAGATTTATATCGACCCTCTGGTTTCAGGACAAATTTATAAATGTGATGGGGTATATGGAGTAATATTACCCGAAGCCCTCTGTTCATGGCTAGGACAGAACTGCTCACGTGAGCAGATCTGGCCAATTCCACAACAGTGGGAATGCCTCATACTCCTAGTCTAAGAAGCGCTGCGGCCAATTTGGGAAAGCACAGAGGGAACCCTAAACCAACTGATCCACATTGGGGGGGCAACTGGAGGGCACCAGGTAATATTACTCAATATACGCCATCATATTTGAAATGATGTCCTGGGACCGGAGGGTCGCTTTAACTCACTTATGTTAATGTACAATGACTGCATTTCACAGGTTCATCATTTATAGCATTTAAGAAATGTAAAAATGTTGCTATAGAAAACTATTTGTTAAAACCTATTTGCCTTGTATATATTAGCTCCATCTCTGCCATAAGACAGTTCCTGGATATGTGCTTTTATTCCCAGACTGCATTGCAATGCTCACAAGATTTCCACCCTTTATGAATAATCCTAAATATGCAGTGACCCAGAGCTCACTGACCCTGAAACTAAGGGCACGAACAGACGTGGCAGTTTTTCCGCTGCAAATGTTGGCGCAGATTTGGGGCAATTACGCAACGAATCTGCACCAACATTTGCATATTTGACAGGTAATTCAGACGTTGCAGAAAAGACAGCGGACTTGCCACAGATTTCAGTTTTTGCATTGCAAAGGCTGAAATCCGCAGTGAAATTCCGCTTCTTCTCCACAACAGTCAGTGCATGCTGCGGAGGGAAAATTCTGCACTGCAGTCTATGGTCCGCAGCAGAGTTTTCCGCAACGTCTGAACTAACTTGCATCAAAATGTATTGAAAGGACTGTAAAAAACGGCCGCAGGAGAATTCCACTGCGGACTGTCCGCAGCGGAATTCCACAGCAATTCCGCCACATCTGGCCATGTCCGCATCAATGCTTCACATAATCTGCGTTACAGATTCTGTTGCGGCTTTGCCTAAAATGTGCAGTAAATTGATGCGGATTAGCCGTTGCGTATTCAGGTGAAGAGCACTTCCTGCTGTCTTTTAAAACATTTCATCTCATTCTGGCTTTTGACCTTGAAACACATAGGTCCAGCCAGAATGAAGAAATATCCTGTTCGTAAAACCAATACGCAACGCAACACACATAACTTCTGCAGATTTCATTGCGGAATTTGGAATCTCCATTGAAGTCAATGGAGAAATTCCGCAATGAGTCCGCAACAAGTCCGCTACACGTCCGGAACAGCCAGTGTATGCTGCGGACATCAAATTCCGCACCGCAGCTTATGGTACGCAGCGGAGTTTTCCGCCACGTGTGCACGAACCTAACTAAAAAGGTGTGGAAACCAATGGAGTAAATGTCCGCTGCGGATTTCCGCAGCGGACTGGCCGCAGCGGAATTTCAGAGCAATTGCGCCACGTCTGGCCATGCCGTAAGGGTAAGTTCACACGGCCTATTTACGGACGTAATTCGGGCATTTTACGCCTCGAATTACGTCCGAAAATGCGCCTCAATAGCGTTGGCAAACATCTGCCCATTGAAAGCAATGGGCTGACGTTTGTCTGTTCACACGAGGCGTATATTTACGCGTTGCTGTCAAAAGACGGCGCGTAAATAGACGCCCGCGTCAAAGAAGTGTCCTGTCACTTCTTGGGACGTAATTGGAGCCGTTATTCATTGACTCCAATGAAAAGCAGCGTCAATTACGTCCGTAATGGACGCGGCGTTCAAGCGCCTGCACATGCCGTTACGGCTGAAATGACGGGGCTGTTTTCTCCTGAAAACAGCCCCGTAATTTCGGCCGTAACGGACGTGCACGTGTGAACATACCCTTAGAGTGTGGATATATGCCTCCCTCTCCCCAAAAGAAAAAATAAATATTCAGAATGTTTGTAATACCAGCACTCACATAGTTAAATAAAATATCTCTGACACTTAGGGTATGTTCACATGGTGTAAACGCCCCGAAAAACGTCTGAAAGGACGGAAGCTGAACGCTTCCAAACATCTGCCCATTGATTTCAATGGGAAAACGGCGTTTGGTACCCACAGGGCATTTTTTTACAGGACCGTTTGTAAAATTGGCGCGTAAAACAACACCCCATAAAAAATAAGTGCATGTCACTTCTTGAGCCGTTTTTGGAGCCGTTTTTCTTTGTCTCAATAGAAAAACAGCTCTAAAAATGGCCGTAAAAATACTTGATGCTTAAAAAGAAGTCTGAAAATCATAGCCTGTTTTCCCTTGAAAATAGCTCAGTGTTTTACAGCCGTTTTTTGTTAAGCGTGTGAACACATCCCTATTGGTTACAATCGATGATTGTTTCATGAGTCACTTATAAGCCGGAACCATTGATTTGATACCAGGTAGCATGAGGTGTGCTGGGAACTTGCACTAATCTACACTATTGGTGATGTTAATCGTTCAAACTGGTCACCACCTTTTAACACTGGGGGAGAACAAGTGCAGCAGAGCTGTAAGGCTAGGTTCACACATCACGTAAAAATTATGCTGGTGTTAAAATCTGTACCAAAATCGGCAATGAAATCTGCATATTTCTTACATGCAGATTTTGTTGTGGATTTTGGTATGGAATGTGGATTTCACTCCTTGAATTGCAATCCATTTCCACAACAGAACATGCTGCAGACTGGAAATACACTGTCTTTTACTTCGTTGCAGAATTTCAGTGTGGATTCCGCAACAAGTACGCAATGTATGAACCCTAAGGGCATGGCCAGATGTGGCGTATTTCTTGCCTAAAATGTGCAGTAAATTGATGTGGATTAGCCGTTGCGTATTCAGGTGAAGAGTACATCCGGCTATCTTTTAAAACATTTTATCTCAGTCTGGCTATAGACCTCGAAACACATAGGTCCAGCCAGAATGAAGAAATATCCTGTTTGTAAAACCAATACGCAACGCAACTCTGCGGATTTCATTGCAGAATTTTGAAACTCCATTGAAGTCAATGGAGAAATTCCGCAATAAGTCCGCAACAAGTCCGCTACACGTCCGCAACAGCCAGTGTATGCTGCGGACAACAAATTCCGCACCGCAGCCTATGGTCCACAGCGGAGTTTTCCGCCACGTGTGCACGAACCTAACTAAAAAGGTCTGGAAACCAATGGAGAAAATGTCCGAAGCGGATTTCCGCAGCGGACTGGCCGCAGCGGAATTCCAGAGCATCTCCGCCACGTCTGGTCATGCCCTAATAGATCTCCTTGCAGCAATTTATTTCAGTTAATTATATTGAAGATATCTTCACTGTAACGCCTCCTATACTACTGCTTTGTGTACATTTTTTCCATCTTTTACTTTGTTATTCCTGAGTTGCAGTATACATGCCATGTTCTTCTAATGCCTTTTTTCTTTTTTGGGAGCTTATTACCTGTTTTTGAGGTTATTATATATTTCGTCTCCTGAAATATCCGATTTTTCATGATTTTTTAGTTCTGTTTTTTAATTATTTCTTGTTACTCCCATGCACCGCTATTCTCTATCATTATCTTCTAGCCTTCAAGCTCCTGGGCCATAATGCACAATCGCTAACAGGGCCCCCCTAAGTCATTTATAGTACCAGCGTTCTCTTATGGGCTTGACAGGTCTTTTGGGCCCCTATAGGCTCCAGGACCTAAGTGGGAATGCTACCTCTGCACCCCCTATACTTATTCCCTCTGATTATTAGTACTACCAAGACAAGCAGTGTACTGTATTTAATGTAGGTACACCTTTGCTGAATAAGTGCAAATATATTAGAGAATTACATTACATAATATAGTTTTATTATCATAATCACTCCCTTTAACTGCCTGCTAAGCGGCTTCGTAAGAATAAGTTCACATGTGGCAGATTGTCTGCAGAAATTTCTGTGATAGAAAACTCTGTTCCATCTATCTGAATGGTTCTGTTTCTGCAACGTGTGTGATTTTTCCAAATCCCATTTAGATATATGGAATGGATTTTTAGCCATAGAAATTTGTGCAACAAATCTTCTGCATGTGAACACACCCAGGAGTGACTTTAGGTAACAACATTATATTAGGGAATTGCTCTGTAAGTAGCTCTTTCATCCCACTTTATTAAAACTGAGCCTACAATTGAAAGTGCGGCAAGTATTTTTCATTTTTAAGTTCTGAAGTTCTTACTTTATCACTGTCATTTTCATTTCTGTCCTCCTTTCCTTTAAGGGCACGGCCAGACGTGGCGGAATTGCTGTGGAATTCTCCTGTGGCCGTTTTTTACTGTTGTTTCAATACATCTTGAGGCAAGTTAGTTCAGACGTTGCGGAAAACTCCGCTGCGGACCAGAGACTGCAGTTCGGAATTTTCCCTCCGCAGCATGCACTGACTGTTGCGGAGAAGAAGCGGAATTTCACTGCGGATTTCAGCCTTTGCAATGCAAAAACTGAAATCTGTGGCAAGTCCGCTGTCTTTTCGGCAACGTCTGAATTACCTGTCAAATATGCAAATGTTGGTGCAGATTCGTTGCGTAATTGCCCCAAATCTGCACCAAAATTTGCAGCGGAAAAACGCTGCCACGTTTGGCTGTGCCCTTAGGCTCCTCACACTTAAAATTTGTTCCAATTTTGTTGGCGTATTGTATCAGTTTTTGTTCCATACTGTGTATTGAGTTGTCTGTTTTCCATTCGTATATGTTATGTTCTTTTGTCAAAGAATTAACAATCTTTATGCTGTTATTGTAATGTTGCTAAAATATGGATGGAAAAAAAATCTAACAAATACGCACATGTGAACTATGCAAAAACAAAAAATGTGTTTTTAAATTCAACGCATTGTCTTCTATGGGGTTATCTTACATACAACTATTAGATCCTTTGTTTAAAACTGTTCATAGACGTAATGATTATCATTAACAATAATTTTTATGACTGTAGTGATCTATTACTGGATTCTTTGCTCCGTGGACACACACAAAATCAAAAATGTCTGAAAATACAGAGCTGTTTTTAAGGGAAAACCTCCTGATTTTCAGACGTTTTTTAGCCACTCGCGATTTTCGCTGCGTTTTTTTACGCCCATTTTTGGAGCTCAATGAAAAACGGCTCCAAAAACGTCTCAAGAAGTGACATGCACTTATTTTTCGCGGGCGTCTTTTTACGTGCCGTTTTTTGAAAATGAGGCGTAACCCCCCCCCTCCCCCCCGTTGGAACAGAACGCCGTATTTCCCATTGAAAACAATGGGCAGATGTTTGGAGGCGTTCTGGTACCGTATTTTCAGGCGTTTTTCGAGGCATAAACGCCCCGAAATACGCCTGAAAACACTCCGTGTGAACATACCCTAAAGGTGCAGTCACACGTGGCGTACTTGCTTTGTATTTACTTTGCAATGCAAGCCTATGGGAAAAAATATTCCGCAATACAAGAACTAGAGAAAGCTGTCTTAGTTGCAGAATATTTTTTTTCCATAGGCAGGTAGATCTCCACAGCGTATTTTTATGCTGCTGAAATACGAGGCACACATGTCACACGTGACCTCCTGCTTTATGTGCTGTCCTTTTATGGGGGTGGGGTGAGTGGGGCTGTTTGTGGTTGTCCTGTGTTGTATAACAATGAAAAAATGTTTGGTTCCGACCAGAACACTTACAATTCATACTTGTCTGGAAAAAAATATATCAGAATATATATTCAGAATAATTCCCACAATACAAATAATTTCCCATTGGAAAAGAATCTATCATGTCATAAGAAAAATCTTTTTGTATAAAGCTTCTTTCCAAACAAGAAAAAAAAAGAACCTAACGCTTGTCGTATTGTGTCCAAATATTTACGTCTAGTAAATCATTACAGCCGGCAATACTTTCTTTTAGTGCTTTTACCTTATTGTAAACCAATAGTTAACAAGATTCACAACATTTTTGTTCAATAAAATCTTCACAAATAATAAGTCCTATGTGTGAGAATTACATACTGCAGAGATATCGGGGATAGCAGTACAGCGAGCAGGCTGCTTCTGCGGTCTTGTACAGATCAGAGGCATTATGCTCCAGATAATACAGTGTATATGAGTACATACACATAACAAGCCGTGTTGTAGATATATACACCTCACATGGTGTATATTTTATCATGGAAAGAAGCAAATTCTATACAATCAGTCCCAGCCTCTGCATATGTAGGATAGCGCGGACTCTGAACCTATATGTTGGATCTATTTACTTGAATCCTACTGCAGTGAAGGGTGTGAAAGAAGCAGAAAACTGCAGCAAAGATGAAGTCAGAGAGAATGATGGAGTGTATTTCATAGCAGCCAATTCTATCCCCCAAATCCCTGTTGTGCAGAAAGGTTTTCCTGCTAACACAGCAAATTCAGCCATTGCATAGCATAGTATTAATGATTTATACACACCGCACCAGTGCTTTTGTTCACTAGAAAAGCTCGGTTGTATTAATAAACTAATTTCAGGGAACCAGACTACTGCATAGAGATTTAGCAAAGCTTTTAGCTGTTGCTACAAACTGGAGACGTCTTGTCTTCTGTTTCCATTTACTTGTAGGAAAAATGTTGGATACTTATAAAAACATGATTCCCCTTCTTGCTATTGGTACATTCTCTCTACATATAATCCAGGCAGGACATCTGTATGGAAGTCGTATGTCCTGCCTGTGTCTATATAGGTATTTATCAGGTAATACAGTTTACTCCCACACTCCAAAATGTCAATAGACTTCCTATGAAATTGGCACCATGGACAGGGACTGATGTCCGTGAATTTGACCTGTGTACAGCGCTGCAGAATAAGTTTGATGTAATATGAATATCAGAAAATGTTGCCACATAGAGCACATGTATCATTACACTACATCATATAACCATTCGGTGCCCGGGCATTGTGATCGGATCTGTAGCGGCATGCTGTGCTATTCTTTTTTGCTAATATACTGGATGCTGACAGTTCTGGTCTATATTGTATGAGTTCCTACAAGGGGAAGAATGCATAAATGATGTATAAAATGTATGTAAGATAATTGACACAAAAATGCAGATTTATTTGTGCGATAAATATTAGATAATAAATCCATTTCCAGTATTCTTATGAGAGGAGACATCATGTGCAACTCATATGCATTGCCTGTACTAAAGTGTTCTAATTATGCATCTGTTTATGGGATTCAATCCAGTGGGGCTCCTGTATGTAATAGGGGACTTGCTGTGTTTTACTCATATAGTACCCAGCTGTTTTACGATTTACATTCACTATGCGGTTGTGTATCGCCTATTAATACTCCTAACAGTGATGCACCAGCACTATACTACATGTATGTGTAAAGTGAGATGGTGGCGGAAACGAAATCTTGTGTTTAAGAAAATAATATGGAATAAGCAGAGTATTTCCAAATTCTGATTTCCTGCATCAAAATGATGTGTTATGTGTAATGGATACAATTTACAAATTCATTTAATAATATATTAGGGTTTTACACTATTTGAAACTGCATTTTATGCGAAATAGGGGTGATCTGAAGCTAAAGGAGAAATCAAATTCCCTGGAACTTCCCTGCAGCATGCCACAAGTTACACACTGTTTTTGTAAACAAACTATTCAGTATTCCTTCGTAAATAGGGGTCTATAGCCTATCAGTGGGCTCTGGCTGGATTTACACACAGCATTTACTTGCATTTTTCACAGTGTTATTCTGTATGTTATTTTACCAAAAACAAGCTGCTGCCAGATGTTATAGTATAAGATGAGAACGTCTACATACACAGCATTTTGTTTTTTTGCCGTTTCTGTAGCGTTTTTGTGGTTAATGCCAATTTTTTCAAAATGCAGCACGCTCTAGGTATGGCGTTTTTCTCTGGCACTTTTTGCATAGGCTTCTCTATAGGACTTTAAAAATTCCAAAAAAAAAAGCATGTACAAAATGATACTAAATAACAAACACCACTAGAAAGCATGGAAAAACATGCAGCTTTTTATGCCAAACACAGGAGTGGATGCAAAATAGAGCAGAGGTATAAGGGCAAAGCCACACGTGGCGGAATTGCAATTGAATTCCGCTGCGGATACTCCGCAGTGTTAATCCGCAGCGGAGCCGTTTCTCCATTGACTTCCACTTCTATTTAGTAGGGTTCGTTTAGACGATGCAGAAAATTCCGCTGCGGAGAATAGGCTGCGGTGCGGAATTTGGTGTCCGCAGCATGCAATGGCTGTTGCGGAGTTGTGGCGGACTGGTTGCGGACTCATGGCGGAATTTCTCCATTGACTTCAATGGAGATTCTAAATTCCGCAATGAAGTCCGCAGCTGTCATGCACATGTTATGTGTGCTGCGGATGCGTCTTGCTTTTTTGACATGACATTTCTTCATTCTGGCTGGACCTATGTATTTCTAGGTCTACAGCCAGACTGAGGAAGTCAATGGGGCTCCCGTAATTACGGGAGCGTTGTTAGGCGACGTCAGTAAATAGTCACAGTCCAGGGTGCTGAAAGAGTTAAGCGATCGGCAGTAACTGTTTCTGCACCCTGGACAGTGACTACCGATCCCAATATACAGCAACCTGTAAAAAAAATAGAAGTTCATACTTACCGAGAACTCCCTGCTTCTGTCTCCAGTCCGGCTTCCCAGGATGACGTTTCAGTCTAAGTGACGGCTGCAGCCAATCACAGGCTGCAGCGGTCACATGGACTGCCGCGTCATCCAGGGAGGTCGGGCTGGATGCCGAAAGAGGGACGCGCCACCAAGACAACGGCCGGTAAGTATGAAATTCGTTTACTTTCACTAGGGAAAGTGCTGTCCCTTCTCTCTATCCTGCACTGATAGAGAGAAGGGAAGCACTTTTACCGCAGTCCGCAGCAGCTAGTCCGCATCAATTTACTGCACATTTTGGGCAGATCCGCCGCAGAATCTGCAACGCAGATTCTGTGCGGCATTGATGCGGACAGTTGCGGAGGAAATCCGCCACGTGTGGGCATGCCCTATAGGCCCTTTTACACAGGCCAATTATCGGGCAAACGCTCGTTCATAGAACGCTCGTTACCGATAATTGCCCTGTGTCAACAGGGCAGCGATCAGCTGATGAACGTGGAAACGCTCGTTCATCTGCTGATCGTATCGTTTTAAAAATGAAAAATATTATCGTTGTTGGTGGCACATCTCCCTATGTAAACAGAGATACGCGTGGCCGACATTATAATAATGTATGGGGACGAGCGATCGTTGTAACGACCGCTCATCCCCATACTAGCTCCTTATGAGAGGAGCAAATGAGCGCCGATCAACTAGCTATCACGTTGATTGGCGTTTATTTACACGGCCCATCCTCGCCGTATAAAAGGACCTTAAGTCTTTTCATTATACTTATGCTTTCCTTGGATCTACTCATGTTTTTGGCTAAAAAAAAATGCACACAAAAAAACTGTGTGAATTATTATTATATATGGAATGTCATTGTTTTGCTTTGCTCCTGTAAAATGGTTCCCATTGCAACTAAATGTGTATAAATACAGAGCTGGGACTGATGCCCTGATTCCTTACATATTATAAAACGTTGTTCTTTTTGGGGCCACAATTGAGGCAAAAGTGTAAAGCCAGTTTTACTCTATAATATTGTTAATATTGTTCATGGTTTCTAATCTACGATGAGATATCATGGTCAAACAACTATATGGTGGAGTCAACTGACAAGAGGCATGAATTGTGAACGCAGAGTTTGTTTTGTTCTGTTTTTGGATCCTAATTGAAAAGCATATTGTGATGTATACAAAGTGTCTTAATGTGGATTAATAACAGGCAGGTGTCCTTTAAATAACGCTCCTGTTTACACTGTACAGTTTTTATTTGTTTGTCCTCTATTATTCGGTTGCATGAGTGTCTCATTGTGTTTAATTATGTCTATGAAGCGTAAGACAGCAGTCAACATCTGCTCTATTGTTTCCTAGGTTTACAAAGAACTTTGATGGGTTAGTAAGCAATCTATTTTGAACTAAAAGGAACAAACAGCAAAATTGGTAATATTATACTAAGGTGTATTATCTGGTATACGACATCACTTGTTAGACCAGACAAACTGCTCCACACAAAGAAAAACCACCGTGCATTACATAAACAAGTGCACATGAAAGACAGAACCTCTTTATGTAAGACTACAGCATCAATAGACAGGATGGTAATGAAGAAATATTAGACTGTCAAAGGCACCTCCGGTTATTATGAAAATTGGGTATGATTGTACGGTAATTCATGTTTAAAAACATTTATGACAGAAATGATTGGCTGTTATATATGTAAATTGTTTGCTTTGTCTCTTATGTATTCCATTTACATACATTGCTTTAAAAAAAAAAAAAAAAAAGCGGTTCTGCAATACACTTCAAGTGTTTAATCAGCAATGAAATCTTACTATAGGAACAGGAGAATCTATAATTGTTTCCTCCCTGACATAGAAAATGATCACATAGAGTGAAGTAGAGGTCCATGGTGATCACATTGCCTCACTAGGGCAAATAAAGAATGTGCTGGAATTTTCTACCTGTCCAAGAATTCCTGCCTCCACCCAATAGTCGATCTTTTAATAAATAATTATTGTTCTTGGGTGTACACCCTGATTATACTGCTCAAGAGAAAATTCAGCTTTGAGTGCAGTTATATTTGACAGCACTTTAAGGCGATGTTCACACTGAGTTTTTTTGACAAGTTTTTTTACGCGGAAACCGCGCCAAAAAACTCATCAAAAACGGCCCAAAAATGCCTCCCGTTGATTTCAATGGGAGGCGGGGGCGGTTTTCTCCCGCGAGCGGTAAAACCGCCTCGGGGGAGAAAGAAGCGACATGCCCTATCTTCGGGCGTTTCCGCCTCTGACCTACCATTGACTTCAATAGGAGGCAGAGAAAGCGTATTTAACTGCGTTTTATGCCCGCGGCTCTCAATGGCCGTGGGTGAAAATCGGCGTGCAGGGAGAGGAAAATCTGCCTCAAACTTCCAAACAGAATTTTGAGGCAGAATTTCCGCCTGCAAAAAAACTCAGTGTGAACATAGCCTAATAATGAAGGGTGACTATTAGTAAACATCTACCTACATATTAGGAAGCTGCATTTACACAAATTCCCTAACACTATATATATATATATATATATATATATATATATATATATATATATATATATATATATATATTTCCCAGGGCATAGAGAAACTGTCCGGAAAAAGTCTAGACTATAATAATGGTAACTTTGTTTGTTTAATAAAATATTTCCTTTCCTGATTTATGAGTTCTAGTTGCCACAAGCAAGCAGGTATAGTTAGGATACCTAATGAAAACCTGTGGGACCTATGTTGTCTATAGGGTAAAACAAATAGGATCCTTACGGATCATGACAGATCCGTCGAATGGATCATAAATATCAAATCATATCCATCATGGATCCTGTAGAAATTAAAAACATGATGATGGTGTGAACAGAGCCTTTTTTCTGTGACTTTACTCTGGGTACTCATTTTTCAAACACTTCAAAAACATTTGGATAAGTTAATTGGTTCTATATAGAATTGGATCAAGTGTCTTTTGGTGTCTATAGGGAAGCCAGATATTAACCCTTTGAGGGATTAAGGGGTTATTCCGAATTTAGTAATTTATGGCATATCCACAAAATAAGCCATAAATGTATGATAGATTTGGGTCCCAGCTCTGGGACCTGCACCTATATCAAGAACGGCCTTACCAGGCAAAAAAGGGGCAAGAGACCCCACTCTCTATATAAATGCGAGTCCCAGAACTGGTACCCACATCTATCAGATATTTATGGCATAACCTGTGGATATTCCATAAATGTTTAAGTTGGGAAAACCCCTTTAGGTGGGTGGTTACAATTTGTGTACAGCGCTGTGGATTATGTTGGTGCTATATAAGCAAGTAGGAAGCTGTGCATACACACCGATCAGACATAACTTTATAATTATCTGCCTAAAATTGTGTAAGTCCCCCTTGTGCCACCTAAGCAGCTCTGACCCATCAAGGCATGGCCTTCACAAGACCTCTGGAGCTGTCCTGTGGTATCCGGCATGAAGATGTTAGCAGCAGATCCTTTAATTCCTGTAAATTGTGAGGTGGGGCCTCCACCATGGGATTTGTTTTTCCAGCACTTCTCACGGATGCACAATCTGATTAAAATCTGGTTAAATTAGAGTTCAAGTCAACACCTTGAACTCTTTGTCATTTTCCTCAATGGTTTCTGAACAATTTTTGCATTGTGGCAGGGTACATTATACTGATCAAAGGGGACACTGCCATTAGGGAAAACCGTTTTTATGAAGGGGTATACTTGGTTTACAATCTTTAGGTCAGCGGTCTCAAACTCGACTGGGTAAGTGGGCCGCACATAGAAAAAATTTTAAGTTGATGGGCCGCATTTTGATACAATACAAAATTATTGTTAATCAATTAGTTATTTGAACTACTATAACAATGCTACATTACTATAATAATACGCTATAATAATATGGGTTTAAACTTACTGCAAATTTGCAAGTTTCCTCCACGTGCTTATATCAACAATCCAGTTTTCCAGTTTGTGTCGCTAAATGCAGTTCGGCTGCTCAATTGGCAGCGTTTGGCATATACAAGTATGTCACGATTGGGCAGCCCTTTTTTAGATACTGCCACAGTGTCCTCTATAGATATCGCCACAGTGTCCTCTGTAGATAGTGCCAACCCCTGTAGATAATGCCCCAGTGCCAACCCCTGTAGATAATGCCACAGTGCCCTCTGTAGATCATGCCACAGTGCCCTCTGTAGATAATATAATTGAAAAATGGAATAAGGGAGGATCTTGTAAGGCGCTGCTACGTGGCTGTTGGAAAATACTGGCAACGATATACGAAATGATAAGAAAAATGTCTATTTATTATAAAAAATGGTGGCTACGCGTTTCAACGCTGTACCAGCGTTTTCCTCAGGCCGTTTGCTTTTTTTTCTTATTTCCACTTTTTTTTTCTTATTTCCACTCTGTAGATAATGCTACAGTGCCCTCTGTAGATAATGCCACAGTGCCCTTTGAAAAAGGTGCTGCAGTGCCCTTTGAAAAAGGTGCTGCAGTGCCCTTTGTAAAAGGTGCTGCAGTGCCCTTTGTAGATGGTACCACAGTGCCCTTTGTCGATGGTACCACAGTGCCCTCTATAGATAATGCCACAGTGCCCTTTGAAAAAGGTGCTGCAGTGCCCTTTGTCGATGGTACCACAGTGCCCACTGTCAATTGTACCACAGTGCCCTCTGTAGATAATGCCACAGTGCCCTCTGTAGATAATGCCACAGTGCCCTCTGTAGATAATGCCACAGTGCCCTCTGTAGATAATGCCACAGTGCCCTCTGTAGATAATGCCACAGTGCCCTCTGTAGATGATACCATAGTGCCCTTTGTCGATGGTACCACAGTGCTTTCTGTAGATAATGCCACGGTGCCCTCTGTAGATAATGCCACGGTGCCCTCTGTAGATAATGCCACAGTGCCCTCTGTAGATAATGCTGCAGTGCCCTCTGCATATAATGCTGCAGTGCTCTTTGCAGATGGTACACAGAGCCCTTTGTAGATGGTACCACAGTGCCCTTTGTAGATAATGCCACAGTGCACTCTGTAGATAATGCCACATTGTCCTCTGTAGATAATGCCATGGTGCCCTCTGTAGATAATGTGACATTGTCCTTTGTAGATAATGCCACTGTGCCCTCTGTAGATAGTGCCTCACACACCCACATGTAGATAGTGCCAAACACCCCTTTGTAGATAGTGCCACACACACCCCTTTGTAGATAGTGCCACACCGCCCTATAGATATGCCCCCACACACCCCCTATAGATAGTACCACCCCCTCTATAGAAAGCTCCATTTAGGCTCCCTCTAGGAGTGGAATCCCCAGCTAGAGCATTGCTGATGCTCAGGGGCTCCTCCAGCGGAGGAATCACCAGCCAGAAGTCACTGTCCATATATGGACAGTGACTTCAGGGGATCCTCCTGGACGAGATTCCAAGGCCAGCCAGAGCTTTGCCAACGCTGTGGCCAGGGATTCCTCTGCTGGAGGAGCCCCTGAAGTCACTGTCCATATATGGACAGTGACTTCAGGGGCTCCTCCAGCAGAGGAATCCCCGGCCCGAGCGTTGGCAGTGTTCTAGCTGGGGATTCCACTCCTAAAGCTGGCCCCAATGGAGCTAATTACAGTGAGGGGGGGTGTAGTGCTGTCAACAGGGTGGGGTGTGGGCGCTATCTACGGGGTGGTTGCATTATCTACAGGGGGCTGTGTGGCCATTGCTCACCTACCACCAACCATCTAGCAGCGTGAGAAAACTAACTGCGCTCCTTCATGACATCATGAAGGAGCGCCGGAACACACCTTCAGCCAGCTCTCTCCTCTCCCGAGGGAGCATCGGTGCCCCGCGGGCCACAGATTACAGCCTCAGGGAACACATACGGGCCGCGTGTTTGATGCCCCTGGTTTAGATAGATGTTAATTTTTAGATTAACATCCACATGAGTACTAGAATCACAATGTCGCCAGCTTGTTTTCTTCCCATAGTGCATCCTGGTGCCATCTGGCTAACCATATTATGTACAATAAAATGTGATTTATCAGACCAGGCCACATTCTTCCATTGCTCCATGGTCCAGTTCTGATGCTCACATGCCCTTTGTAGGTGGACAGTGGTCGGCGTAAGCACTCTGAATGGTCTGCGGCAATGCAGCCCCATATGCAGCAAACTGCAATGCACTGTATGTTCTGACATCTTTCTCTCATAGTCAGGAGTAACTTTTATCAGCAACTTGTGCTACAGTAGCTAATTCTGTGGGAAAGGACCAGATGGGTTAGCTTTCACTTATCAATGAGCTGTGGGCGCTCATCATCCTGACATCAGTTAACCGGTTGTCCTTGTGTGAAGCACTTTTAGTAGGTACTAACCACTGTATACTGGCAACATTCCACAAGATCTGCCGTTTTGAAAATGCCGTGACCCAGTCTTCTAGCCATGACAATTTGGCTCTTGAGAAAGTCGCACAGATACATAGGCTTGCCCATTTTATATTTTTCAAACACATTAACATTAAAAAAGGACTGTTCACCTGCTGCCTATCACATCCCACCCCTTGACAGGTGCCATTGTAACAAGATAATCAATGGTATTCACTTCACATGTGTATAAACTTCGAGGTGATATAATATTCAAGAATATATCATGTGTATATTTATGCCACAACATAGTGTATGTATATTTTTCAGGTAAAGAGATAATTTGTTTTACAGAAAGTATAGCAGAGGAATAGTTTTGCTTCATGTGCCAGTGTAAGTAAGAACACTTGCTAACCTCCCACTCCGCTTTCAATCAGTTTGGGGCTTACTGCAATTTGACACCAATTTAGAAAGTTGTCCCTTTAAATGTCACCATACAATCTATACTTTTTTAAAGATTTTCAACTACTTCTGACAGGTGGTAATTTAAACCAGAACAATATCTAGCACCTTTCCAAAAGATATGCAATTATAGCTAACCTTTCAAATCCAGAACAGCGCAGCAATTTATGCTTGGGATATATTATTGTAAGTTCAGCACCAATGTATTTCTGTTACAATTATCATGTCCTGAGCTTTCTAATATTTTGGGTCAAATTGGTTTTACTTAACTAAAATCAGGTGACAATGTTAATTAGAAACTTTAACAATAAAATGATGACTAATTTAATGAACAGACGTTACAGTAGATGACAATGTGACAAATCAACCTCTGCCTTTTTTTCTTTTTAGAGATGTTCTCAGCTCTTCCTCCCACATTAGTCACAAAGCATTATGCATTTTCCTATATTCTCCTCCAACCTCAGCCCTAAATCAATCTTGTGAGTGACAGAAACATCCAATGCTCATAGTACTTATCTTAAACACAAAACGTGTCAAAAGGCAAAATCCCTTAGCAGGTACATGCATGTCAAAAAAGTATTTTATATGAGATGACAGAGGGTGAATGGGTCTCGCATAGCGAAGGGTGAATCCAAAAAAGTCTGTGTATTTTGGAGAGTTAGAAGTTCTTTTTAATATGATCTATTTCCATTAGTCAATCATATCAAGTACATTGGATATTAAGAGAAAATAATCCTTTAAGGGCATGCCCAGACGTTGCGGATTTCTTCCGCAACTGTCCGCATCAATGCCGCACAGAATTTGTGTTGCAGATTCTGTTGCGGATCTGCCCAAAATGGGCATTAAATTGATGCGGACTAGCCGTTGCGTATTGAGGTGAAAGTACTTCCCTTCTCCCTATCAGTGCAGGATAGAGAGAAGGGATAGCACTTACCCTAGTGAAAGTAAAATAATTTCATACTTACCGGCCGTTGTCTTGGTGACGCGTCCCTCTTTCGGCATCCAGCCCGACCTCCCTCGATGACGCGGCAGTCCATGTGACCGCTGCAGCCTGTGATTGGCCTGTGATTGGCTGCAGCCGTCACTTAGACTGAAACGTCATCCTGGGAAGCCGGACTGGAGGAAGAAGCAGGGAGTTCTCGGTAAGTATGAACTTCTATTTTTTTTACAGGTTGCTGTATATTGTGATCGGTAGTCACTGTCCAGGGTGCAGAAACAGTTACTGCCGATCGCTTAACTCTCTCAGCACCCTGGACAGTGACTATTTACTGACGTCGCCTAGCAACGCTCCCGGGTGCACACACATTATGGGTGCACACACGTAGTCACCCGTAATTATGGGTGCACACACGTAGTCACCCGTAACTACGGGAGCCCCATTGATTTCCTCAGTCTGGCTGTAGACCTAGAAATACACATTGGTCCAGCCAGAATGAAGAAATGTCATGTTAAAAAACCAATACGCTCCGCAGCACACATAACATGTACATTACATCTGCGGACTTCATTGGGAAATTTTGAATCTCCATTGAAGTCAATGGACAAATTCCGCAATGAGTCCGCAACCAGTCCGCCACACGTCCGCAACAACCATTGTATGCTGCGGACACCAAATTCCGCACCGCAGCCTATGCTCCGCAGCGGAATTGTCCGCAACGTGCAAACGAACCCTACTAAAAAGCTGTGGAAGGCAATGGAGAAACGGGTCCGCTGCGGAGTGTCCGCAGCTGAATTCCAGAGCAATTCCGCCACATCTGGCCATGCCCTAACAATAGTAAACTACATTCTCTTTTTTTTTATCCTATATTGCAAGTCATTATGTTAGCAAAATCTTTTTTTCCTGTTATTGTTGATCTATTTTGATAAATTTAAAGGGGTTGTTGGCTTTGGACAATCACTTTTTGTTAGAAAAGTCCTCCAACATTAGGCAGATCGCATCTGATCATCTGTAATTTGACCCTGGCATTAGATATTGAATTCCCCTGCAGCGCCACCACAGGGGAAATTAGGCATTACACAGTTCTTATTGAAATGGATGCACAGACATAAATGGTCCTCCAGAGCTAATGACACTCTTTGTAGTTGCTCCGCCACTCTGGTTAATAGATAAGGGTCTTAAATACCCCTCTATAAATGCAAAATTTCTTAATAGGATATTTCAAAAGGGGATATCTAAGCCAGACTACCCCGTTAAGTTCAATGGGCTTACTCAAATATTTGTCTAGCTATGTATTTAACGCAGTGTACTTTATAGCACAGATTAAAATTGTATGTCTATGCATATTTTTGAGTAGAAATATGGCCAAACCATTTCAAAGTTACATAGTAAATAACGTTGATAACTTTCTAGCATAAAACTTTGAGGTGATTTAATAGCTGTAGCTCTGCAATCAAGTTGGTCATATTTTAGCCAGTCCTGATGGCTGCCCGAGAGTTTATTTACAGCATCATTATCCAGGGGACAGATCTGAACATTCACGAGTCAAGACCCTTTACTGCACATAGCTGCAAACCGCAACTGCTTGTCACATTTTCAGACAAAATGCTGCATATATAGACTACTAGAGGTCATCATCTTACAATTACATCTTCTGCTCATCTTCCACATGCTGACTGCCTTCTGCATCTGGACAATATAGTTACAAACAGGTATACAATATATGTTAAAATAAAAAATACTAGGAGGTAATGAGTCAAGCTATGTGATATTTTCTTGACTCTCCATGCTGTATGGTAAGGTATAAGGAGAATCTCATACTGTTTGTTCCACCTACCATGTACATTTTCCCTGGACTGGCATTTTTTTGTTCTAACAAAACCCTGCTAGTACAAGTCCCCTAAAACATCTTGGAAATTAAATCTTCTAGAACAGTACAGAGGTAGACATAGTAGCGGACTAAGTACATCTTTTGTTTTGGGCAAATCATTTTTTGTTATTATGGAATGCAAAATAGATTTGTTCTCTTTAATCTAATTATAGAAGTTGTTTTATCTGGAAAACGTATTCCATATGCCCTATAAGGGCATAAAGACATCTTAGAGGGGGTCCCCTACATATGAGCTAGAGCAAAGAGCCTCTAGAAAGGTCCTGCTCCGGAGGATCCGATGCAATCATGGATTGCATGGTCGCCTATTGATTTCAATGGCACTATAAAATGCTAAATCTGTTCTATAGCCTCTAACGCTCGCTTGTGGAGTACATTCAGACTATACTCTATAAAATCCCCCAATGTATATGCTAAATGTTTAGTCACAATGTGTGCAATATTTTATATTCTTTTGTATAAAAAAAAAAGTACACCAATGCAGTCAATAGACAAAACAATAGTCAATACAGTGAAATAAAAGGTTTGCAAATGCATAATACCCGATTGTATGTCAAAATGTTACTCTTTTGGCATGTCAGGCCCATTATAGCCCATGGACATGTTCGGTGTAGAGGGCAGGAGATTTTTCTGCTGCTTACGCCAAACATGCACCACAAACATAGTTTAAATAAACCCTAAAAATTAATATATTTTCTTTATTTTATCCCTGCAGCATCTAATAAAATATATTACAAATTACTTTATTTTTATCTTTACCAGCTGTTTATAAATAATTATTTTTAAAGAGAACCTATAATTTAAATGTCTGTGTCTCAAAACTAAGCAAGAGCAAAGTCTCTCTGTAGAGACACATTACTTATAGGTTCATATAAATATATCAGTCTCTTTTCTCTTAACTAATGAATTTTTGGCGAATGTACACTTTTTTTTTAGAGATTGATGTCAATATAACCAGACTGTAAAATAAAGATATGTAGGCACCTGTAAGGATCATCTTTTTAATGGGTGCCATGCCATAATTTAGATGTTGTCTGCAGTAAAATGGAAAATATTTAAATGATCAAACACAAATGTCAGATATAGTAGTGTCCAAAGTGTTTACCTATCGATTCATGTGTTTGAATCCATAACAGAGAAACGCATAAAATACTTAAGTAACATGATATCAACAAAAATCTGAATCATTTATAACCTATAAGTAGTCTGATGTTTTTAGAAAGCTGAGATAGTTAATGGTTTTCCAGTCACTGTTTAGCAAAATGACTAAATGTAAATTATTTGTAGATTAAGTACTATGTCTAGCATGATCATATAACATATGCCATAACGTGATTCCTAGATTTTTACCAAGACTATGCCTCAAAAGATAGCTATAGAAGAAATGTATTGTATAAAGATAAGCATGTTTTTTTTTTTTTTATAAGCTTCCATGAATGTATTTAATACTAGAGATGAGCGAATTTCCCAAAATTAGTTTCGGGGCCAATTCTATCTAATCGACTGTCCAATTTGATTCACTCCGAATAAATTCCACTCTTAAAAAAAACAAAAAAAAAAACATACTCACCTCCCCTAGTCTCTCGTAGTGATATGTCCCTGACAACCTCCTAAGATTATGGTTTTTTTTGTCTCATGTGTCCCTCTTCTTCCCTTTTCCTTTTTCAAATATTTAAAACGGTGGCCGGCAGCTGCCATTTTGCTGATTTGTGCGCCTCAAACCACAAAAGTTTAATATTTTGGTGAATCAGAAAATCTTGGGAAATTCGGATTGAGTGAGATTTGTTTAGTACTGATTTGCTCACCTCTATTTAATACAAATACATCAAGAAAAAAGTGTGAACTATCATTTCTACAATGAGTGTTGGACTGAGGATCCTTGGGCTCACCAGAGGTAAATGATTCTATGGACCACCACTCAATCTCTACACAACATCCACTCATCCATTTTTTATTTCATCATAAACTTTAATCATTGCACACACAGGATCTCATCATATCATCAAGGAGATGAACACCTACATAATAAATCACACATGAACCATTTATCATCTAGGGAAAAATAGACAATATTTTATTGAAAGACAAAATCTTTAAAAATAAGTACATTGGCAGTAGCATTACCCATAAAAAAAGGATCCCCACATAGGTCGGGTCCCACAACCTCTCTAGTAAAGTGCAAATCGTGCATGCAAAGACTGGTACATAAGTAATACGATGAATATGGATAGGATCCATCCAAAGCAAAGTAGTATAAAAAACGGACAGCAGAAAGGTACAATTAAGCAGGCATACAGACCAGAACTACGGGGGGATCAACCCTAACACATTTTTCACATGTAGCTTCTTTCTGGGGGCTATTCTTCCGGGTAGTTACTGCCAATATACTTATTTTTAACGATTTTGTCTTTCAATAAAATATTGTCTAATTTTCGCGAGAAATGGTTCATGTGTGATTTCTTATATAGGTGTTCATATTCGTATATCACACAGTTAACTTGAGTTGCTATATGCATGTATTAGCCCAACTATCTTAGTAGGTGTTATATCATCAAGGAGGTCTAACACGTTACTTGCGAAACAGCCCATAAAAAATAGACTCTAGTTGCAATTGAATGGCTCGAAATTAGCTTCAAATGGGGTTGCCCTCTGCTGGACCTTTAGGGTCCATTATTGTTTCAGAGCTGGGGCCCACTGGAGGATCCTCTGGTACTCTAGTGGGCAAGTCCAACCCTTTCTGCATTCTAGAAACTATAATAAAAATAAATAGTTGCAACAGTTTGGTTACAGTACATATGAGTTTATATGGTCTACCTGTGAAGTGGAGAAGCCCTGAATACGTTCACACCATCAATGGGGAAGGAGATAATGTATGTTGGGAGGTAGGCTTCTAAAGGTGAACAATTTATCAATACATATCTTGTAGTGTTTGCCTTCATATATTGTTGAACATTTTGCATGAATAATATAATATCTAGTGAGCCTTTTGTTTATATATTAGGGATTTTTCAATTTTTTTAAAATATATATTTCTTTATGCACAGATTTCATGTGAGGTTTGTACTCTTAATTTCTCATATTGTCACATTGTATACCAAAACCATTCATGTACAAGTAATATCTGCAATTTACTGTGTCAGAATAACCACATACTCTTACACAATATTGGTAAATATTAGAAAATGCAAACTGAACATAGAGTACCTTATGGATGAAAACTACCATATTGCTGCTCTGAATTATTTGTAGAGTGGTTATTCATTTTCATGGCCTGCAGTCCAACACTATATTCTCTTGACTGGTTTATTGCAGAAGCTGCTTACAACACAGTGAATTACATTTTATGGTAAAGGCCAGTGGTTGTTAATAAGAATCAATGGATTGTCAGATAGAAATAAAAGTGATAGATTCAATTATACCCGCTCTTGCATGTATAAGCATACATGAATATCTGGGAGAAATCTAAATATATGAACTATACATGAGTCTTGGTTCACTTTGTAATGTTTGCTATATCCATTATATTTGAATAGAGAATTACTATGTACTGCAGTATGGACTGCATTCGATAATATATGTATAAGATGTTACACAATGGCCCTTTATTCCCACATTGACCCTTCTTCTTACATTGCCTATGATTTCTGTGATCAGATACTTGGTAGTACACACCACTTATATAGAAGTCAACGTTATATATTCAAACAAGATTAGGACTTACAGGGATTGTTTGGTTCAGAAACCCCATTTTGAAATACCCTATTAGGGAAATCTAAGAGGGGGTCCTACATTCCGGACCCCCATCTATTTGCATCAGTGGAAAACAACTACAAAGAGCGTCTTTCACTCTGGAGGACCTGGCGATTCCATGCATTGCACAGACAGACGATTGAATTCAATGAGAATGCTTGATTGCCCGTGTGGTAGTGCTTCATGTAATATTGAAAACTCGCTGCCCGTAGGGTTGCAGGAGCATGAGCCCCAGTGATCAATTTATCAAAGGGAGACCTTTTAAACAAAAAGGAATTTTCATAAGCGGACAACCCCTTAACTAAAGTGCTGACGTGTAGAGCGTAAGCAATAGGACCACTTTGCAATATATTTTTACTTTTGGTCCTGGTGGACATGAGGGGTGACAGCAAAAACTTGTGAACTTTAAGAGCTACAGCACTTACTGATGGCGTACTTAAGTGCGAGAATTGTTGACATTTTAATGCCAACATTAATTTCTTTCACCTGCAGTCTTGTAAGACCACGTTCACACGTGGCAGAACATTTCCTCTGCAAATGTTGTTGCAGATTCGGGGGCAATTACGCAACTAATCTGCACCAACATTTGCATACTTGACAGATAATTCAGACTTTGCAGATATCACAGCGGACTTGCCACAGATTTCAGTTTTTGCATTGCAAATCTGCAGTGAAATTGCGCTGCTTCTGCACCGCAGCCTAATTTGCACACGGTTATTTTCCGCAACGTCTAAACTAGGTTTCCTAAAAATGTATAGAAACAAATGTAAAAAACGGCTGCTGCAGAATTCCACTGCGGACTGTCCGCTGCGGAATACAAAAGCACTTCCACCACGTCTGATCGTGGCCTAACTACTCAGAATACTGAACAGCAAAGAGCAGGCTGAGCTGAGTAGTGCACACCACCATCATTAAGTTAAAGATACAGTATGTCAATGTGCATGACTTAGGTTGAAAACCTCCTACTTATTTATTAAATTGAGAATGGTCAGAGCTGTGTAATATAGATGTAAAAAGCTTTTAGTTTTCTTACAAGCTTTACAGTTTGTACATTCGATATTATGCTAAATATTTAATATGTATTGAAGCATATGGAACAAGGTGAATAGTTGATATCCCCTATCTGTATTTGCTATTTCATACCATTACATCATCTTCATATTACTATCATCGAATGCTGAGAACAGGCACAGCTTCTTATTTCTTGCCTTCATGCTTATGCTTTCATGCTGAGAGTACATATCTGGGCAGCCGGCCAGTGATCATGCTGTACTTTTTCTGCGTAAAAATAGTAAAATGCCACAAACTCTTCATAGTGTTGATACCCCTGAAAGTGCACTATATCTGACAAGGTTCCACTCATGGGTATCACAGAGCTATTTATAAATATGTCAGCTCTGTAGTTATGCCCGGATGTGTATATATTATGACCCATTTAATAAACTATATTTTGAGACAATAAGAGTCATTTTCACCAAGTAGTAGTATGCTCAATACAACTTACAATAAAATGTTGCTGACAACCCCACATAAACACAAAAGTAACATGATAAAAATTAGTTAATAAAATGTTTTACCTTGTCTGGTATATCTTAATGCTAAATTGGTGGGTGCTAAGAGGGAATATGGGAAATGTTGTTAAACTTGAAAAAACTTGATAATACCATAGCACAACCCGACAGATCCCAACAACTGCATTCACACCTCGGGCCACCCTGTGGGTGTGATTGCACTGTTTAGTGTTATTGGGACATTATACAGATTTTTGTCCTGGTGATAAATCTGTAGTCCTGTAAAACCCCTTTAAAATGCATCTTTCACCACAATATATGACATGAAGGTGGTTTATATTCCTTTTCTTCTGGACATTAAAGGGGCTGTCATGTAAAGAAAACCTTTGTCTATTTGCCTTTTTAGGTCATATGTACATCATATAGGGGGTTCCTCGAGCTTAAAGAGGCTCTGTCACCAGATTTTGCAACCCCTATCTCCTATTGCAGCAGATCGGCGCTGCAATGTAGATAAGAGTAACGTTTTTGTGTTTTTAAAATGAGCATTTTTGGCCAAGTTATGACCATTTTTATATTTATGTAAATGAGGCTTTCTAAAGTACAACTGGGCGTGTTTAAAGTAAAAGTACAACTGGGCGTGTATTGTGTTCGTTACATCTAGGCGTTTTTACTTCTTTTACTAGCTGGGCGTTGTGTATAGAAGTATCATCCACTTCTCTTCACAACGCCCAGCTTCTGGCAGTGCACAGACACAGCGTGTTCTCGAGAGATCACGCTGTGACGTCACTCACTTCCTGCCCCAGGTACTGCATCGTGTCGGACGAGCGAGGACACATCGGCACCAGAGGCTACATTTGATTCTGCAGCAGCATCGGCGTTTGCATGTAAGTCGATGTAGCTACTTACCTGCAAACGCTGATGCTGCTGCAGAATCAACTGTAGCCTCTGGTGCCGATGTGTCCTCGCTCGTCCGACACGATGCAGTACCTGGGGCAGGAAGTGAGTGACGTCACAGCGTGATCTCTCGAGAACACGCTGTGTCTGTGCACTGCCAGAAGCTGGGCGTTCTGAAGAGAAGTGGATGATACTTCTATACACAACGCCCAGCTAGTAAAAGAAGTAAAAACACCCAGATGTAACGAACACAATAAACGCCCAGTTGTACTTTTACTTTAAACACGCCCAGTTGTACTTTAGAAAGCCTCATTTACATAAATATAAAAATGGTCATAACTTGGCCAAAAATGCTCGTTTTTAAAAAAAACCAAACGTTACTCTTATCTCCATTGCAGCGCCGATCTGCTGCAATAGGAGATAGGGTATGCAAAATTTGGTGACAGAGCCTCTTTAAACATTCATCTATGAGCCGGAACTGCCCCAGCTCTGGTGGATCTTGCCCTTCTATATATTAAAAGGTTGGCTATTTGTGTATGGTGGCGATCTTTAGAGAAAGGATTGTCTTCATGAGACAGCTTCTTTAAGTAACTGTAAATAGAAAATTACATAAGTAAACGGTGATCTTTAGAATATATAAAAAAGTGAAAGGCATTTAGTTTGTGTTTTGGTGTCTATTTTGCAATTATATATATTTTTCAGAATATTTGGAAGTAAGTCATAATATTAAAATAAATACTTGGTTACTACTTTTATCATTGGGCAAAATTAAAACAATGATTTAGTAAAATAAACATGAATATAAGTTGTCCTGCATTGAATATATATTAATAACAGTATGAAAATACACAAAAAATATTAAAAAAAATACAAATGTTATAAGTTTCTGCTGAATAAACAGGTTCAATTATTTTTATACATCAGTATCCAAGTGGATATTCACTGACATATTGGGCACAGATATGAGAAATGCACTGAGAGATGGTTTCAAACATGGAAACATAATATTAAAACATTGCCTCTAGTTGCGGCAAGCAGCGCAGGATGGGTCGCTTCAGGCAAGCCTCTGAATATAAAGCAAACAGTGGAACGGTTCCAAGCATAATAACACGCTCCACATGTAGTAAGTATAGGGGTGCTTGGGTTAAAAGAAGCCTCCTACCTCACAACCATAAGCAGGATAAATAGAGCTATACAAATCATACAGTTTTGATAGAAAACATTTAATATTAGACATTAGGAATGAATACAAATAACAGAGAAGCAATTAAGTCCACTGTTTTTACACTTCCCTATATGCTCACATAGAAATAATAAGATTCTGTCAAAAAAAAGGAAAAAATTGTGTTAAGGAGGATGCATACGTATTAAAACCTGTAAATGAGGGCGATATTAATAGGATAATTAGAAAGGAAAGCTTATCATGTCTGTTAAGCAGTGAGTCCCATGAGTACCGCGTTTTACAGTGAAATGTCAGTTCCATTGCACATTTACAAAGCTGGAAAAATAAATAATCAATATAAAAAAAACAATTCAATCAATGAACAAACGTAATACATGCAGAGTGAATAAATCAATAGTATTAAAACTTGAATATATTTACATAGTTATTATTTGTGTATCAACTGTTTCTTGTTCGGAAATCTTCTGTTAGTCTTAAACATATATAGTAGGCACCTATGCATGGATTGCTACTATATGACATTGAGAGGCATTTAACAGGCACCTTAAAGGGGTTGTTTGAGCTGAAAAGAAGCCATCCTGGCAATCGGCTGATCATTATGGGCCAAGCAGCTGAGACCTCATCCATCATCCAGGAAATATAGTATGTCATAGCATTATACAATACATGGTCAGTCAACAGCTGCTGTTGTTTTGGTGGCTCTCTGCTCTATATAGAACAGTGTTGGGTCCTCAGCAAAGGACCCCCATTATGATGTCCACATCTACTATTAGGGCATATGGACAGATTTTTTTTCAGTTGAAACAACCCTTTTAATTCTATGTTCAAGTAATCACTGAAGACATGATTTTTTAATAGGATGCCATGTAATACTGTACTATTAAATATGTATTTCAGAGCATGTCTGCCCTAAAGAAATCAAAAGGAGCATAAAAGATGCTAACTCTTCATAGTAAATATCACAGGCACTGTACTTTAGCTGTAGCAATATTTAATGTGATTTCCAGTATTCCGGTATTTATTCACTTGAACCCCTAATCACTCCTCTCCCCTACTACAATATCCTTGGGATTATTCCCATTTTATAATGTGATGGTATATCCATAGGATGTGCCATCACTTAATCCTGAGAATGAAGGTGTTGCAGTGCTTTTTTAGCGCTGCATTCCCTTCTAAATTTTCCCTGCACAGTGGTGCTCCCAGTCACACAGCTTTACAGTGAACTACAGCTGGCACCATTCACTTGAATGAGGTTGTGTTGCAGTTCTCTGCACAGCGGATGGCCCCAATGCTACTGGAAGGCAAAAACATTTAGCGCTGTAACCCCTTATTTTCAGGATCGATTAGTGTCCCAAAGATCGCACCCCCAAGATAATAAAGTGATGGCATATCCTAGTGATATCCTGGGAATAACCATTTAATATACTCAGGGACACCCGTCCTCAAATGATATGCAATGATATTGACGTTGTCCAACAAGAGGATCCATCAACAGCTGTATTGCATCTTGCTGACTGTTCCGTATTACAAACAAGACTTGAGTCAGTAATGGAAACTGAAGATAAAGGTGAAGTAAATAAATTAAAGGAACACTCCAGGCAAAACTGATTTACTGTGTTATGTCAAGTGCAGCGCCTGAGGGGGCGCTACATGACATAATGATTTAAAGAACACCAAAGAGAATGCAATTGTCATTCACCACCCCTCAGGCCCTGCACTAAGCTTAACACAGTGTATCATTTTTGCCTGAAGGGTTCCTTTAAATATTTAGTATAACTTACAAAGTTGTATATCTTTGATATTTAAATTCACTAAAATGATTACAGGACCTATGTTATCCAACGTTTTTTTTCTAGTTGGGCTCTCGATCAATTCTTTAGCAGTTTGATAAGTACACTTAGGCAGTAAAGTCGATACCTGCTAGAACTGTGACAATATCCCATCATTATGGAAGATTTAGAATTCTCAGATGGGGAACATTTTATTATTTTTCCAGACCAAACAATGACACCTTTAGTAGAGTTCATAAAGCAGCTACCCATATAAATGTTTGAAATACTATATAACGACAGAATACAATCCTACAACCCCAGCAATTATATAATATATGAATTATAATGATAGTAGGAATAGCAGAAACAACAAGCAATGGGTGCAATATATTATACAGTACGTACAGTTTTAGTATTTTCATTAAAGAAGTGACATTGAGTTTATAACAGCATAAAGGAAACTTGGATTATCAGCCCCATTTACACAGATCATTATCACATATTCACCATCAACGCAGATAAGGATAAGCTATGACATGATGCCTCACTGTTCATAAGTCTGCTGCATCTGTATACATTTGTTTTTTACGATAGATGCCTTTATGTGACTGATGCCGAACTGGCAGCCCTCTAGTGCTTTACCTGAGGCCTTTGGCCTTGGAGGAATAGTAGCAGGAAATAAGTTACTTCTGTCAATGCCAGTGATATCAGAAGCAACACTGTGATGTTAGACATCCTAGAAGAATTGTAAGGCAATTGTAGTTTTTTTTTTACTTTTACTTAAAGACCGAGCCATTTTAAATTTTTTCGTTTTGGTTTTTCACTCCCCGTGTTCCAAGTGCCATAACTTTTTTCGTTTTCTGTCAATAGAGTGGTGTGAGGGCTTATTGTTTGCAGGAGGAGTTGTAGTTTCTAATACCACCATTTAAAGTACCATATAATGTACTAGGAAACTGAAAAAAAAGTTCTTTGCTGGCTGAAATTGGAAAAGACTGTGATTCCTACATAGTTTATTGGTTTTAGTTTTTACGGCTATCACCCTGCGGTACAATCGCCAACTTGACTTTCTGCAGCTCAATACGATTACGGTGATGCCAAATTTATATAGTTTTTTTTTTATACTTTGTTACTTTAAATAAAAACAAAAAAACTTTTTGTTAAAAATAAAACTGTTTTTGCTTCATCACATTCTGAGAGCCATAACTTTTTCATTTTTCCATGGATTGACGGTGTGAGGGCCTATTTTTTGCGAGACAAGCTGTAGTTTTTATTGGTACCATATCATTTTTTGATCACTTTTTATTACATTGTTTTTTCAAACTAAGTTGACCAAAAAAAAACGATTTTGGCGTTTTACATTTTTGTTTTTTACGGCGTTCACGGGCGACTTAAATAATGGTACATTGTAATAGTTTTACGGACGCAGCGATACCAATTTTGTGTATTTTATTTATTTTTTACCTTTAGATGAAAAATGGGACAATGTTTTTTCTAACTTTTTAAATATATTTTTTTCTCTACTAATAACTTTATTAAACTTTTTTTTGCATATTTTATCAGTCCCCATAGGGGACTTGAACCAGCGTTAGATCGCTGGTACTAACGTATTGCAGTATATCGTATTGCAGTATATCGTCATTTTCACAGGCTTCTGTTGAGCCATGCCCGATCGCGGTGTGTGGGCATCCATGAGTAGTCGGAGGGGGCCGCCCCCCTCTTTTTAACTCTTCAGATGCTGCGGTCATGAATTCACCACAGCATTTGACGGGTTAAACGGCAAGGAACAGTGCGATCACTGTTCACGGCCGTTAGTCCCCTGTGTCAGCTGTAAAACACAGCTGACACCCGCAGCGTATGGAGCTTGCTCAGCCCGTGAGTGCACTCTATACTTCCCTATGATGCTTATCACATACATGTACATGATAATGCGTCAAGGGGTTAAAACAAGTGCCAGTCAACAATTCAGCATTTTGATCAGCGCTCGTTAGCTCCATTCAAATGGAAAAATTATCGTTACCAATCATTCATCCCATGCATCTGCTTCATGTCCGCATCACGTTCCCCTGTTTACACAGGAAGATGTACTGCCGACTAGTGACCATTTTTTTGGCCGCATCGGTGATGCAATCAGCCGATGAACAATGCTCTTTCATCGGCTGATCTTTGGCCTGTTTACACAGGCCAATGATAGGGAACGAGCGCTCGTATGAACGCTCGTTCACCTGAACATTGACCCATGTAAAAGGACCTTTAGGGCTCATGCACACAACTGTATTACGGCTTTGTAAAACGTAATTTTATGCAGCCGTAGTACTACACCCATAGAGGTGTATGGGGCCCTTCATATGCCTCTATCTGAAGATCTGTTGAATTCAGGAGGGACAGACTGCACATAGCTGCTGCAATTTACAAAACCATGTTATTACTGTCTAAGAAAATGTCATAGATTTTTCTGGATTCGTAATGATCATTCACGTGAACACTGACTATATCTGTGAAGTACAGTAAGATGTTATCAATCAATTGTAAGAGTCCAATGCTGTATTAAAGGTACCTGATAAAGATGAACCTTCACCCTTACGTTACATTATTTATGTTTCTTTTTTAAATAAATGATAAATTATAGTGCACGCTGAGATTATTTGGTCTTTCTTTTCCAATTATCATTTTTTTTGCATATTATTATTCATTTCCCGTACATCCTTACTTTTTCCTGAAGACCGAGCATGCTGAATATGGACTACAGTTGTATATTCTCAGAGTTCCAATTCTGTAATACAATTTTAAAGTTTTTCCCCCAGAGCGGCAGATTTATCGCTGTGTCTGCGTTTAGAATGTGTCAAAAAATGTTCCAAACTTTTCCGTAATTTGGGGCATTTTGGTGCATTTTATTTTAGACTAATTTGAAAACAGATGTTCATGCGAAAAAGAAGCGTGGCTTAGCAGGGCGTGGCGTAAAATGCGCCAAAGTGATCCCCATGAAAAACTAAGCCAACCAAGTGTTGGTATACGGAAGAGAAAAGTGTCGAGCATGTCTCACTAGATTCACCAAATTTATCTTATAGCCAAATTTATCCTTATTTGCTGCATCGTCAAACTCCCTGGTCTAAGTTTATGCTGTCTAAATGTTAGACAGCTTAGAAAATCTGCCCGATTATCCTTAAATAGAAAATACCTCCATTATTTAAAACCTAATAGAGTAATTTCTATGGGAGACAGTGAAGTTGATTATTTAATGCTCCAAGCAGGCAGCCATGAGAGGCCTCCTTTGTGCTCCCCTGTTATCTATTACTTTCTCTATTCCCCAGCTTTCTCATCTGTAAAGAAAAGTTGATAAGAAGGCAACGTACTTTGCTTCTGCCATCATCTACATGTTAATGTTGTAGTTTATTTTATCAGATATTTACTTAGAGTGGGAAAGATAATAAGGTGAAGAGTGATAATAGCGTATTTGTTATGGCTACTGTGTATAGACAGGCTCAAACTCTTTTGCTAAAAAAATATATAGATTTATCCTAAAGCACAAAAAATATGATATTTTAAAATATACATGTTCGTAGGAGGCACTTCTAAGCCTAGGGCTAAATGGCAACTTTGGCATAGGTTACATGGACAAAGATGGGTGCGTAATTGCAGTGTCGTGCTGGGTCATCTCAGTAATGAAAGTGAATGTGACCACATTGCGACGCGCAGGTTGTCACGACTACGACACTACAGTCGCAAGAAATCCAAACTTGAATATATTGCAGCAAGAGGTGCATCATTACAGCACTGTTCATCCTTATCTTCTGGTTAATGAACAGGCTGCCAGAACTATAGTTAATAGAGACACACAGGCAGATCAGTAGCCAAGCTCAAATGGGTTGTCCATCGTTTCTTTATATACTATTTTTACTATGGTCTGAGAGTTGTTATTGAAAAGGTCTAGTTTTCCATACAATATACCTATGGAGCCTTCTCTAGACTTTGCTACATAATTCCTAAGCAATTACTACTTTTTATGTTTTGTTTTAACATGAACACTCTTTCAGACTGATAACAGATGGTCTCTATGGTCTAGCCTTATTTCTCAATATGCTTCAGGTATGAAGTGTCTCTTATGTAACACGTGCAAGGATGCTGTGGAAAATTTGCAACAAATCTGCTACACGTGTGGGTCATTTTAAGATTTCTTCTGTAGTGGGATTATGCCTCCATGTATGCTTTTTTTGTTTTTGACATTTTTGGGATGTTTAAAAAAAAAAAAGTGGTTTCCCAGGCATAGTCATTTCCATATTTGCTCATTGGATTTTTTTGTCTTACTATTTATGTTGTTTTTAATGGCCATATGTATTGAACTATCAAGGTTCCTGTGCCTCGAAGTTTGGTCGATCTGCCGCATGTACTAAAAAAAAAAATTCAATAAAAAAAGGCTTCTATGGAAATTTTACCTGATTTTACATTTCTGTTTATGCCATTAACTGTTGTAAACAAGCTGTCTGGATAACAGCATTTTAGTGTAACCATTTTAGAAATTAGCGCAACCATTCAGCATCCTGTTGAGGTTGGACAAGTAAATGGAAAAAACTAAGCTCCACACAGTTTTACCTTCCTTACAAAGTCATTAAACCATGTCTGGTAAATTAGCATTAAAGCCGACAACCTCATCTTTTTGTTACTAATGGCTAATTCGTTTCAGTCTCTCCGAAGATTTTTCTTACCTTTAAACTGTTTTTCTGCTGGAAACTTTAATGCAATACTCATTAGTCGCACGTGGGTATGCCTACCTGTTAAAACTACAGGAAAATGATAGTCACATGACATCTATAATATGACCCTCGTGCCAGGGTTCAAATACGGAACATTTAAAGGTTAGGTTATCATCTCTAAGAATAAAACATAGTATTAGGCCATTTATGACAGGGGCTACTAAGCACCTTCTGAGAGTGACTTTTATGCATATGGCACCATAACTGTCATACATAAGAGTAAATTAATTACAATTTGTCATATATCACATTAACCACTAGCACATTTTACTTGTATCAGCAGTAAGTAAACCATTTCTATACCTATATAGTATTTACCCAGTTACATAGTAACATTGTGTATACAAGCTTATTAACACCTTAATGCAGAATCACTTACATGCACGTCATGGGAAGGCAACCATTCGCACTTTCCAACATGCATGTACGTTATGGTGATTGTGCGGGCACAGAAGCAGTGCCTTCACAATCATCACGGGAGCCTGGATGTGACTTGCAATCCCTCAGCAAATATTTAGTTTTTCAAGTGGTAAAACATAAAACAAAACATATAAAATTGTTATCGCCGTAATCGTATCAACCTGTAGAATAAGGTGCACATGTACTTTTTACCGCCTGTTGGACGCCGTAAGACCAAAACCCCCCAAAAAATGGCGTAATCGCTGTTTTTCCCCATTCCACCACACAAATATTTTTTTTCAGCTTCCCAGTACATTAGGCGGTACAATAAATGATGACATGACAAACTACAACTTGTCCCGCAAAAAAAAAACCCTCATACGGCTATGTTGACAAAGCAATATAAAAGTTATGGCTTTTGGAAGGCGGGGAGGAAAAAACTGAAATTGGCCGTGTCTCCAAGGGGTTAAACGTATCCTTGCATAGGAGGAGATCATCAACAAGGTAAGATCAGTATGAACCCACATGAAATGTACGCTAATGGTGAGTGTTTGGCTCCAAAGTCAACTCCAAATGAAATTGTGTTCTGCTGGGTTTTGAAGCCCATTGGTGTTATAAAGCCTAAGCCCACTGGAGGATTCTCTAGTACTCTAGTGGGCTAGTCAAGCCCTGCATAAATGTGAGATGGTAATGCATGTTGGATACATATTGATTTTCATGGGTAAATATTTTGGACTAAAATAAATAAGAACATGAGTGGAGACTCTAAAATAATGTGTTCTGTAGAGCTAAGATAATTCACATTGAAAATGGCATTGCCGTTGGCATTTAAAGGCATCTAGCAGCAATATGTACTGTAATAAAAAGTTCTAATAAGAAACAACTAATTCCTAGTTATAGAAATGCAAGTACATAGTGCAATATATGAATATACTGGGTAAAAACACTCCTCTTTCTCAGCAGAGATTCTCCCAAGAGGTAGAAAAGATAGAAACCACTTGTGGGCAATGACTAGTTCACTATGGAATTTGCTAAAATGTATCTACTTCCTTATCCCCCAACGACCCTGAATAAGAAAATCGACACCTTGCCCTTCTACGTGCACAGCTAAACTGAAAATGTGTTGCTTTGATACATGTTAAATCTGACAGTATAAGGACAGATTAAAGCTACCAATATTGGCTTTATGGAAATAAAGGAGGTTGTAATGAACATGGAGTGATACTCCATGCTCCATGCTCTACCATAATAAGCAATGGTTTTAATTCGATTTTTTTCAGTCATTGTGTATAGGATTACAAAATGATTCACTTCAAACGACACTTTTTCTATCTAGTAGGAAAATAATAATGAGGCAAAAGGTCAATTATCTGCAATTAACATTTTAACTAATTCCACAGAGAAAACATTAACAAAACATTACAGAGCAGTTCTACTTAGATATTTTAACTTTAATAGTCTTTACCAGTGTTTCTGTGTTTTTCAAGCTTTTTCTATTGGCGCCTCGTCATTAAGGTGCATCAAGAGTGATCCACTTACAATTATTCTCGTCAAGACTTCTTCTCCAGGAGCACCACACCAGTAAAGTCCAGCTGACAGCTTCAAAAGCATTGGTCTATAACATGTATCGGTACAGATCATGTAGTATCAGAATTCAGTAGATGACAATGCTGTGGTACCATGTAGTGGCATCTATAAGGGATTTTAGAAGTCTATGAACTTCTAACAACCCTATTGCATCAAGCTATTGTTGCCAGCTATGTGCTTAAAAAGCACACACACACACACACACACACACACACACAC
Source organism: Rhinoderma darwinii (assembly GCF_050947455.1). Taxonomy (NCBI): domain Eukaryota; kingdom Metazoa; phylum Chordata; class Amphibia; order Anura; family Rhinodermatidae; genus Rhinoderma; species Rhinoderma darwinii. The sequence goes on from NC_134692.1 coordinate 101,858,596, forward strand.
ACACACACACACACACACACACACACACACACACACATATATGTATTTATTTTTCCTTTTATTATATAACTTCTTTTTTTTAAATATAACATTATATTATAGTTTGATAGGAATGACATCCAGGCCAATAATGAAAGAAGGAAAGCACCTTTATCTTGAAATGATTGTCTTTTCAGAAAATACTTAGCTCTTATACCTGCTGCCGATGACTGTGGCCTGCCGGAGATAATCTTGCCTCAAGCTCACAAGTTCAGATGGGCTGTTTTGATGTTACTTTGACTTTTCGCTGATGTGTTTAGCTATAGAGAGACTTATGCAATCAGTCAAATCATGCTGTCATCTCAAGGAGTTTTGTCGCATCCCCATGGACCGGCCATGATTCTGTCTGTAGATCTATACTTCTAAAGAGTTGTTCAGGTAATGCAAGGCCACTTGCAACAAGCAGCTTAACTCTAGTGCACTTAGTGTAATAATTGGAATTTTTATGGTTGAGAAAGCAAACACTTTTAATACAGGCAAAAGCTCTCATGTAGTCACTGAGAAGACAGTAGGAAATCAAAAAGATAGATCACCCTAATCTGTATATTGACATCTCTCATGGCTGAATAAATGGTGTAGTTGAGCTATATTTGCTTGTATTGATCCGGCTCCTGTTTAAAATTCATACCATCACTTTGCAAGGTTGACCACAGGGCAGAGAAGAGGATTTTCTACCCAATACAGCTTTTTAAGGGACTCCACATTCCCATCGCTGATCATAAAGCATAGAAGATGATTATGGTGTGGCTGTTATGTTCAGCATAAGTACCATATAAAGACACAGTCATCTATTACGCTTTTATTTTTTCCCTATGAAATAGAAACTTTCAAATAAATTAAGAGTTAATATTGACCCATTATATTTATAGACAAACCAGCTTACAATGATATTATGGAGTATTGTGCATACAATCTTATACCTAGTAATGATGGCTTGTATAGGCGTCATGAAGAACATTCTATACAGTATCATATTATAAACAGATGTTTAGATCTTATCCTACATATTAGCAAGATATTTTCATCATCACCTCCGGAAAAACGAATATTATGTTTAAAAACACTGGAATTTTATGGCTGTTTTTTTTTTTTTCTGGATCTGTAGCATGACTAAATGAATCAGTATGGGGGCAGTACCATGGAAATGACCTTTTTCCAATTACAAGGTGTAGGAAGTAAATGATCCTGAAATCTGTTATTCTGCTAAGAATGATAGGTACGCACAGATTTGCCATTTCCACTGCATGAAGTTAGATGTGGGTCAAAATGTCAAATAATTTATGTTTCTATTATTCATGTCCCTGCATTTCTGAAACCCAAGGCATTATTTTGCCATTTTAAAACTACAATACAATGTCCATGCTCTCATAGCATTTAAGTATATCATTAAAGAAGAATATCTTGTTAAGATTATGGATGTAACGTATTACTAGTAGGCAATGAATATGATGCATTTATTTCATTTTGCTCCCATAAATAAAAAGCAATACATAATCATGATTAATAATATATATATATATATATATATATATATATATATATATGTGTGTATGTATATATATATATATATATATATATATAAAAAAAAGTATAATTTTATGTATATATATATATATATATATATATGTATATATATACATAAAATGATACTTTTTTTTTGTCTTTACGCCTTGTGGTATAGAAACAAAATCTGGTTGCTACCTGGAAATAAGCTGCTGTTTACAGATCAGACCTATTGACGTAAGTTGTTCCCCCATTTGGCACTTTGTGAATACAATAGGTACTTTACCTCGCAATAAGTACATTAGCCTATAAATGTCTTATGTAGGTATTAGATACTCATTTGTTGTTCATGTGTTAATTGACCCTGATTCACACTAGCCAAAGTACAATTTTTTAGCAGCAGCTATACTGCTTGTCAGCAGTTTTCATGTACTAACATTTAATTTCTGCAATGCACATAGTAACAGCAAACTGAAAAGTGAAACAGGATAGAAGGCCATAAAGATATATCACAGAAGAGTAAATCAAGGAGGAGCTTTAAGAAGACCTGTTGTATGCCCTCAAGGTGTGTTCACATGCCTTTATTTTTACCTTTTTTATTGCAAAATTGTGGCTAAAAAACAGTAATGGTCATATATTTTTACAAAAAGATAGAAACCACGCTACAAAACCTGCTCACATAAATATACTCTAATAAAGATATGATTATCTATCTATCTATCTATCTATCTATCTATCTATCTATCTAGTATCCATCTATCTAGTATCCATCTATCTAGTATCCATCTATCTAGTATCCATCTATCTAGTATCCATCTATCCATCTAATCTATCGCCTTAGTTTTGCTAATGTTTTGTTGGTTTATTACTAGGCTTCTTGCTCAAGCACTGGAAGACATTAAGCACAGCCCAAAGAAACTTTACAATGAAAAAACTGTTTATCTAATCTGGAAATTGTGGAGGTTTAGCGGAGCTTTAATTTGTTTAGCTCGGGTGTTATAGTAACAAAATTTGAATGTATTCATAACTTTATTTTAAATAGATGCTTTTAATTTGCATAATTATATTGCATATGAATAAATGATCAATTTAATGAGCTAATCCTCATCATTAAATATGTTATTACTAAATAAACTTTTCTGCAGCTGTAAAAAATGTTTGATTGAAGGTATTAAAAAAAGAGAAACATAATTCAACTCATTTTAAGACCACAATAAAAATATAAATCTCTATTTACTTTCATTACCATGCATTTATATATTTTTAGAAAATTCTCTTTGGGTGCACTAAATAATAATGCACTGTTATATCTGGTATAAATTTCCCCATTTGTTCATATTAATTTACTTGATTAATATGTATTGACAAGCAGTAATTATGTTGAATTGAGGTGATGGGTCCCCTCTAGTCAGGAGTTTAGATTAGTTCAGAATGGTCCACAATCCAGGGTTATGTAATGCTCCAGGTTGGAAGTATCTGGGCTGAAAAATTAGGCCATTGCCTTGTGCAATTCTCTAATATACTTCATTGGCAGAATTACACCTTCTGCAGAAAAGATCTGATCTCAGAGAGAGCCAGCCACAAGGAATTCAGATTCCCTGCAGTTGCCTTTACAGATCATCACGAAACTATTACAGAAACACTCCAGGGAAAACTGATACACTGTACTATGCCTAGCTCAAGGCCTGATGGGGTGGTGCATGGCACAGGGATTCTGTTTTTAATGTTTTTGAAATACTTCTGCTTTTGTCAGCTTATCTTTTGCAAAGTGCACTCTTGCCAATGATTTGCAGTTATACATTTAGCAGGAGGGCTATGGTCACATCTCGTTTTTCAGGCACATCGGAGGTATATGCCAGGAGAATTACCCAACGTATAATTCTACATAATATTAGTACCCCGTGAACCCAGTGAATACCAAAACAGTGTCCTTTTGGCATATGCTGGCCCGATAAGTGTGGCCATAACTTTTTTCACTGTATAGAAAGTGTGATCTACCATGTTTTGCAGTGGGGCACAGTAAAAAACCAAATGCTGCGCAGTAAAAGGTCTTTCAATGGGAGTCAATAGTTGATGTATTCCAGAATACTTCCGTCGTATGCCTCTGATCTACCTATATGTAAACAGAGCCTTACTGGTGAGAATCAGCTACAACATGTACAAGTATAACTTTAACGAAAATAATGTAAGAAAACGTTTTACGAGTTATTAAAAAATTGTTTACATAGAAATGTTCTAATAAATTGTTTTCTAAAAGTAACTATTGTGTTAAAGGAGTTCTCCCATTTTATGAAAAAAAAGCTTATTTGTTGTTTAATAAAAAGTTACTTAACTTTCTGATATACTTTGTGCTTCAATTTCTCACCTCTTTCAAATCTTCCACATGCTGTCGGTAAATTGAAACATTCCTGTTTATAAACAGAGACTAAAACCCGCCCTAATCATATCCAACTGAATCGGTACAAAGTACCTATATGTGTCTGAATGCTCGCCAGGTGATGCCAGTATAGTGTAGAAGTAATTATTTACCCATGTTACCCATCTCTGAACAGCACCTTTGTTTTGATGCTGGTAAGACTTGCTGTGGGCAGGATTACCATGTAAACTACTACATTTCTCTTGATTCCTCCCTCCTCTTACATGCATTGCCTCTATTACCTGTAAGGTGTACGGTTTAAGGTAGAGCTGTAATCGCTCACTGTCTTCACACACATAACAGATTTATGAAACGCAATCCCTCCAGACACAGGGAGGGAGGGGGAAAGCAGCGAGCAATAGAGATAAGAGTCATGTGATGTGTGAGGTTTCGTTCTTCGGAGAGGGGAAGGAAAGAAGGGGGATAACCAGGTGTTCAGAATACATAATATCACACAAACAGGAGATGAACACCAGGAGTCTGATCATGTGACTGCATGTGAGATTGGCTTACAGAGACATTTCAGCTACAGACAATACATTAGTAAGTAACCGGTCTTCCTTTCATATAAACAATCTGCACATCATTTTTAAAAACTGGGTTACCCATATAAGTCTCTGGATGTACGCAAGGATGTTTCCATTCACAAACATTAAGCAGAGACCTTGAAAATAGTCAAGAATTGATATACACTGTATCGATCACGGCGAGTTATAAAAAAAAGCTGGGCTCTTTATTCCGGTGCAAAATAGCTTTGGATATTAGAAATCCTGTATCTCTGAGGTCAGTGATAGGGAATTGCTATATAAGCAAGTCTGAGGTGAAAAGTGTACATCCAAACGAAGCCATTACAATTTATGATAGCCACTTTGTACATGATCAATGATACCTATTTGTTGCAGAAGTATTATGACCAACGACAGTAAGGACATATCTAGCAATATAGTCTAATATTTATTTATTTCTCTTGCTTATATAATGCCAATATATTCTGCAGCACTGTACAGACATTGCCATCTCTCACATCAATATTATCTATTAATCCCATTTACTCTTATGATAATGATAAAATGGAACAGCATAAATACTGGAAACACTAAACCGGCCATCACATCTTTTTTTTGTTTTGGATGAGTGAAGGTCGGATTCTGGAGCTCAGTCAAACCCATTGCCATCCAGTCCAATAAATAATTACAAGAAAATTGTGCCTTTCACTATATGCTGATTGATGCTGAAATTGCTTTTGAAAGTTCTCATAAGTTCCTGTTATAGATTAAGTGCCGGTGTAGGAAAAATAACTGCACCCAACTGAAATGGGTGAATGTAATCAGGTTTAATGGACTTGAGAGCTTGTTGGGAATTAAATAACTATTGATTCTTTGGGATGTTGCTGTCATTACAAAATGCCAAATCTGCAAGCATTACGAGGGTGGAGAGATTAGAGCCAGGAACGTCTCTTAAATAATATAAAGAGATAAACATATTTAAAAGATTTAAAAAGTGAACAATATTATATAAAATGTAAGTACAATGAAGCAGGTATGAACTATAAAATGACAGCTGAGAAATTAGGTCTGGTTATAGAATACTGGTCTTCAAATTTAAAGAAGTCTTCCCATAATACTACATTAAGGAGACCTCTCTAGGATACTAATGATTATTCAGCTTGCAAATTATAGACTAAAAACATAAACAAACCTTGTTTTTAATTTTTGTTATGTCCCATTTCTTATTTTGGAAGTAGTCTCATGACTGTGTCCACCTGTTTAGGGAATGGACAAATGACAACATGAGGTGGATGTTGATGCACATCTGCTGGGGTTGGAAAATATTCATCTTCGAGATAAGTCACTGACTGGTACATTGTGGAAACCATATTGTAACTGAATACAGGGAGCACATCGTTTTTATAGGGTGGAAGCAATGGACACTAGGTAATATGTTTTATTTTAAGCAGTTTTAAAATGTGAGTTCCTAAACATTAAGTTAAAGCTATATATGTCTATACACATCATGTATATTCAGAGCTATAGATGCAGCAGAGTTGAGTACGTAACTGCTTCTATTGTGCATAATGATGACTTAAAGAAATTTACCTACAGCCCTTTGGAAAACCACATATAATGTACACTATCTGGCCAAAAGTATGTGGACACCTTACCATCACAGCTATATGAGCTTATTGGACATTCCATTCCAAAACCATAGTATTAATATGGAATTGGGCTCCTTTTGCAGCCATTACAGTCTCCACTCTTCTAAGAAGTCTTTCCATGAGATTTTGAAGTATGTCTATGGTAATTTATGCCAGTTTAGTCTAAAGAACATTTGTGAGGTCAGACATTGATGTTGGATATGAGAGGCTAGCCATCAATTCATCCCCAAGGAGTTTGAGGATATTGAGTAGTGATGAGCGAAATTCCTGAAGTTCGTCTCAGGGCTGATTCTATCGAATCAGTCCTGAAATTCGTTTTGGTTTGAATAAGTTTGCCACAAATTGCAAGACCCCTGATAGCCCTGTCATACTCCGTTAAACAACGCAATGGGGGCACTTGCCATTCCACAAAAATACCACCTCCCCTGGTCTTCCATGGCGACGCGTCTCTGTCAGCAGGTTAGATTACATAGTTGTCGCATGTGATCGCTGCAGCCAATCACAGGCTGCAGCGGTCACATGGGACAAAACTATATCATGATGTATCTGTCCCATGTGACCTCTGCAGCCAGTCACATTGGTCGCATGGGACTATGTCATGATGTCGTTTTGTCCCATGGGACAGCTACCTCTTCTCACCTGCTGGCAGGGACCCGTTGCTACGGAAAAAAAGACATGGAGAGCTGGTGAGTATGGTATTTTTTTTTTTTTAATCTCCTCTTCGCCCCTTTTTTTGGTCTCTAATTTGTAAAATGGTGGCTGGCGCTTGCCGGCGGCCGCCATTTTGACAATTTGTGCTTCGCAAACGACAAAAGTTTTTAATTTTGGGGAATCCGAAACTTTTAGGAAATTTGGACCGTATTTGATTCATGTCAAATTGGTTCGTTCATCTCTAGTATTGAGGTCAGGATTATGTGCAGCCACTTGAGTTCCTCCACACTAAACTCATCACGCAATGTATTTTAGGGACCTTTTCTTTGTGCTCAAATAAGGGGTCTAGCCCAAATCCTAAAGAAAAGCCTCAGACCATTATCTCTTCTCCACCAAACTTTACAATAAGCACAATGCATTCTGGTAGGTAGCATTCTCTTGGTGTTTGCTAAACCCAGATTTGCCAATAAGACTGCCAGATAGTGAAACATAATTCATAACTTAAGAGAACACGTTTCTACTGATCCAGAGTCCAGTGAATGGTTTACACCACTTTAGCTGACGCTTAGCCGGGCGCACCGTGATGTTTAGGCTTGTGTGTAGCTGCTTGACCATGAAAACCCAATTTATTAAGCTCAGGACACATAGTTCTTGTGCTGATGTCACTTCCAAAGGCAGTTTGGAACTCTGTAGTGAGTGATACAACATAATATACCATAAGAGAAGTTACGTGCCACGTACGCATGCACATGGCGGCCCCGCTCTATGAGTTTGTGTGGTCTACCACTTTGTGACTGAGCTGTTGTTACTCGTAGACATTTCCACTTTACAATAAGAGCACTTTCAGTTGACTGGGGTACATCTAGTAAATAAGAATTTTCACAAACAGACTTGGCATAGGTGGCTTCCTATGAAAGTGCCACGTTTAAAGTCACTAAGCTCTTCTATTACCGATGTTTGCAATGTTTGTCAATAGAGATTGCATGACTGTGTGCTTGATATTATGCACATGTGGGGTTTATTTGAAACATCGGAGCTCAATAATTAGGAGGGGTGTCCACATACTTTTGGCCATATAATATATCAAACCTGAATTTGTAATTTGGCACACAGTGCTACACACTGTGTGCCAAATTACAAATTCAGGTTTGATTTGTTGACAAACTTTGTTCTTCATTATGTTTATGCTGATTGATCATACTGACAGTTGAATGGCATATTTTTATATATAAATGCATTTTCACATATTGTTTATTGACTTGGAAAATGTGCAGCAGTTGCCAAAATATAAATTGCATACAGAAATATAATTTCACCAGGACTTTACAAAATGTATTGATTTGTATAAAAAAACAACATACTTTTGAATTGTTTGCCAAAATAGGACTTGAAGTAATTCAGAATATGTCATCAAGAAGGTTCCCTTCCGTTCTATAGAACATTATCAGGCGATTATTAAGTATTTAATATCTGAGTCACAAATTAGAGACTAATTATTATCATGACTAAAATGACCACTTCCGCCCCGGTCCTTGTTTTCTTTTTAAGCTGCATTTTAGCCAGTTATCAGTTACATGTGATGTCAACCATCTTGAACGTTGTCATTGAATATGACACGTCTCAAGATACAATTATATGTGAATGCTACAAGATGACTTCATATTGGATGAGATTTGTCTGAGACTTATAGCTTCAGGCCAATAAATTTGCCATTTTCTGTAGAATAATAATTGCCAGGCTCTTTGGGGACAGTGTAAGTCTGTGTTCACATCTGTGGCATCCATTTTTGCGGATCCGTTGAAATAAAAAAAAATCTGACAGACTGAGGCTTTGTTCACATCTGCGTCAGGGCTCCGTTCAGGAGTTCCATCGGAGCTTTCCGTCAGAACAGAACCCCGACTGAAACAAACGGAAACCATAGGTTTCCATTTTCATCACTATTGATTTCAATTCGACTACGCTATTCACTCCGTCAAAACGATGGAACCCTTGCACAGTGGAGACAAATGGAAAGCATTTGCGCTGGATCGGTCACCATTGAAATCACAGGGTTCTGTTCTGACGGGAAGTTTTGACGGAACGCCAGATTGGTGCCCTGACGCACATGTGAACAAAGCCTAACTGATACAAACGGATGGCATATCCATTTGTTTCCGTCATCCATTGACTTCAATGTTAAAAAAATGGAAAGCTGCTTTCCGTCAGGTTGCCGTAATTTTTGACAAACAATAGCGCAGCAGACTACGGTATTTCTTCTGTCCAAAAAATGGAAACCTGACGGAACGGAGCCTAACTGAGCACGACTGATGCAAAAATAAAACCCATTGAAATCAATGTCTTTTTTGACGGAAACGTTAACTTCCTTTCTTGTGGTCCTCTGACGGAAGGACTTATGTAGGATTATAACATGGTCAGGTAGTTCACACGGAGCACTCTACAGTCACATGTCTATTCTACATTTAGGTGGATGTACAGTTGTATTACATCTACTAAAGAATTTAGCACTAAATTTGCAGATCATATCCATATCCAAAGTAATTTTAATATAGAATTCTATTTTCTTTGCAAAGAAACAGGATCTCATTTCTGAATATCAAATTATAAGTGTTTTCCCTGTTAAGGCACATTAAAGCTTAGAATCTTTAGACTAGTCCTTGTGATTGTCTATTCTCTTTAGCCAGTATTCCTGATCCTCTCCATAACAGGATCTAAATACCCTGGCCAAGGCAGAGTGGCTTATTGGCACCCCCTTCCTTGTATCCAGAACATGTGGTATATACCTTGCCAATAAACATCCCTCCCCAGCTACAACACTGGCTTGAATGGTAACTATTACTGAATAAATGCAACTGTGCATACAATAGTTCTGTTACAAATAATATGAATAAATAATAGTATTGTTGCTTTCACTGTTGTAAGATTTTTATTATGATTTAACAGTATCACAGTATTGCATAAAATAATATGATTGGGTTTAATCCCATGTGCAGTCAAGTGTGATAAGCTAACCAGAGATTGCAGACAGCTGCTTTTTGAACGACTTATTGTTCACAGTTGGTCTGTGGAGATTGTCACCCTGGATGACAGCGCCATAAGTTACGACGATAAATCGACAATAATTGGCAGATTGAACTCTACCTTGCTCTGTGACCTGGGCTGGACTTCTATTGATGGGTGCACATCTGCCGTTTGGCACAAATGACTTTCCAAGTATTTTCAACAACTACACCCAGCAATGACAGAAAAAAATTAAACATGGCAGATCAATTTTCCAGAGATATCTGCTTTGTTTAGTATCTTTAAAGATCTTTAGTGTCATAATGACAGTGAGCAGAATGGGGTCTAAAATCCGCCTTCGGAAATCTTCAATGCAAGGCCAGTTTAATATGCTTCCTATTAAATGTTGATTTTTTTTTTCTGTTCAGGTACAGTACCTTCTCTATTTAGTACTACTTATTATTATTAGTATTATTATTATTATTATTATTATGTAAGCTAGAAGGATTGGCGTGTAAGCTGCAATATCTACTTATGTGATTAAGTGCATTCTCTATGTAAATGCTGCTCATTATGTTATAAAAATAATCCTTATCCTTCAGCTATGAGATCACATGAACAAATATGAATATGTTTATTATATGTTAGCTAAGAGAATATAGTTTGATGCTACAATTCTTCAATACAATACAAGGTTCAATGCTGCCTACTCAACCACTGCTCCATACAACTCCTCCTAACCGCAGATGTGCTGCTAAGGAGAAATGGGTGGCCCCATTCTAGTGATTGATAGGGGTCTAAAAGGGTGAAGCCCACAGCAATCTAACATTTAGCACCTACCTGTGGATAGATAATAATTGTTATTACATAGAAAAATCCCTTTAACTACTTCAGTGAACTATGTAGGGAGCTAGATGAACTGCTTTGATTGTTACACAATGAATGTATCATTTCCAATAGACAACAGTGGATTTTATAAACAGTTGAGAGGCATTATCCTTTGCCATGTTTGGGCTACTTCTAAAGGGGCTGAAGGTCGATGTATCTTGGCCACTGTTAGGCCACGCTCAGAGGTGGCGCAATTACTGTTGAATTCCGCTGCGGACAGTCCGCAGTGAAATTCTGCATCAGATGTTTTTTACATTTGTTTCTATACATTTTTAGGAAACTTGGTTCCGACATTGTGGAAAATACCTGTGCGGAAATGAATCTGTGGTGCAGAATTTCCCCTCCGCAGCATGCACAATATGTTGCAGAGAAGCAGCGGAATTTCACTGCGGATTTCAGCCTTCGCAATGCAAAAACTGAAATCTGTGGCAAGTCCGCTGTGATATCTGAAACATTTGAATTACCTGTCAAATATGCAAATGTTGGTGCAGATTCGTTGCGTAATTGCCCTAAATCTGCATCAACATATGCAGCGGAAAAATTCTGCCACTTCTGAACGTGGCCTTATAGATTTAGCTTTGCTCCTGTCATGCACTGAATATAGGATTGATCTTTGTACACCTTTTACTTCTTTTCATCAATTTAAAATAATACATCTTTGAATTATTTCAACCTAATTCCCTTTAACTACAATTCTCTTCAATGGCGATCCTCCGATTACACTAAAAGGCAGTCAAATGAAACAAATTGAATATTTCTGTGCAGTTTCTTTCTTGTTGAGGCTTGTGACCTTTAACTTTCTCAATGGGACATCACATGTCAGTAAATGCCTTGTGTACAGAGATTTGTTCGCAATTACTATGCAAATTTAGGGAGCAGTTTCCCTGCATGTAAACACAAAGAGTGATCAGGAATCCTTGTTGTGATGTAATGTAGTTTGTGTGTCAGCTATGTCTAATAAATCTGTGAATAGCTATTTTTGTAAGAGCGGAATCTAGCATCATCATCATACCGTATTACTGTAGATAGATAGATAGATAGATAGATAGATAGATAGATAGATAGATAGATAGATAGATAGATAGATAGATGCCAAATCTGCTAATTACATAATATTTGATAATCTGTAAAAAATTCAAGAAAAAAGCGCCTCATGGTGCAGAAATCCCAATACAATTTACAAGAGACACAATACAGGTGTCACGGCGCGGGGTGTGGACCCACTGGGCCGTACCACGTAGCGGGATAGCAGCTGGCCAAACGGGTACAGTACAAAGTCTATAGTCCAGGGTACCTGAGGTAATGCAGACAGTAGCGGTGATTCAGGCTGAAGATAAGGCTCCGGAAGTAGACGGACACCCGGCGGGGTGTGACACAGTAGATGCAGCGGAAGACACAACTTGACTTCAACTCTAGATGGCTTAGAGGCATGGCAGCACGGGATACAGGGTACAGGCAGCAGGAACGGGTAACACTGGGAACTGGAAAACACTAGGAGACCATTTGCAAGACAAACTTTAGGTACACAACAAAGCTCAGGCAGTGATCAAGAGGGCAGAGCCCTTTTTATAGTCCAGTAGCATTCTGGACTGATTGCAGACTTCCTGCAATTGTGCACGCACTGGCCCTTTAAGGCCGTGCATGCGCGGATGCGCACGCCCTGCGGGAGATCCAGGAAGTGAGTGCGCAGAGAAATCACATGTCCATGGCCGCGGCCGTCGGAGGGTAGGTCAGAACGGTCAATTTCTAAGAGTTTATTCCGCTCCTCATTTACGCAGCATGTGGATGACATTTGTTCAAATCTCATCCACTCTGCTGCTACTGTAATATGCTGCAAATTTTCAGCAACAAAATCTGTTGAGGAAAATCTGCAGTGTTTACACTAGGTGTGAACTTACCCTATAGGGTTTACTTGTATTCTGTAACCATTGAAACATATAGGTCTGCAAAGGAGCTGTAGACACAAAACAGTGAATAAAAAATTGTGAAAACTATATGCACAATAGCTTATTTTTTTCATTTCAGAAGCATTGGAGCAATAAAAAAAATGGTTGCGAAAGTGCATGTTCTCCTAAGGATTGTTTGCCGATATTACTTGTAATCTTGTAATGTATCTGGCTAGCATTCAAAACGGACCAAAAAGTGAGTCAGTCTCATGCATAAGAACGTGTCAAATTAATTGATATGTGGTTTTTTTCTTCATCAGGAATTTTCAGTGTTTAATATAGAAGAGCACCGCTTTTGTACGTTTTCTTTAATATTCAGTGCAGGAGATTTATGAATCTGCATTAGCTTTCTCTAAAGTCTCTTTCACTCCCAGCAGACCAGTAGTGAAATGTTTATTTAATTTCCACGCTCATATCTTTTGTTGAGAACCCAGAAAGTCCTTTAAATTTACATGTTCAGGACTTTTGTGAGCAAATGTTCTTGTTTTTACATAAAACTTGCTATCCTATAATTAAAAGATTAAAACAACTTTGTCAATCTCTTCTGATTAAGATCAGCAAGCCAACAAAAATATTTGCTTCTACAGTTGCCATCTGTCATTCTGACAATTTTAAAGACCTGCAGTCTCAGCAAGTTTTTTTTTTTTTTTTTAGAATAAATTGGCATTGTGGTATGTAGGGACCACAAAAGCCAGAATATAACCTTCAGCCTTAAAGTTGTTTCACACACTAAAATTCAAATATACAAGTAAAGAGCTATAAAAAATTTAATTTCTCAGGAACTTTGTAGGTTTGAGAGATATATATATATATATATATATATATATATATATTGTTTTTCATCTCTTTAAAATATCCAATATAAATAAGCTATCACAGCAGCAACGACAACAGATTAAAGGATCATACTATGAGCACCCACCCTAACCATCCCAAAAGGAGACTGGAAGAGGTAAGAAATAATATACATGGTAAAAAAATGTTTTTATTACAATGTATTATATTGCAAAAGTCTTATGTTCACATCCATACTCAGAATCCAAGGGTTCCATTTATAGGAGAACCTTTTGGTTTTAGATTTAATTCTAAAATATAATCTTTCATATAGCATTATCCTATTGATCTGTCTTTCCAATTCCTTCAGAGCTGGTGGATGATGATCTAAGTGCCAGTGTTGTAATATTAACAAATGAGCTAGGAACAGTAGTTGCAAAAGCAATTTAAGATGTCTTATCGAAAAAACCTGTACTGAGTAGATCTAAATTTCCCAGAATGCACAGCACTGGGTCGACAGAAATTATTTGATCAAACACTCTACCAGTCAATACAACTGTGCGGGTTTAAATATTTCATACAGTGTATATTGTATGAGCTGCATACATAGGGTAGTGATGTTTGTATTAGCTATGTACACAACAAGAAATACATATAGTAGAGCAGTTGGTAAATATAAGGCTATACAGTATATGTTCAGCTTATATTTTATGAAACGTTCCAGATGCATACCTCTGTCATAGCAATAGAGTTCTACTTACCAGAAAAAAGACAAGAGTGTCCTTTTAACATACATTTGGCCAGCATATGTTAGTATGCGGTTTTTAACCCATTTTTTAGAAATGCATGCCACACGGTATATGTTTTTGTTTTTTTTACAATAGTAATCAATGGCAGATATATGAAACTGTATAGTCTTACAGTTACATATGTCTGGAGCACATGCTCGGTGGCACTGTTCAAATGTGTACTCTGAACTCAGAGCCTAAACATGGTGTGAAAAGAGCCTAAAGGTATGTTCACACGGCCGTTTTTCTGGCCGTAAACGCCCGAAAAATCGGAGGCAGAACGCAAATGTTGGTGCAGATTCGTTGCATAATTGGCCCAAATCTGCACCAACATTTGCAGCAGAAAAATTCCACCACGTCTGATCGTGCCCTAAGGGTATGTTCACGCGGCCTATTTTCAGACGTTTTACGCCTCAAATTACGCCTGAAAAGACGGCTCCAATACATCTGCAAACATCTGCCCATTGCGTGCAATGGGTCTTATGATGTTCTGTTCAGACGAGGTGTAATTTTACGCATCGCTGTCAAAAGAAGGCGCGTAAAAAGACGTGCATGTCACTTCTTTGGACGTTTTTGGAGCCATTTTATCATTGACTCCATTGAAAAACAGCTCCAATTACGTCCGTAAAAGACGCCGCGAAAAACGAGAGTTCATGCAAAAACATCTGAAATTCAGGAGCTGATTTCGCCTGAATACAGCTCCGTAATTTCAGACGTATTTTGCTACTGCGTGTGAACATACCCTAAGGGTATGTTCACACGACAGCGTCCGTAACGGCTGAAATTACGGGGATGTTTCCGCCTGAAAACATCCCCGTAATTTCAGCCGTAACGGCATGTGCAAGCGCTTGAACGCCGCGTCCATTACGGACGTAATTGGCGCTGCTATTCATTGGAGTCAATGAATAACGGCTCCAATTACGGCCAAAGAAGTGACAGGTCACTTCTTTGACGCGGGTGTCTATTTACGCGCCGTCATTTGACAGCGGCGCGTAAATATACGCCTCGTGTGAACAGACAAACGTCTGCCCATTGCTTTCAATGGGCAGATGTTTGTCAACGCTATTGAGGCGCTATTTTCTCGGACGTAATTCGGGGCAAAAACGCCCAAATTACGTCCGTAATTAGTGCGTGTGAACATACCCTAAGAGTGATATCCCATTAAAAACACAATGTATTGATTCCTAATACCATCTCACTTTAATGTTTTACAAATGGAAACAAAAGGCTAGTTGGGAAATGTCATGTTATCGTCATGATGATAAAGCATTGTTGTAAATCCCCATTGAATTAGCGTCTTTTCCAATTAAGTGCTGTGCTAGACATTCACAGCATCTTCAGGATGGAGCACCATAGGGGACCTAGTGGTCCTCCCTGCTCGTAGACCATCTCAAATATTATGCTTTGACATGTCTCAATGAGATGTTAGAGCATAGCAAAATGTGGAATTGCCTTAAAAAAAAGGCCCTTTGCCACAGGAAGACACCACTATTATAATAGCAAATGATATTTGGGGGATCAGTTACAGATGTTGCTTTTGGGCCTAGGAACTTGAAGTTACGCTTCTGTATGAGTCCCTGAAGGTGTGTCAGTTATGAGAATCTGGTACTTGCGTTTAATGCTTCCCAATTATAAAGCGCTGCAAAATAAGTGTGCGCTTTATAAATAAAAATATTAATAATCATTATTATTAAAAGAACATGACGTTCCCTTTAATATGGTAAATGCTAAAATGATAGATTTGTATACATATATTAATGATTATAAATACTGTTCTATATAGAAACTCTTCATGTTTGGTTTCTTAGGAGAGGACATTAAACTTTGGGTATGATATGGTGGTAAAAAAGAATATATCCTGTAAGCAGAAACTTCCCAGCATTCTATGCCGTTTGATGCTTCTCTATTTATAAATCTATTTCTATTCCCGTCTATACGATCTTATACTTCAACGTCATTGACACCAATCTTGTTGGGTCAATTCAATTACTGCACCTTTACACCATCCCCCATTACAAATACACTGCCGCTTTATAGCTATTTTTTCCTCTTTCTAAACTGGAAGATTTTCTGGATGGTTTCTCTGCTCCAGGTATCATTCATACACATATACATACACAATTCATACATACAGGCACATTGATGCAATTTATATACAAGTCATTTTAATTATTTCATTTTGACACAACACGGGAAACATGTTGATGCAAATTTTATACATTCATATTTTTAACACATTTTTACATAATTTAGTTCCTGTTTTTCCCAAATCCTCAGGGAATAAATTGTCTAAAATGATGTTTACACATGAAGATTTGGGTCCTGAAACAGATGGATGTCCCAATAATTCATAATTTAGGCGTCCGTTAGAGATTATAGTTATGTTGACACAATGGAATCAGGAATAATTGGTCCCATTATAGCAAATAAATATATGCTGTTCCTCATGAGATGTTAATATTATCACTAAATATTATTATCGCATAGTAGTTATTAAAATGGATATTATATTGTAATTCCTGTTAGTTTTTACTGATTTACAGTCATTACAGACATGGTTATCAGTACTCGATGGTTTTTAGCACTCCAGATTATAATTTAATCCAGGGGATGAGACAATGCACACTTGGAAATTGTCACGACAACCCAATTTCCAATCAGATGATAGTAACAAATTGTATATGTAATGCCAACCTATGTTAATAGACTATGCTCGGTTATTTAGCAACTTTCACCATATAAAGTATTGAATTTTATATTAATATTTTGCATCACTAAAGAGGTAAAATAAACATAATAGGATAGAAAAATATAGATATACCATTGCATATAATGGTAATATAGGCAATGTGAAAACAGGAAAGAACTATCAATAAACTAAAAAAAAAATTATATTCTTCATAGTGTTAGGCTATGTCTGTTATTGCAGCATTCAAATAAATGGGGCTGAGGTGCAATACCAGACGCAGTCCATAGACAAATGTGGCGCTGTTTTTGGAAGAAAGCAGCCATGTTGTTCTAGTCCGTACAATCCTTGTACATTTATTTTCCTTATCAGCAACATTATAATGAATAACACCGAATGAATAAAAATTAAAAGAAACTCCGTTCTGCCTTGAACATTGCCAATGTCTGTAGCTGAAACAACTTGTAATTCTTCATCTTTTATCATCTCTTTTTATTTGCCATTCAAGCAGACTAGTAATTTCCCAGAGAAGTTTATATGCACAAAAATAGCATTGAATTATACATTGTCATTATTAGTCGGTAGACCCCGCTACACAACCTATTTTCTCTTCAGCTATGAGATGATGTGATTTGTGGTATGTTCACATCAAGTCCTCACATAATTATGGTGCAGTTCCTTCAATGTTCCAATGTCATGGACCGTTGTCATTGTCATTGATAGAGAACTCAGATTCCCACTTCTTAAGAAGATGTAGTGCTAGATCATGACAAAGGAAGCAAAGAAGCATGATAAGGTGGATGACATGGCCTGTATTTATTTGTTTACAATGACTCCTTTGCAGTTATCAGTGTCTCAAGCTCCTGGAAAGATGGCTTCAATTTCAAATTTAAAACATGGATCAAGTAATGTTACCAACACATATTCTCTGTCAAACTTGTCAGTTGCTCTTGAGGCTGTAAGCAGCTCAAGAGCTATGTATTCTATCAATGTTACTGCCAGAGTATATCTGTTTTCCCTATACTATATATTTGATGTCTTCCTGTAGAAATGTGTAGATGTCAGATGCATAGAAAGTCTTGGTATAAAAAAAACTACTGACACTGACTTTTCCTTGTGGCCTTCACTATTTTGCACCCATTGGGTTTCAGAAAATAAAAGTATATCAATATATTTACATATATAAAATTATAATACTGCATACATAATACAAATAAGTATATGTTTTTATGTATATAAGAGAGAGAGGAAATAGATTGATAGATAAAGATAGAATTAAATCACATACATAGCTCATAGGCAAGAGTGGTGATGTTTCTAATGCCTCATGCACAGGGAACTGTACGCCGGCCGGGTCCCGTCTGTGATCCATGGAATGATGGGACATGTCCTAGCTTTCCACGATCAAAAAGTCAGGTCTGTTTTCACGGACCCGATTCACCCGCTAAGGTGGGTGGGTCCGTGAAAATGGCTCTAGTGGCACTCAGTCGTATGCAACTGCACTGAGTGTAAGAACACACAGAACTGCAGCTGCACAAGTCCGAAACCATGCCCACATGCTGTGGTGAATGGCCCTTTACAATTTTTTCAGTATTCATTCACTACCACATGTGGTTTCGGTTGAGAGCGGCTGCCACTCCGTGTGTTCTCACCCTGATAGCAGCCATGGCCACACTAAACCAGCATGATAGCAGCCACGGCCTTATACATTGCATGGGGATTTAGTGTGCAAAAATATAAGATGTAAGAACTGTAATTATTAAATTGCTCACTCACAACACTATTATTTCCACCTTATGCTATATTCTTGTTTTGTCTCAGTGAGTTACAGAGCCCTCTCTGCCTCCTCGCTAACACACTGAGACAAAGCAAAAATATGGTTTGCCAGCAGTACACTAAAAAGTATATCAATTAATACATATTGTATCATTTTAATTGAATCTATTTTCTAAAATTATATAATATTTGTGGCCTGCTGACGCCCTTCCAGAACCCAGGTCCTAGATCCTCTCTCAGATCAGACTAACTCAGTCCAGACTGCAGCCACCCTCTATCCTCCTCCTCCCCTCCTCCTGTTGTCTAATAAGGCATGGTGGAGTCAGAGGACAGAGTCTCTAGCTCCACAATCTCCAGCGCCACAGTGACAGGCCATAGTGACAATTTACATTGACAGGCAATAGTGACAGGTCACAATCTACAGTCACAGGTCATATAGTGACAGTCTTAGTCATCTCCATAGTAACAGGCCATAGTGAAGGCTATAGTGACAGTCTTAGCCAGTCTCCAGCGCCACAGTGACAGCCCACACAGTCCTCAAAGCCTTTTCATGCTCAGCCATAGCTGTCACTCACTTATCGCTGCCTGTTAGCTGTTTCCTGCAAAACTAGTGCTGACCCCGGGTGCCCCCCTACTTACTGGTGAAGGCTGTGCTGACTCTGGTTCACATTGGCTTGCCCCTATCTTGCTCCATCCTCCATCTCCTGCCATTGACTCCAACAGGCAGAGAGAAGAAGGATGGAGGAGGAGTCAGTAGAGGCGGCTTTTCATTCTGTAGCTGATCTCTGTGCCAACGCCGTCTCTAAATGCAATATTCAACATTTAATGAGTCAACCTGTTTTCTGCCACCCTCCCCTACCCCCTGCTTCCCAAGTCGGTGCGAGATAGATAGATAGATAGATAGATAGATAGATAGATAGATAGATAGATAGATAGATAGCTTTGAGGTATGTTCACCTCTTGGTATAAAAAAAAAGTACTGACACTGCCTTTGCTTGTGTTCTTCACTATTTGGCATCCATTGGCTTTCAGAAATTAAAAGTATATCAATACCCTTTTCATATATAAAATTATAATACTGATAAGTATATGTTTTTATGTGTAAAAGAGAGAGAGAGGAATTGATAATAAGAGATAGATAGATAGATAGATAGATAGATAGATAGATAGATAGATAGATAGATAGATAGATAGATAGATAGATAGATAGATATGAGATAGATAGATATGAGATAGATAGATAGATAGATAGATAGATAGATAGATATTTTTCCTATTTTAAAGAGCTGGATTGAATGATTGGTATAGTGTTACAATGTA
Organism: Rhinoderma darwinii; assembly: GCF_050947455.1. Taxonomy (NCBI): domain Eukaryota; kingdom Metazoa; phylum Chordata; class Amphibia; order Anura; family Rhinodermatidae; genus Rhinoderma; species Rhinoderma darwinii. The sequence continues at coordinate 101,878,535 of NC_134692.1, forward strand.
CGTCATTCATAGAATAAAAAGTACACATGTATCTGAGATGCTGCTTCCTTCCATTAGGTTGATTATTTTTACTTAAGATTAATCAATATTTTAACCATTTCATATAGAATAGAAGTCTCAGTTACATGGGAACTGTATCTTTGTTATACCTGCCCACGCAACAACTGCAATAAAAGAGGTTGAAGGTCCTGTAGATGTATTAGCATGGTATACTCATGATCCACTAGTCATATACTACTTTTTTCCTTGGTGACATGATACTTGTCAATACAGATTGTTTCTGCTCCTCTAAATGTGAAATGTTATCCTGTCATCCCAGATAATATGGCTGACATACAGTGACATACAGGGCTGTTCCTTTGTAAAAGGTTCCTTATCATATTGACTTAAACTACAAAAGAAGTTCCCTGGTATCCCACTTTCTAGTCTGTCACAACCTTTTGCTCGCTGCTAGTTGAAGACCAGCAACAATTAGTTTTTATTGGCATTTTGAAATCATTATAAGTAAGAAATATTGATCCAATTAACTAGCATTTGGAGCTGTAATAGCTGCATCTCATTGTGTTTTAATGTGCTGTATAGAATAATACAAAGACTTTCCTCCTTTGATTCTCCATTCCCAAGCTATTTTCTTTACAGTTGTTTGTAGTGGTTTATTTTTTATGAAATTTCATTTTATTTCTCTACTACATATTGTATCTTGTATTATACCATCAATAAACACTATGCATCCATCCATCTCTAAACAAAAAAAAAAAAATGTTTATCTCTGAGATAAACAGTAGACAACATAGAACTATAAAGTTTCTTCTCACTGGGGGTCGGTTATGTGATATGTAGAGTTTTCACCCTGTTTTTTAAACCTTATTTTTGAACATGTATTGCCCTTCTTCATGCTTACACTTATGCATTACAGGATTCTCAGGAGCCTGTAGGCACCGATTGTCTAGAGCCTTAAACACATTAAGTCATTTATGGCTATATATTGTTCTTCTCACAACTAGCAGCCATTCCATGTTCCTCCCTGGATGGATTGCTCTTATTCCCACAATTCTATGAACTACTTTTTAACAAAAAAAATAGACATAATTGTGTATTCATATGTAAATACTCAATTCAATAGGCACCATTCTCCCAGGACCACCCATATGCACAGGCCTTTAAGTAAATCCATCCCTTCATTTATGTAAAGTTTAAAGTTGGTTTTGGATGATACAAAGCTATTGGAAAATAGATGGTTCTTATTGATACTGATGTAATACCATACACCTTAATATATTGTGCTGCATTATTGATCTTTTGTGGGACATAACTGTGTTTTGCTACATGAGTACGACACATTCAATTTGTGCAATGGAGAAGTGTCTCTCATGTCATGGTGGAACATTTATCGAGATGGCTGAATTATTTTGCTGAAATTAATTAAAGATGCTCTGTCACCACATTAGAAGTGCCCTATCTCCTACATAATGTGATTGGCACTGTAATGTAGAGAACAACAGTGGTTTTTATTTTGAAAAACGATCATTTTTGAGCAAGTTATAAACAATTTTCAATTTATGCTAATTCGTTTCTTAATAGACAACTGGGTGTGTTTTTACTTTTTACCAACTGGGCGTTGTGAAGAGAAGTGTATGCCGCTGACCAATCAGTGACCAATCAGTGTCATACACTTCCCATTGTTCCAGCCCAGCTGCTTTCACTGCACAATCACACTGTGCTGGAACAATGAGAAGTGTATGACGCTGATTGGTCACTGATTGGTCAGCGTCATACACTTCTCTTTACAACGCCCAGTTGGTAAAAAGTAAAAACACACCCAGTTGTCTATTAAGAAACTAATTAGAATAAATCTGAAATTGCTCATGACTTGCTCAAAAATTATCGTTTTTGAAAATAAAAAACACTGTTGTTATTTACATTACAGCGCCAATCAGATTATGTAGGAGATAGGACACTTACAATCTGGGGACAGAGCCTCTTTAAGTACATTTAGGGGCTCATACTGAAGTCAGTGTTTCCCAATGAGTGGCTCAGACACCACATGTGGCTCTCGGTTTTCTGCATGTGGCTCCCCAGCTGTTAGATGTCGCAGATACTGTTGTGCACAAGTGGCAGCACGGAGGCTATAGCAATAATTGGACTTGGTACCAGATTCTACCATATCCTTGGTTATATATTTTAAAGGATTTTCTATTTCTATATTCAGTGTGGCTCAACACCACATGTCCTATTGAAAAGTTGCTTGTGACCCACAAAATATTGTGGTCCTCTGCTGTAAAGATAGATGAACAGAGAACAAGAAGCACTAAGCACTCATTTTCAGGACTGAGGCTGTTGAGTATGGGGATTCATTCAGCTCTTCCATAAATGTTAATTTCTATGGAGTCCAAAAATTTGATGTAATAGACAAATAATTCCCGTCTCAGTCCTTCAGCCACAGTCCTATGTTTCAGTGCTCAAATCGTAACAAACACTATTAAAAGAAAGTAGGCCATCTTGTGCGCTGTTAAGTATATACTCCTGGAGCACCTCTTTAAATAACCCTTCTTACATGACAAACCATGGATTACCACATATTAATCAATGTGTGCCTATATATGTTTAATGTTCTGAATACACGGTCATACACAGGGTACAGAATATAATGTCACAATATTTTTTTGTGTGATTAGAAACCATGATACTAGCTTGCAAGTGTCTCTGTGAAATCTTAGGCATTTTTACTCTTTGTAATAAATCTTTGCACATAAACACAGACAAAATGCAAATAACAGAATTGGCTATATCAATAGAGAGTCTTGCACTTTATGGTAATGATCTCATAAAGAATGGGGGAAGAAGAGCAAGGAATATTGAATGCTATCAAGTGTGAAACACCTAATAAAATAACCTGTAATAAGAAATTTTATTAATATAAAATAAACTGCAACCACTGTGGAACAAAGATACATTTAATGAATGTGCTAAATTAGAAAATAAGGGGGGGGGGGAGCATGGAAAATTCCACACATACAGTACTTACCAACCAGTGATATAGATTTGTGCCAATCCCAGGGCTAGGTTATAGGAAGGGTAAATGGGACAATTGCACCTGGGCCTTCACAGTCTATGAGCACTCTGTAGCGTCCAATACCACCTATGGACTTAGCATGCAGCAGGGAATAAGCCATTCATTAAGACATCACTGTAGTATTGTATGGCTGCTGATTTAGGGACTTATAGTACTATTATTCGGCCAAGCATTGGTGAAGGTATTTAGGCAATGTATAACACTATCATTTGGGTTTTGTATGGCACTGTTATTTCGATAATGTAATTTAACTATTACCTCTTAATCCCCCTTCCAAGAAAAGGGCAAGAGGGACTGCATATGCTTTGCCCAAAACCTCCACTGACTAGAATCCGATCCTGGCTATACCCATGTGGTGGTTGAATGTGATCTGTATGCTTAATACTATACATTGTATGTAGTGGCTACTCAGGGATGTATCTTACCTGAAAGATCTGTTGAGTTCTGTATACTAAATAAATACTATTGCTTTTTTATAAGATGATAGTTTACCTGCAATTGATCAAGTAGGTTTGAATGCCATGTAAATACAAGATATATAAAATAAAAACGGAATATTACTAGCTAATGTTCCTGAAAATACATTCTGTTGGGGAAGTGGATAAAAGAAAGTAACAGATAACAGAAAATAGTTTTCTTTTTGAGAAACACAATGGTCACCTAAAAGAAGCAAATATAGACTTGTGGCTGAAGTCCATGTTCATTATAAAAAGCATGCAGTGCTTTGTATATCTTCAAGATCTCTATTATCTGGGGAGCCTATAGCAATGTTCATTCTGATCCTCCTGGTTCATGAATAAAATGACAAAACTACATTAAAAACCAACACTTACAATACAAGCAGTGCATTCGGAGAGATAGACCCAGGAGAATAGAACTCTGCCTAATAATTCAGATATTTATGTAATTTATGGCCTATGTAAAATAGATACCATTGCTATTTATCACTTAACACATTAAGAGTCTCTAAGAAGTGGCCAAATAATTTATTAAAAGATCTTAAACATGTGGATTTTTATTTCCTGATAATATATATTTATTAGGGCTAAAAATCTTGCAAGCACATTCACTATATATAATGATGGAGATACACATGAAATTCTATAAACATTCATAAGGATTTGAAAAAATAAGATAAAAAAAATAATTTATTATTACGTTAAATTGGGCGACTGGGAATGACCACTGTTGCATTTTTTCTTTCTCTCAATTTTTTTTCTTTTGGTTTAAGTACTGCAAAAACACGGTTACATTTTATTCTCAAAGCTAACCATTCTTCCTTTGAATAGAGATAGAATGGATGCAGAAATCATGAAGAGAAAGTATTTATTCAATATCAAAGTCTCCTTTTTACAGACTCACTTAATTTCCCAGGTGGACGCTTTTAAAATTGGCAAAACAGGCTTTACCAACAAAGAACAATACATGACAAGAATAAGCTGAGGAGTGCAATCTCACAGTTAGGCAAGCATGCTATCAGAACAAGGCACTGCATCAGCTTGCAAGCTGTCAGAAGTACATCCACAAAAAATAGAACATTACACAAGTCAGAGACATACTCCAGGTTTGGCATTCGAAAACTCAACATAGGTTTATTTCACTACAGTAACTCCATGTGTCTTGAAAATAGCTAGTAGTGCTGAAACAGAAAGTACAGGCAGGGAAGAAAAAAGAAAACGACAAAAAGGGAGGAAGAGAGACAAAAAGGAAGGGAGGGATAGAGGTAGGGATAGAAGGCTAGACTATATCTGGAAACATTTCAAACAAACCATATATTTGGGAATTGCATAAAAAACTATTCCATAATACTGCACAAAAATATTATTGAAATTTCTCTCTTTAGTATATGTGATCCAATAATCTATCAGAAAAGTAGCATCCCTGGCAGTCAATCAGCGAATACAAAGAGGGTAACTCCCTGGAGCTCGGTAACCTTTTTATAGGAATATACCTGCTTTTACAGGAAGTTATTCAAATATTAATAAATAATGCTATCTATGTAATTCCCTCATATATGTACCTATCTAAGGGCTAAATACAGCTTCAATGTCATTTATAATTGAATAAAAGTAAAATAATTTCTGACCTCTTTTTATATACAAAGGATTGATCAATGTAGGAAGGGTTCTTTACAGTAAGAGTGACTAAGCTGGGAAAAACACTATACAATGAAGTCCTTTAAAAGGGACTAGCCATACACATAGTGAATAGTATACAGAAAAAAAAAAAAAGTATTACTGTATGTTCCCATTCTTAGGCAAAACCATTGACTATGGTTCATCATCATAGTTTTCCCCCACCCAGAGTTGTAGCCAGGCATTTCATTACTCCTGGTAAAGATTCTGTTGGTCGCCCTAGCCCTGAGTCTAAATACCCTGAAAAAGTAGTGACTTGTTGGCGTTCCCCTAGCGGCTAGTACCTGGGGCATATTTTCCATCAGTTTCTCTTGCTATGTCTCTGAATGTCTTGCTCTGTGTCTTTGTTCACCCTCTGTTATCATGTAACATAACCATTACAAAGTGTAATATACCCAACTAATTACAGGAAATGGTTTATATAAAAAGTTGAACATAATGATACAACACGCTGCTTAATGTGTCAATCCAAAAAAGATGAGCATTTATTTTCAGCATTATGACTATTTAAATGACAAGAATAATAGTCTGTCCTTTTTCATATAGTAAAATAATTCAGAAAGCAGGCATTCTAAAAGGCATGTGCATTTTCTCAGATAAACAAAAACTGTCCTCTCACTTGGCAAATATGTCCACACACATTAATTATCAGGATTTTAGCACAAAAATGCCTATTCAGCCGTTAATTAGCATGCACAACACCATTGGCTCATGTACTGCACATATGTCAGAAAACACAAATCTGGCCGTATACCAGTGTTTTCCTTGAAAGAATATGCAGCTGACTTGGAAACGTCTAATTGAATTTTACTTTTTTTCTTACTGCTTATTAATTCTGTATATAGTGGAACCAGATGACCCATTCTCCGAGCCTACTTCTCATTCGATTGGCTAATATACTGCACATAACAAGTAGATTGTAATGTCGGCCGCCTTTTGGAAAAAGACTAATCCGTGGACTTAGGATCACAACTAAATTTTTCATGAATCGCTATCTATCCCCCCCCCCCCTCCAAAAAAAAAAAATAAAAAATCTACAGTGGACACTACACTAAATCATGAATCATAAACCCTCCACAACTAAATATCCAGTTCAAGACATAATTGGGATTGCTATACTTCTCCTGAAATCCTAAACAGTTCATATAGCCTTGGTAAGCCTTCTTTCAACATCAAAATATATATTGAAATCTGGTGAGGAACATGCGGAGCAGCAGAGCATACCTGGCAGAATAAGGTTGCCTTAAAGTGGTTGTTTGACTATACAACCCTTTCTATATACTATTTTAGGACATATGGACGGCAAAGATAAGCTCTTACTCAGGCGGCTTGGCCTTGCCACCAACTACATAGTTTGCCATTCATTTAAATGGCCTGCTTGTAGTACTATATTTAGCCAGTGGCATTTCGCCCCAGCAATATTGACTCATCACCAGGCCGGCTACATCTGAAAAAAGGATTCTTGGTGAGGCAATCACTTTAGGAAATCTCTTCAGTCAAGTTTGCTCAATGACTTCATAACACAAAGATGATTTGGCATCTACCTCACAGGGGTTTTTATATTTCTCTGGACAAACATTATTATAATAAGCTAATAATGAGATTCAATATACTATACATGACGTCTTAAGTGAGGAAATACAGCTGAATACAGACATATGAAAATATTTAAAACATATTTTGTGCTAAAAGCATCTTCATTCACTTCAGAAGTTGACACGTAGGCTTCCTAACATACATATGAATAAAATACCGCATGGAACATTCATTAGTGAGAAGGATAAATATGTTTCAAGCTAAAAACAGATTGGATTACATAATACAGATGCCAAGCATATTTATCATGAAAATAATGCCTTCTGTGGCCTAATTAAAAGTGCAGTCAATGTAACTCTGTTTAAAAACATCTTTTAGTTGAAATCATAAAAAATAAAGCATGCACTTTTAATTATACATTAAATAAGCAGTGGGTTAGATTTCAATATTTTATGAATAATATACGTAGAATTAGCATTTTGTTGAAAATAACCATGGTGAGTATCTTTTTGCCGGAGCTTCTTAAAAATGTAAATGGAAAATAGAAAATGTGTGTATGGCAATGCATTAAACTAAGCTAACACTCACCCGATAAGACATTGCTCAATTTTGTATTCAGCGTTCACTCAATAGATGTTGCCTAGTTATATGAAAGGATTACCCACCTAATTGAAAGTGGAGTAATGTTTTCTTCAACAGTAAAAACCAACTCCCATTTTTTTTTAATCCACCTAAAACAATGGTTCTGCAGGGGTTCGTCCATTTTGCACAATATTGTTTTGTATTGTGAATCCCCCTCAGTTCAGTGATCTCGAAAGAATCTGGTAATCTATGAAAAGTGAACTGAATATTTATGCTCTGCATTGCTATTCCTTTCAATGACTATCCCACTGGTCCTCTTATGTAAGAGTTTCCCTAAATGCAGCCTGAACCTATAGCTAATAGAAGGGGCACCCAAGCACAAAATTATTATCTATTATCTAAATATTTATTTAAACTATATATGAAAAGTCGTTTTCTAAAAGCAACAATCCAGCAATAAGCTCCAGGTTAATAAAATGAGCGATTTCTTGAGAAACGAAGGTAATATTGTCAAATACACAATACAATTTTTTTTTTTTTTTACAGTACCATCATTGTAAAATAAAAGTACTGTAAAATTTTGGATGAAACATTTGAAAACCCTCAGAATGTTAACCCCAAAATCTTCTAAAGAAAAAAAACACAGAAATAATAAAAACATATCAGGTAGTAATAATATACACTATAATACATTTTCTGAGACACCCGGCATATGAAAAATGATGCTTCATGCACAACAGGGTTACTGGAAAAAGCTCCATCCCTCCTGTGCACTGATGATAAGCGTTAACTTCCTGCTCTATATTTCAATACAAAGATGACAGCTAATTAAATATTCTGTACTATGTGTAAACCGTCCCTGGCTTTCCCCTTATTGCACCTTTATTAAAGGAATGGTCTCCTCAATAAAACCCTGTTCATATGAATGCGCGTCTGTGAGTGAAAAGACTTTCAATAAGAATAGTTCCCGATTTGAAGATCTGGCCAGTCTGTGTATAACTTGGTCATCTATTGTTTTAAAAGGTTGGTACATAATACTATATTTCCCCAGTGGACTTTCGGCAGTGGTCAAACAAAACTCCCCCCCCCCCCAGCAATAACAGCTGACACAGGGAATTCTAGGATCAGGACCTGCTGCAATCAACTTATCAATGAGGCAAGAATATTCAGTGAAGGGCTTGTCTTTATAAGACAGTCCCTTTAAGGCTATGTTCACACAGATTTTTTTGCAGAGCTTTTTGACGCGGAAACCGCAATGCAAAACTCGTCAAAAACGGCCCGAAAATGCCTCCCATTGATTTCAATGGGAGGCGGAGGCATCTTTTTCCCGCGAGCAGTAAAAAAGAAGGGACATGCCCTATCTTCGGGCGTTTACGCCTCTGACCTCCCATTGACATCAATGGGAGGCAGAGAAAGCGTATTTCGTGGTGTTTTATGCCCGCAGCGCTCAATGGCCGCAGGCCAAAAGCGCTACGAATAACGCCGCAAAAATCGGCGTGCAGGGAGAGGAAAATCTGCATCAAACTTCCAAACGGAATTTGGAGGCAGAAATTCCACCTGCAAAAAACTCTGTGTGAACATAGCCTAAGGGTCCTCTTATGCTGAGCAGCTGATCTACTTCTTCCACCACATGAAACTTGTGAAGCTGTAGAGCTGCGGTACCAGGGGGCACATCGCTGTTTATTCCTGCCCTATGTGTTCTTATTAGTTACTGAGAGAACCAAATGTTGTTGTTGTTTTACACAACACATATTAAGTATCAAATGGAAGGAATAATTGCTAATACTACTGTATACTAAATTGGGCAATTTCCATAATAAAGACATTGGTTGTATATTGCGTTTTATAATTAACTTCAGGCACAGTTTTATTAAATTCATGACCGATGATTTGTTGAAATCAAGGAGGGGAGTGAAGATACGACATAAACGCCTGATATCTCTTAAAATGGAATGTACAGGGTATAATTAAATTGATGCTTATGCCTTCTTTGTTTTCATTAATGTACTTAATTTATTCTGTTTGAACATCAGAAACATGTAACTTCTAATTGTATGGAACTCAGTGGTTCACTGCTTTGGGCTGTTAAAACGCCTTCCTTCCATTTCATGCCTAAGTAATGTCGAGCCATATCTCTGTAAAATGCACACAGGATTAAAAAAACATTAAGTCACATGTTTATCAAAGCAGAGTCCTGTATAAATGCTTTACACTTCAGAGGCATGAGTTATGGCTATGCGTTCTATTAAAACGGCTTGCTATATTACCTTCACAGAAGAATTTCTATGTATTTTCCGCCCCTGAATCTGTATGCTACTAGAGATATCAGAATTCTATTAATATAAAATAGCAATAAGTTAACAAATGCAATAAATTACCCAACAGACAATTCCTTATATACAATGGTCCCGGGTCTGTTCACTGGGGATAAAAAGCTTAAATCTGCATCCTTTTTTAACCAAATGCAAAAATGTTTTGCATGAAACTTCTCAACCTTTTATCCCCTGTAATACAAAATGCAAAATATAATGTTGTGATTTATAGTACGTATATATATATTTATGTGCATCCAATACTAACATGGTTTAAAAGAGTAATGATGACAACTTACTGTTAAGGCCTCATGCACATGACCATGTACATTTTTAACAGCGTAATACAGCGCCAAATTGCACATCATATTGTAGGCCACTGACTGTTTGTCCCTAAAAGCAATGAAATCAGAGCTTTTAGGGAAACTCTGTCCTTTAGACCGAATACCCATAAAAACAAACGTCCTATGGTGATAAAAGTTTAGTTCTATAGATCCTGGACAGTTCCAAGTTTTGCAACCATAATACGAATGCTAAATTGCGGCTTACAATCAGGGTTTCTGGTATTTTTGACAGCAAGAGTAGCAAAGTCTGTTAAAATACTTGAACCCTGACAAAAACCTTACAGACCTCATCAGTTCATCCCTTGGTTGAACTTGAAGGACATGTGTCTGTTTTCAACTGTACTAACTATGTAACTATGTAAGTCAGTATTCTTTAGGCCACTTTCACACGTGGCAGAATATTTGCCAGAATTTCTCTGCTGCAAATATTAATGCAGATGCGGGGCAATTACGCAACGCATCTGCACCAACCTTTGCATATTTGACGGGTAATTCAGATGTTGCAGATATCACAGCGGACTTGCCACAGATTTCAGGTTTTGCTTTGCAAAGGGTGAAATCCGCAGGGAAATTCCGCTGCTTCTCCGCAACATGATGAGCATGCTGCGGAGGGAAAATTATGCACCGCAGCCTAATTTCCGCACAGTTATTTTCCACCACGTCTGAACTAAGTTTCCTAAAAATTTATAGAAACAAATGTAAAAAACGGCTGCTGCAGAATTCCACTGCGGACTGTCCGCTGCAGAATTCAACAACAATTCCGGCAGGTCTGAATGTGGCCTTAGTATCTATTTAAAAATGGATCCAGCATTGATCATGGATCCGATATGAATGGACTCCATGTCTCTAATATGAACATGCCTTATGACTGTGTGACAGCAGCCTAACATGTTGTTTGCATTCATTCTTTTTTGAATACTTTTTTTACTGTACTCATTGATTGCCGGTAGTACCAGTCGTTTTATACACTCATGAGAAGGTACAGCTATTACACATATTATTGAATTATAGCAACATGACCCTTGTAATTGTGACATTGAGAAGACGATTGCTGTAATTGCAAATCTTCCTTTGTGTTATTAACATACAGTTCACTTTGAAACTCTCGTTCTAAGGCTGATTTTATGTGAGGATTATTACTTTGCCAGATGGTGAAAATTTATTACAGACAACAATGATTATGCTGAGTATTGCATTTATTGATACAATACATATTTCTATGTGTTCAATCAGCAGTCTCTTATCTTCCTGTAGACACAGCAGACGATAGTGGCTTGACTGTGGGGTGTTTCAATTCTGGATTACAAGAGTAGTTCTGTTTTTGATGTGCGTTGAGTAACAAATTAAATTAAGCTGTAAGGGAAGGACTTTAGAACCCAATAGCCAAGGCCCTGGTATTTTCCACAACAACATGTTTTAATGATATAAAAATTATAGAAATTGTTGAAAATAGATTATAATATTTCCCAAAGTGATACCAAAGGTGTTGTTACAGGTAGGGCCAGCATGGGCACCAGCCAAAGCAGAGTTCAATGGGTGTGAAGGGCTCATGGTGATGCGTGTAAACATGCTGTACACTTATCCAGCCGAGAGTGGTGTACACAGGGGTCCCACTGTACCTGAGACCGGCCCCTGAGGAGTTTTGGAGGTTGCAGCTACTGTACACTGTGACTGCTATGCTTGGGGATCTCACAAAGAACAGGTAGCAAAATATCTCTTTGTATCTGTCCATTGCATTTTACATTAATATTTCATTTTACACATTAAACATAGTATAGTAAGAAGGGAAAAGGAGTCCTATGGCAAAAACACAGATTTCCCCTTCCTCTGGAGCAAGACTCTTCCAATCCCTTCTTGGAGGGAAGGAAAGTGGGATCTTCAGGTTTGTTAATATTGCTGTACTTGAGCACTGGAATGGTTCACAACTCCTAGAGGAAAGGGGCATTAGACCAACTCATGCATGGACCCTCCTGCCCATGAGATCCTTACCAGATGTGGTTTTTTTTATGGTATGTACACGCTTGATTCAATACAATAATGTTGGACATGGGCAGGATATTTTCATCTCTATAAGCAAAAGTGTAAAAGTAGATTGTATCTATGCGATGTTGCTGTAAGGTATATCTCAAGTTACCTCATGTAGTTATGTCCTGGCTTGAATTGTCATTTGCCACATCTTGCAAAGTGCTATAATGCAGCGGCTACATCTGTATCACACCAGCTTTATGTAATGCAGTTTGTCATTTTGTTTAGACACATTTTGTGTTTTAGTAGCTGTCATTTAATATTACAGCACATAGCACTTCAAGTTTCAAAGGAAGCAAACAATTTAAACACAAATCATTCACAAATCACTTTTATTTAGGTTAAATTTAGAATCAAGGCCGACACGTATTACCAGATGACAATGTTACTTTATGTTCACTGCTGATTTTCAGGTCAGTGTTCACCCTTTAAGCCAACCAGCTAATTTGCCTGACGACAGATTTTTCTTTTTTCTTTTATACAATTTTTTTAGACACCTGCTTTTATTCTTAAGGGATGTTACAGTAGCTGTTTGTCTTCCATGCTTATTATTGTGTCCTGGAGGGATTCTGATACAAGATTGTGGAGATACTAAGTAAAAAGAAGAGGCACCTCAGGGCAGAAAATAAACCCCTCAATAGTGGGCTTTGCTGGATGGGTGCGGGGGAAAAGGTTGAAATGTCATCACAAGAACAAGATGTAGGAGAATTACTATTAATGAGAAAACAATGGACACAGAACTGAACTTCATTTACTCTAACATGGCTGCCTTAGGCCACTCAGAGCATATCATGAAGTGCCGTCAGTATATGTAATTTAATTCCGTAAAGTATACCTCTCCATCTTAGTCATCAGAGAAAAATTGGAGCAGCAATCCCATAATCCAATAAATGATGTAGACCTGAGCGATGAAAAGGCTTAGTTACTTTGCCTTTAACCTTTCTCCTAAACTGCATCTCCGGTGGATCCTAGTGATAAGTTAAATAAGAAACATAAATCGCATATGTTAGCAAGGTCCACGGAAATGACCATCTTTCAACATTTCAGCTAAATATAAATGCTTTGGCTTCAAAACTTAAGGACACCTTTTACCCAGTAGATAAAAGACAAAATATGTAATTATTAGGAACACAAAGTTGCACAAGCAGCACTACATTGTCATTATATGTAGTGTAATATATAATTATCCATTTCACCATATTTTCAGAGTATCAGTAAGTAGTGTTCCATCCAATACCATGAGTCTCGGTCAGTACCAAATTCCACCAGCCAACACCCTTTTTCTCAACCCCAAGATTAGTAAAGATTTAGAAGCTGTTAGTCAATGCACACACAATACAGATATCGAAGGGGGAAATTTATCAACCTTTTTATAGAAAAGTCGAAAATAGGTCCAACAGTTGCAATTTGTGTTAAAAATTGCAACTTTTGGGTCGTTTATGCCACCCTCGCCATTTTTAAAGGGGCATGGCTTGCAAAAAGTGGATACGGTTAAAAAGTCCCAACACATTTATTACATTTATTATAATTTACGCCAGAAAACTACACCAGCTCCCAGCTGGCACAGATTTCACTCTGTGGGGCATAGCAAGGTAAAGGCCCATGCTGGGGCATGTACCTTGCCCCCTCCTCAAAAAGACTAGTGCCCCCATTAGACTATCCTCTGTCAGACAATAAAAAATTAAAAAGTATACTCCCTTACCTACACCCACCTCCTCTCCCCTCCGGGTCCCCTCAGCATGTTGCGGCTCATACAAGGTACTACGCTGGACAGAGATAGGAAGTTGTATTTGGCACAGCTCTCGGAACATTAAGTGCTGTGTCACATATAAGACCTTGACGCTGCTCGACCTCAGGACCTTGTATGAGCAGCAGCATGCTGAGGGGAGCCGGAGGGAAATAGTGAAGAGGAACGGTGTGATGAGCATCTAATTTTTTTTCTTTTCTGTCCGATGGAGGGAAGAAAGGATGGCACACAGCGGCGGTAGTTGCGCCACAATTTTGGAGCACATCAAGCGGAAAGATAAGGCAGAAATATTAAGAGGCAAGGGCCTCTTCTTTTATATGTTGCATCTTACTCCAGCAGAACAGATAGCTAAGACTGGAGTATGAAGCGCCATTCTAGTCTGCTGTGGACATTGCTTGATATCTGCAGCAAAATTCACGTTTCATATTTCGATGCAGATTTTGAAAATCCTGGAAAATATCAATGAAAAAATATGGCATGCCACGGATTTGAAAAACTGCATCATGACTTCACGTATGCATAGATTTTTTTTTCTGCATGGTGTGTATGGGGTTTTGGGAAACCCCATTCACCTGCGATGCACTGTATTATCGTTGTTGATTCCGCAAGTAATTTACAATGAATCCACTGCGTGTGAACATGGCTTTAATGTGTTACATAGCTCCCACAGCTCTACAAAGAAGAGGAAAGGGAGACATTGGTCAAAAACACATCTGCAAGAATCATATCCTCCGTATACAGAGTCGGGAATGAGTGCTTAGGGGAGATACTGCTCAGCACTTGGCCCCCCTCATTACCTGCTCTCCATATCTATAGCATGGCCTTCCTCTTTTGTAGGTATTCCACTAGAATACATAAAGTTAGGCACATGTATAGATAAAAGGGGACTGACCAATTGGTGCGCCAAATTTATCATGCACTAGAGACAATTCATTATGGACAAGTACCATAATATGACGTTTTACAAGAGGATATTTATTACTGATAAAATACAAGAAATGGATAATTGTATATTAGTTTCTTCCTTGAGTGTTTTGGTAACACATATAAGAAATGTCTACTGTGTTATGTTACCTTAGGCTGAGTTCACACGACCTATTTTCTGATGTAAACGAGGCGTATTATGCCTAGTTTTACGCCTGAAAATAGGGCTACAATACGTCGACAAACATCTGCCCATTCATTTGAATGGGTTTGCCGACGTACTGTTCAGACGACCTGTCATTTACGCGTCGTCGTTTGACAGCTGTCAAACGATGACGCGTAAAATGACTGCCTCGGCAAAGAAGTGCAGGACACTTCTTTGCAACGTAATTTGAGCCGTTCTTCATTGAAGTCAATGAAGAGCAGCTCAAGATTTACGAGCGTCAAAGACGCCTCGCATAATACGAGGAGCAGCATTTACGTCTGAAACGAGGCAGCTGTTTTCTCCTGAAAACAGTCTGTCTTTTCAGATGTAAAAGCCTCTCACCGTGTGCACATACCCTTACAGTCGCATACCTGTCAAGAGGGTTTTTTTTAAGCCTAAACTAAATTTACACAGTCATATTTCCTAGAAGTTAATGAAATCTTGTTTCAACACTGATGCAAAGGTATTGAAATAAAAGTATTAGTGACCTACAACATCCATTTATTCAAGTGTATCTATCATGGGTCTATGAGGTTAATTAAAGTATTATTTGGACCAAAGAAAATGTTTGACTATTTGAATAGTAGATAATTTACTTAAGCAATAAATCTCTCAAAGCTCATATTAAGAATCAGTTAATTTTCTCACTGGCAGAATCAGAGTAAAAATAAGATTCCTGCGTGTTGCAATTTAAGAATGTGTTTGATAAATGGAATTTCCTTCAATGATAAAGGTAAAGCATAAGTTACTATGACTTCACACTTTGTGTGTCATTTGGATCTCTTTATTTTTAGTAAAACAGAAACCAAAGCTCCATATACCACCTATTACATAAAAAACAGAAAAATGTTTTAATTGTGCTATGTATAAATGAAGCACTCTATGCAGATGAACATTGGAAAGCTTCTGATAGTCCTCCTGGTGGATAGTGAGGGTAATGCAGCTTGTACAAAAGTTTCGGCAACAATTATCTGATATAATTTTTGTAAGTAGATGTCTACCCTTGAACATCATCATAAAACAGTATGCTGTAAACTCCTAAGCTCCCCCTAGTGGTGACTACAGGCAGACAGAATTGTATTATTTAACTTTCTGTCTATGCAAGGGATTTGTAGCTCTGGACTTCACTTTGCTAGGAAGATATATAAAGAAATGAATCAGCACCGAATGTTGGAAGTAAAAATGACATTGTGTTAAAAGGTGTTCATTCACTTTAATATTAACGACCCACAAGAATGCACTTAAGACTCTAAAACCTTGCTGACACTTATGAGAAAACTACAGCAGCTAATGGGAGCACTCGGAAATGTAGCCAGCGTCTACAGTTCACCCATTTAGTTCATTAATGTAATGGTTCCACAGTTAGAAAGAGCATATTTATGCAATTTCCTCATATGTTATTTAAATAAGCTGCAAATATTGCCCTTCTTTTTAGTTATCGTCAATACACAATTCAGTTATAGAATGAATTAAATTCTTAACTTATGGCATACAAATATGTAGAATTAGCATCAGTGGGTTCTATACAAACAGTATTATTATTTTTTTTACATGAGTGAAATAGCAACACCTTTAAGTTGTAATATTGCACTATAAATGACATTGCCAATTTCAAATGGAATGGCAACCTATCACAATGTGTATTTGAGTCAGCAAACATTTGCTTTCTTATCTCTACCAAAGATATGAATGTCATACAGTGTGTATATTCATTTCCATCTTGTTTACTTGGTGATGCACGAGTACTGTTTATTTAGTCACTGGTCAAATAATTGTCTAGATTAATTAGAAAACAAGTCATCCCGTTGGCATTATTTGAATATTGACTTTCCAGAAATATGAATAAAATAAAACATATATTACATTCTCATTTTCCAAGTTTTTCTTGTTTGTGCTGAAATTCTAACTTTTCTCACTGTTTACACCAGATTTAGGCCAAGGTGTATCTTTTATAGAGATGAGTCAAATTTTGAAACTTTACATCAATATAGGCAAATATTCTATTAGGCCTTCCTTCTATGTGACAATTGAGTCATGAATACACATCTGTATCTTAGCATTTTAGCGTCCTACGTCTTTTAATAGGAAATTCTTCTATCAACATATTGTCAACAAGGCAAATTTGGTCATCTCTAATCATTAGGTAGAGAAGCAGAAACTGGAAAGGTAATTGCAATTTTTAGTAGAGTAAGCAGAAGTAAAAATCAATACGGGTTCCTTCTTGGCATGGCTCAGTCTGCTACACCTTTAAGACAGTTTCCATTTCCTATAATCATAGCAACGAGCCCTGTCCAGATTTATAAAAGCCATTAGCAAGGGAAATGAAATTGTCCACTGCCTGGACCACTCCCCAAACCATTTAGGCTTCATAGGAGCATTAAAAGCTATAACCATGATATGTTTTCCCTTGACAGCGAGAGTGTCTGACAGAATGAAACGATTGGGGAACTGTTAGGCTATACTGCAAATTATATTCTACTATCTACCCATCTATACAATCTTGGGAAAAACACTTAACTAGTACCCAAAGCTTGAGGGCTACAAGTTCCAGCAAGAACTAGTTCTACCATCAGGTATCAGCCTATTAAAAACCATCATTCTACTATGTATTGTTATTATTATACCTAGGCACCTTAGCATGACTTTCTTTATAATTGTGTAGTTATAGACATGCATTGCCGAACCACTTTTGAAATGGGTGCTAACTTCTTTTTATAGGTGCTAAAAGTGTAACAAGGTTGGTAAACTGCTATAAATGGAAAATGGAAAACAAATAAAGAAGAATGCCGGGATTACACAAGCTCATCTCTTAGATGCTCCAGGAATCCAAATGCCAGAATAAATAAGGCCGAGCCATTAGAGCTACAATGACAGGATGCTTTTATTAGCAAAAAATGTGAGCCATAAAAGCCTGATAGTAAGAAGTGCTGAAACAGCTCTCAGAAACTTTGAATACAGGTTATGATTTTCATATTGACATCCGTCCGTTGTCTCTGGTCTAGCGATATTTACATGTAATCTTTGCAGAATTGTAAAGGCCTTGAAGGGCTACAAAGAAAGACAGATGGTTTCCCACAGACTTCCCCTCCAGCTCTTTCATCTTTCATCTAACTATTAATTTATCTGTTTGGATGGATAGATTCAAGCATGGAACTAAGAGGAATAATAATGAGATTTTTAATAACTCGATACATTTACATTCCCGGTAACTCTTTACATGGGTCTGCCTGATTAAAATGAATCATTTACATAATTAACATATGGTTACACTGTTGGCTTTAATATGCTGATTATCTCAATACTTTTGTCTAGAGTCAATTGGATTCAAACTGTAACAATTGTTTGAAGCAAGAATAGTTTATTCCTGTGAGAGTTGGGGGAATAAGTGCCATAGGGACTGATTAAATATAGCTGAACTGTCCATTAAAGCTATATAAAGCAATTAAACAAGTGCATTATTAAAAGAAGAGCTGTATACTTAGTGGGCTTGTATCCGCACCATTCACCAGGACTGTATATAATATCAGCCTAATGGTATAGCGTATACATGGCAGCGAAATGAACCTGCATATGATTACATGTGAACTGTTTTAGATCGCATCCAATCCGGCATCACAGCCTTTGTCCTAGAATGACCTAGTCTTTTAAGTTACTGCCGACATTTGGAAGACGCAGCAATTTCTTATCTTTGCTTTCTGTGGATAAACCCCCTTATAAAGTACATGATTTATTATATTAGGATTGTGTTTAGGCCTGTGTACATGGAGAGATTAATGTTACCATGCTAATGATAACGAATAGTCATAAAGATAATCGACTCACATAAATTAGATGAAAATATGATTTTTATTTAGTAAAATATATAAATTTTCATGCTTAATAACAAACAGTCATCAGCATTAAAATTGCTTGCATCATAAAAAATAATATGTAAAAATACTACGTTCTGATCAGGTAAAGAGTAATCACAATCATTGTAGGAAAAAAATGTTAGAAAATAATTAGGTAGAAATAAAATTTATTTTTTCTTCCCTCTATGGAAATCTTAAACAAACCCTATTGTCTCATGGTGAAATAAAATAAAAGCTTTATTAAGAAAGAAAAGTTACAGGAGTAAGAAAATAAGAGAGACCTGGCCATGGAGGTCCTCTCAAGGGTTTAGACAGAAGACCTGAAGGTTCATATTTAGATTAACCATTTAAAGGTCTAACTGCCATCAAGGAACTGCCTTACAAGTTATTGACCACACAATAAATGCGTACTAATAACACGCCATTCTATGTACCAGCTTTATGTCGTCTGAATATCATATCTGTCTCCAGTAAACTTGGCAGTCTTTTATCAGAACGGCCTTGAAGTAGGCCAACAGTCTGATATCCAGAGAATACTGTTTTAGAACAAACATTAGTGAGCAAGATTTTATAAAAAATACATTTCAGAGGCAAAGTATACATATCTATACATATCCAGAGTATACATATATGTATCATAAACATATAATAATGACAATTGATTATTAGCAAAAGCTATACTTATTATTTTTCTTTATCAGTATGAATAATTGTTATTGGTATAAGATATGCTTTAAATGTCTGCTAGGTGGAGGTCCTAGTGGTTTATGGGAATGGTTGTCTTGTGTCGTGTTGCTCCTAAGAACCTGTCCACAAAGAGAAGTAGATGTGTTAGAGAGTTGCTTGTTTTTGTTTTTTACTTTAACTCACCATATAATAGACGGCCAGCTCTTTCTTCTTTTGCTACTCTTGATCACATGGTTAGTGGGATCAGTAGGACTAGGGCCGGCCTTATGATGGATGGGGCCCTGTGCAAAATTTTCTTTCGGTGACCCACCCCATCACAAGAAAACAATACCCCATAAAAGAGTATAATGCCTCCACACGGTATATTGCCCCATGTTATGGTCCCAGGGTACGTGGACCCACTCGGCTGCTCTGCCGTAGCAGAGAGGCAGCTGACCATGTCACAGTCTATACGAAAATCTATAGTAGTAGTAACACTTGGGTACCTGAACTAGTCCAGACAGTGGCTGTGGCTTCAGTACGGATGGAGGTTGGTTCAGCAGGTAGCGCCACACGTGGTGGGCAGTATCCGATGTGGCAGAAGACACTGGACGTGGCAGAAGAAACGGGATGTGGCAAACGACAGCAGGTGCAGTAGACACGACTCCGTCTCTAGTAGGCACAGGAACAAGAACAGCACGGGATACAGGAACATGTAACGGCACGGGTAACAACTGGAGCGGGAAACACTAAGGGACTATTTGCAAGACAGACTTGGGATAACTAACAACGCTCAGGCAAGTATCAGAAGGGCTGGGGCCTTCGTATAGACCAGGACATCATGGGCAGTTGATGATGATGATTTCCTCTTGTGCGCGCGTTGGCCCTTTAAGGCCGGGCATGAGCGTGCGCGTGCACCCTACGGGATACAGCGGAGCGGAAGTGAGCGCTGGCATCTCCTAGGAAGGAGATGGGGACCAGCGCTCACGGATCCATGACTGCGGGCATCGGGAGGTGAGTAAACCCGACGGCCTGTGGCCATGGAAGTTACACCCCACACACCATATAATGCCCCTTTAATCCCCCAACACAGTATAATATCACTCAAGTGTCCCCACAGAGTATGAATAATGCCTTAGAGGCCCGTGGAGTGTGTATTGGTTGGTTTTCACTCACCACTGGTCGCTCCTTTTTTGCTTCGGCCCCGGCGCAGCACTGAGTCTGACGTACATTGCATTGTAATGTCACATGACAAGTCACGTTTCTGTTTCAGTGCAGCACCAGCATCGGAGCAGAGAAGAACCGCCCGGGCCGGAAGGCAGCTGCCGACTCACCGGGCCTGGGAGCCAGGGCTGGTTTTAGATAAAGTGTGGCCCTGGGCAAAGTTAAAAGTGGAGCCCCAAATGCTGAATTATTGTATCAATAATGCAATCAATTCAGAAGACGGTGTGCAGAGAACTTTATCCCTGATTTCTACCGCGTCTAGTAGTGTTGTAAGCCCCAAAGCATATGTCCCCCTCTCGCACAAAAAATAAAAATAAAATATATATATATATATATATATATATACATACTGTTACTGAATAACACCACTACATCATAACCACATAGTGACTGAATAATACTCCTATACTGTTATGAATAATACCGCCACACCATAACCACATAGTGACTGCATAATATCCCCATACTGTTAATGAATAATACCCCCATACTGTTACTGAATAATACCTCCACACCATAATCACATATTACCACCACATAGTGACTGAATAATACCACTATACTGTTACTGAATAATACCGCCACATCTAAACCACATAGTGAATGAATAATACCCCCATACTGTCACTGAATAATACTACCACATCATAACCAGTGACTGAATAATACCACCATACAGTTACTGAATAAAAAACACTAAACAAAGACCAATATTACCAACACATAGTGACCATATAGTTGCAGATGGCAGTTATACTCAGGAGCTCTGCCGACAATATAATATTAATACCCTATAGTGGAAAATGGCAGTTATACACAGGAGCTCTGCAGACGATATAAGTGATTGCAACACATTTATATCTAGTGACACACAGGTGATGTTTTCTCTGATTAGTCGTTCACTTTCCCTTATTTTCACCATCCGGCCCAGACCACTGTGATGACTTCTTCCAGCCACGACTCTTCTCTGCAGAATTTGAGACACAGACATGTCGGTTTCTTGCTTTTCCAGCATCCTCCACAAATATACCCCATCCTCTAGACAAACTCTTAATCCACAGTGCCCCAGATGGTAACGATCCCTCAGTGCTCAACACCATAAAAGTGCCTCCTCAGTACCCATGCCCCACAGTAATATTGCCCCCTTTGTGCCTCGTCGATAGTACCACTGAGTCCCCTGTAGATAGTGCCACACACACAGCCCCCCTCTTGCAGATCATGCCACACGGCCCCCCTTTGTAGATAGTGCCACACAGCCCCCCTTGCAAATAGTGACACAACCCCTCTTGTAGATAGTGCCACATCCCCCTTGTAGGTAGTGCCACACACCCTTGTAGAGAATGCCATACAGACCCCCTAGATAGTGCCAAACAGCCCTTCCCCCTGTGGTGCCATACAGCCCTCCCCCTGTATAGTGCCAGACACACCCCTTGTAGATAGTGCCAGACAGCCCTCCTCCCTGTATAGTGCCACACAGCAATCCCCCCATTTTAGATAGTCCCCCATTGTAGATAGGGCCACACAGAAATCCCCACCCCAGTTTTAGATACACAGCCCCCATAAAAAAAATACTTATCCAACTCCATTCCCACGATGGACGGAGCGCTCCACGGCCTCCAGACAGGACACATGCGCAAACTAGCATGATGCAGTGACGTCATCACACCGGCCTGCGCAGGGACTCTGTCCCAGTGTCTTATAGGCTGCAGGCCTAACATGGCCTGCAGCCTATACTATTCAATTGTATCTGCGGATACAAGTGAATGTGGCAGTCGCTAGCACCCCCCCCCTCGATGCTATCTACGCCACCGGGCCACCCTGCCCATAAATTTTATGTGCCAGGTTAGGGGGTGCACTAATGCTGCGGGCCCATAGCAGCACTGCCGGGCGCTACAGAAACGCAAGGGGAGCCAGTGCAGCGTCCTCTTTCTCTTGCTGGGGTGATGCGCCCCATGCGATCGCACGGGTCGCACACCCCAAAGGCTGGCCCTGAGTAGGACCCCCACCTATCAGATATTTATGGCATATCCTATGGATGTAATGTCATCTGCTTCAAACTTTTCCAATTTGGTACTCCAGTATGTATTGATTCCTTGAATTTTTTACACAGAAATAAAATAAATAATTATATTTTAGCATTTACCTACCTGTGGAGTTGTGAAGTTGTTCAATACACCTGTGGCTGACTTTGGCTTTAACTGTATTGAAACCATACTGTAATGGTAAATACATGGAGCACAGAGTTTTGTCAATGGCTCATTTTCATTTTATAGTGGAGTATACATTTATGTTTTACTATATACTATTTAAAAGAAATGTAGGACTTAGAAGTTCATTAGGCTTTCTTTCAGAAGATATGTTCACGAATGTCACTGTACAGCCTACACAAATCAATGATGTTAAGAATGAGCAGACTATATTGTACTTTTGGCTTTAAAGAAATGGGACAATGCTGTCAATAAATCAATTGTAATAAATTGTTTATCTGTGTTACATTGTTATTTATTGCAGTGTTTGGCTATATTCACTTATAATGTTGAGCTGCAAATTGCGTATATTAGCATATCTCATCCTACAGGCTGTGCCAGCAATAGATAGAATGCTATTCCATGCAGTGGTACAATTAATTAGAAATATATATGTCTGGTTTAAAACAATCGTGCTACAGAATTTGTGCTACCCAACAACGATATCTTATATTTGCAGTAGTGCATGCCATACTCTACGTTTTCACTTCCAAACACCCAATCTTCTTTTCATTTTTTTTTTCAGTGAAAATGGGAGATTGGTGTACAAAATTTTACGTAGTCATTGGTAATGCGAAGATCTCAAGTCCTCCATTTCCTTTGCAGCATGACTTTTCTATGAATTGCTATCATTAAAAGCTATTCCAAAAGTTATCATTCAGAAGAACTTGCATAGGAGAACCAGGAGTATGAGAGACCCAAGTAATAGCTATATCTCATCACTATATCTATATCTCATCACTATAGTGTGAATTTCCCAAATGGGATTATGAAATCATTTCATTTTAGTGAAAACATTAGAAAGGTTGTATGAAATAAAAAAAAAGGGTCAACATTTTTTCCAGAAAGAGTGCTACAGTTGTCCATGGGCTGTGCCTGGTACTGCAGTTCAGACCTATTCATGTGAATGTCTAAACTGCAATATCAGCCACTGGCCATGCACATCAGTGGCGCTGTTCCTATTAAATAACAAATCTCATACCACATCTTTAAGGCTTCAATTAATTGTAGATTTCACTGACTTTTAGATAGCTTGTCTGTTGTAACTCTTACTTATAGATCTAAAAGAATGCACCTGCTCCATTTTTCTAAGGCTTGAGCTATATAATAATGAGTTCTTCAAGAAAGTACAACTTTTGTTTTGTTTGGCACTGCTTTGTTTCAGTCACACTTGACATAAGTCAATAGAGATTGACATTGAAAACAGCAATAGTAGAATATTTTCACTCATTTGTTTGGAAAGAAAAAAAAATGTCACTAGGTTTAAATCACATGAAAATCACGTCAATACTTTCCTGGACACCATATATCATAAATAGTTGTTAATCCGTAGTCTAAGAGGAGGCTAAGAATTGAATTAATGGGGAGTGTTGTGCTCTTTATATTTCTTTATATTGCTGCAAAGTAGTAAATCCGTATTTACAGTAATGTTATTGATAAATTAATTATATCTTGGAATATTAAAATTGAAACATGTTACATATCAAGTTTCTATATATTAATTTAAAAAAAACTCAGTGTTTAACTATTATTTTTTTTTAAATAATAGATCCATTTAATTCTGTGCTAATTACTTTCATTAGGTTTTTTTTCTTTGTGGGGTCAGAACTTTTCTTTACACAGTCCTAGAATTTATTGATAAAACTCTGGTTGTTTGCAGCTGCCACTAGTGGGAGCTTTGGAGCTTACTGAAGACTGATGTATAAATGTCTTTAGTAGAAGATTAGAGATAAGTGAACTTCCCAAAATTTATTTTGGTTCTGATTCAATCGAATCGGCCTTCCGATTTGATTTAGTCGCAAGTGTAGCCATAATCATCAACATTAAAAGACAAAAATGCTGGAAATAGATCACTCTCTGTGTAATGAATTTATATAATATATGAGTTTCACTTTTTGAATTAAGTTACTGAGTTACTGAAGTAAATTTACTTTTTGATGATATTCTAATTCATTGAGATGGACTAGTGTGTGTGTGTATGTATGTATGTATATATATATATATATATAGATATATATATATATATATATATATATATATATATATACACTACCGTTCAAAAGTTTGGGGTCACCCAGACAATTTTGTGTTTTTCCATGAAAACTCACACTTATATTTATCAAATGAGTTGCAAAATGACTAGAAAATATAGTCAAGACATTGACAAGGTTAGAAATAATGATTTTTATTTGAAATAATAATTTTCTCCTTCAAACTTTGCTTTCGTCAAAGAATGCTCCATTTGCAGCAATTACAGCATTGCAGACCTTTGGCATTCTAGCTGTTCATTTGCTGAGGTAATCTGGAGAAATTTCACCCCATGCTTCCAGAAGGCCCTCCCACAAATTAGATTGGCTTGATGGGCACTTCTTGCGTACCATACGGTCAAGCTGCTCCCACAACAGCGATATGGGGTTAAGATCTGGGGACTGCGCTGGCCACTCCATTACAGATAGAATACCATATGCCTGCTTCTTCCCTAAATAGTTCTTGCATAATTTGGAGGTGTGCTTTGGGTCAGTTTCCTGTTGTAGGATGAAATTGGCCCCAATCAAGCACTGTCCACAGGGTATGGCATGGCGTTGCAAAATGGAGTGATAGCCTTCCTTATTCAAAATCCCTTTTACCTTGTACAAATCTCCCACTTTACCAGCACCAAAGCAACCCCAGACCATCACATTACCTCCACCATGCTTGACAGATGGCGTCAGGCACTCTTCCAGCATCTTTTCAGTTGTTCTGCGTCTCACAAATGTTCTTCTGTGTGATCCAAACACCTCAAACTTTGATTCGTCTGTCCATAACACTTTTTTACAATCTTCCTCTGTCCAATGTCTGTGTGCTTTTGCCCATATTAATCTTTTCCTTTTATTAGCCAGTCTCAGATATGGCTTTTTCTTTGCCACTCTGCCCTGAAGGCAAGCATCCCGGAGTCGCCTCTTCACTGTAGACGTTGACACTGGTGTTTTGCGTGTACTATTTAAACCCTTAATTACAAGGCCATTTTGCACATTAATGACCAAGGATTATTTTTTGTTTTTTGACGGTCGCATTACAAGAGTCGTAACTTTTTTTTTATTCCGTCGACACAGCCGTATAAGGGCTTGTCTTTTGCGGGACGAGTTGTATTTTGTAAATGTACCATTTTTAGATGCTTATAATATATTGATTAACTTTTATTAACTTTATTTTAGGAGAGAATTGAAAATAAGCAGGTATTCCAGCATTAATTTTCACGTTATAAATTTACGCCGTTTACTATGCAGCGTAAATAACATGTTAACTTTATTTTATGGGTCGGCACGATTACGGGGATACCAAATATTGAAAGGTTTTATATGTTTTCCTACGTTTGCGCAATAAAAACCCTTTTAGAAAAAAATTACTTGTTTTTGCATCGCCGCATTCCAAAAGCCGTAATTTTTTTATTTTTCCGTCGATGTGGCCGTATGTTTTCACAAACTTTATTTAACTGATTTACATTTATTTTTTTAGTCCCACCAGGGGACTTCACTATGCGATATGCTGATCGCTGATATAATGCTTTGGTATACTTAGTATACCAAAGCATTATTGCCTGTCAGTGTAAAACTGACAGGCAATCTATTAGGTCATGCCTCCGGCATCGCCTAACAGGCAGATGCTGAAGGCAGACCTGGGGGTCTTTGTTAGGCCCCCGGCTGTTGTGGAAACCCGACGGCGACCCGCGATTTCTTTGCGGGGGCGCCGATGGTGTGCCAGAGGGAGCTCCCTCCCTCTGTCAAACACATTAGATGACGCTGTCACTATTGACAGCGGCATTTAATGGGTTAAACTGCCGGAATCGGAGCGCGCTTAGATTCCGGCAGTTGCAGCAGGAGCAGGGCTGTGTATAACGCGAACTAGCATAACAATGTATAGAGTGTATTTCTGATTAATTGAATGTTATCTTCATTGAAAAAAACTGTGCTTTTCTTTCAAAAATATGTAAATTTCTAAGTGACCCTAAACTTTTAAACGGTAGTGTATATATACTGTGTATATATACATGTATGTGTAGATATATATATATATATATATATATATATATATATATATATATATATATATATGTGTGTTTGTGTGATTTCCTCCTAGTGGTAATCGCAGACAGCCTGAATCTCATTGTTTTACTGTTTGACGATGTGAAGGGAGCTTCTAAACAAAGCATACTAGTAATTGCCACATAGTCCCCTTATCCACTGTCTAAAAAACATAATATATAACGTGGCCAATGGACACCTTTTTCTACGATTTGTGCGTTGCAAACCCCAAAAGTTTTGGATTGCAACGAATTTAAAACTTTTTGGAAATTCGGACCTTATTTGATTTATTTAGAATCAATTCGCTCATCTCTAAAGCAGATGTATAAATCTTTTCTTTCCTCTAGTGGCGGTCGCAGGCAGTCAGAATTTCATCATTTAACTCTGATTATGTGAAAGGAAGGAGGGGATATGAATCTTTGTGATAGAAAGTGGAGTTTCAATCTCTAAAATATATATCAATCAAAATAAAATTTGGCTATATTGAAAAAGTAAAAAATAATAATAGATACTTCTTAATAAATATGATAAAAAAATGCACTAAAGCATCTTTTTGAAACCCTCAGTACCAATAACCTCCACCATTTTCTACACATTAAGCCAATAATAAATATTCATGTACATATAAAGCCTTTGAGTAATCTAGCAACAAGTTTGATATTAACAGTAAAAAAAATAGGATTGGATGATTTGGTTTGGGAAAGAAAAGCAGCTTGCAGCGAGTTGACCAATGTATGTGATAATGTCCTGTTTGCCACTTACTATACTGTAACCAATCGATACAGACCTTAAAATGGTGAAATTAGCATATTTTATGTGACTTATTTACGCACTCTTAGCTATACACAGAGTTTAGGTTATAAGAAAAATACGGGATCGTTTTCCTGATAGACCATGTTAATGATATTGACATACTTTGCATTGCAGATTTTGTGACAGGTTCTCCTGTGTTAGAATAGAAATTCACTGATGATTAAGAACATGTTGTTTCACAGACTGAGGACTTGCTGGTCAGAAAAGGTAACGCTAATATCTGAATTAAAGATATCAATCTCTTGCAGTCTGGTAATAAATGTTGGAATGTTGAAAGACGATGACTGGGAAACAGAGTGCCTGTGCAAACCTTAATCTCTTGTAAGGTGCAGTGCTAGTCTATAACTGTCAGGGGATGACAGAGGAACGGAGCCTTCTCAAAACCTGCTTAGAATTGAAATATGGCTCGTGTCTTAGGAAGCTTTTTTAATTTGCAATGCACACCAGTTAGTACTCCATCTTTTTTTCCTATTTAAATTGGTTTATATACAGATGCAACAGAGTCTAAACTGGATAAGTTAAGATAACTTACCTGCAGTCCTGTGAAAATTCACTGACAGCCCATTATGATTTATATATAAAGTATTGTTGAAGCAGGATATATACATAAGGTCCTCCTTAGTTAGGTGGAATCTGTCAACAATCTTTTGTTTGAAGTGACAATAACCTAATTGTCCCCAAATCTCTTACTTTGGACTTCAACTTGTCAAACCTTATTTATTCTAAGATAAATGGGGTGAGAGGTTTTTGGCAGCCATTTATCTCCCTCACTGTATAAAAATATGAAGTCTTTTCATCTGAGCCAAATGGGCATTTTATTGGGGGGAGTCAAGCAAGTGTTGGCCAAACAATCAGATATGGCAACTTTAGATTGACGACTTTCACCAGCAGAGTCATCTCTCCTTTTTCTTATATTTTGTCAATTTTTCCTGTCTCTTTTTTATTTTATGTTAACTAGTAACTATTTTGTGTGGTATAACTATCTGTTTTACAAGCAGATACATTTAAATTTAGAAAAATTCAGATTTTCTAAAATTTTGGGTGTTTTTCACAAATAAATATTGAATTTATGAACCAATTTTTTTCACTAACATAAATTAAAATTTGTCACGAGAAAACTATTTTAGAATCGCTTGGATAGGTAAAAGCATTCCCAAGTTATTACCACATAAATGAACACATATCAGATTTGAAAAAATCGGCTGTGTCCTGAAGGCCAAAACAGGCTTTCTCCTGCTGAAGGGGTTAATGAAAACCTGATCCAGAGTGCTCTGGACCTCAGACTGGGCCGAATGTTCACCTTCCAACAAGACAATGACCCTAAGCACACAGCCAAGACAACACAGGAGTGGCTTAGGGACAACTCTGTGAATATCCTTGAGTGGCCCAGCCAGAGCCCTGACTTGAATAGAACGTCTCTGGAGAGATCTGAATATTGCTATCCATCCGCCGACAATCCTCATCCAACCTGACAGAGCTTGAGCGGATCTGCAGAGAAGAATGGCAAAAAAATCCCCAAATCCAGTTGTTTAAACCTTGTGGCATCATACCCAAGAAGATTGGAGGCTGGTATCACTGCCAAAGGTGCATCAACTAAGTACTGAGTAAAGGGTCTGAATACTTATGTCAATGCAATATTTTAGTTTTCCCTTTTCAATAAATTTGCAAACATTACTAACGTTTTCACTTTGCAAAAGCATTTGATACTGCTCCACACAACAGTCTTGTTCTGAAGCTACAGACACAGGGACTGGGGGAACATGTATGCAAGTGGGTAAAGAAATGGTTAAGGGACAGAAAACAAAGAGTCGTTATAAATGGAACTTACTCAAAATGGGCTGAAGTCATCAGTGAGGTACCACAAGTATCGGTGTTAGGCCGAACTCTTTTAAATCTCTTTATTAATGATCTTGTGGATGGGATTGATAGCAAGGTGTAATTTTTTGATGACGATACAAAATTTTGTAGGATACTTAAAACTAAACTTGATTATAAATATTACAGAAAGACCTAGATAAGCTGGCAGCATGGGCAAAAACATGGCAGGTGAAATTTAATGCTGATAAATGTAAAGTAATAATAGCATTAACGCATATAAATTAAGTGGTATAAAACTGGGGATAATGGAACAATAGAAGGACCTGGGTATTCTGGTAAAAAATAAGCTAAGCAGCAGCACTCAAAGTCAAACAGCAGCTGCCAAAGCAAATAGGATTTTAGGGTGTATAAAAAGGGACATAAAAACCAGTGATTCAATTCTAATATTACCCCTCTATAAATCCCTTGTAAGGCCACTTCTTGAATTTGGAATTCAGTTTTGAGCTCCTCATTGTAAAAAGGATATAGGAGAACTGGAGCGGGTTCAAAGGCAGGCAACTAGATTATTAAATGGGACGGGCGGTGTCACATACAATAAAAGGCTAGAAAAATTGGGCTTGTTCAGCTTGAAAAAATACATTTTAGAGGTGATCTTATTAACATGTACAGTATAAGTATATGTGTGATCAATGCAGAGAACTAGCACATGATCTGTTCCTTCCAAAGACTCTACAAAGAACCAGGGGACACCCATCGCATGTGGAAGAAACGTCTGAGACATCAATATAGGAAAGAGCTCTTTACAGTTAGTGTTCAAGCTATGGAATGCCCTTCCCCAAAAGGTAGTGATGGCAGATACTGTGTCAGCATTTAAAAAAAGGCTAGATGCCTATTTATTGACGAATGGCATTGAGGGTTATAATTAATCAAGTAATAAATGAAGGGTAATTTATTGAGAAGGGTTGAATTTGATGGACCTACATCTTTCTTCAACCAGTGTAACTATGTCATTATGGGGTATTGAGTGCAGAATGATGGGGAAAAACGAGAATTTATTTTTATTTCAGCACAAGGCCTCAACATAATAAAATGTAAAGGGTTTGAAGACTTTCTGAATGTATTGTGTGTGTGTTTGTGTGTGTGTTGGTGTGTGTGTACGTGTGTGTGTGTATATATATATATATATATATATATATATATATATATCTATATATATATATATATATATATATATATATATATATAGATATATATATCTATATATATATATATATATATATATATATATATATATTTGTGTCTGTGTGTGTTTTGCCCTTTGCTATTAACATTTGACTTTCATTTCTTTAGAGAAAATAAAAACAATTTTCGTTTTATACTTTGTTTTTATAAAACTGCTTTACAAGGATATAACATAAAATGGACATGTCATCCCCATATAAACTTACAATGGAATCTTTAACACATCAAAGATTTATCTAGCCCTTACTTTAAACAAAAAAATGCCGCAATAAAGGCACAGACTCAACTATATGGTTCAATTATTTTTATTCTACCAGAATGCTGCAGAATGTTTTTCCATTTTATACTTCTATAAAATATAGTTATATTTTATAATTAGGACATGGTAAAGAATTATATTGTGAACACCTTTTACTCTTATACAGTACATAACATCAAGTGACTGTGTAAAGAATTCTCTGTACTCATTTAGCACTCATACTCCATTCTCATTCAAAGTTGCAACAC
Source organism: Rhinoderma darwinii (assembly GCF_050947455.1). Lineage (NCBI taxonomy): Eukaryota > Metazoa > Chordata > Amphibia > Anura > Rhinodermatidae > Rhinoderma > Rhinoderma darwinii. The sequence goes on from NC_134692.1 coordinate 101,909,846, forward strand.
TAAGCTCACATCTCCCAATAGTCCCCTGCTGGTTCAGTCTATGCACAGAGCGTATTCTGCTGATGTGCATTCTGGCAGGATGTAATCATTTCACCAGGTTGTACAACAGTCTAATGCAGCATCAGATTGGGTGAACTTGGGTGCACCAGAGGAATTGATTCTGGGATCTCACTCTCCATCTATACAGAACATGTACACATTCACTTTTGATTACATCATAAATTGTTATCATTGCACATAAAAGATATATCATCAATAAGATCTAATAGGTAATTTGTGAATCAATTATAAGAAATAGTCCCCAGTAGCAAGAGATTGATTCCAAAGCCAGCTCCAAATAGGGTTGTCGCCTGCTGGACCTTTGGGCCCCTGTTGTATTAAGGGCTCATTATGGTGTGATACTCTAGGCCAAGTAGTGGATCCTATGGTACTCTGGTTGGCTGGTCTGACCTGGTCTGAAGCAATAGAGACTCAGCATTACATTATAGAAGTTCAACAGAATTTTAGGGGTGTGTCTGTCAATGCAAGGGTGTGTCTGTCAACCATCAGAATTCACAGTAAATAATTCAGCATTAGTAAGATTAGTTCAAAGTCAGTAAAGTACATACTTGCAAAGTTACTAAACATTAGGCTCCATTCATGTGAATATATTGAAATATGCAGGCAAATATAGTCACCAAATATGGATTGTATTTACTCCTTTATTTATGTCTATATTGATTTTTGAAGCTCTGTGTTGCGCCACTGTCCTTTGTTTTTTAGTTGTATTTAAACCGTACTTTATACCATTGTACAGCCATATAACTGATCAAATGCAGATCGAAATAAGTGGCTGCATATTTCTGGGGACTACATGAACTTCTATAGGAAAATATGGTACCAATATTGACGATAAAACACGCAGTGTATTTAAATTAAGCATGTAACAAATATGGTTCTGTGAAAAGCTGCATGGACTAACATTAGTTCCATATTCAGAATAATTAGAACATGAAAAAAACTCATGTGAATTAGGCCTTAGGCCCTGTTCACACAGAGTTTTTTGCAGGAGGAAAATTCCTCCTGTAAAAACTGACCCTGGAGGTTTTCATGTTTGATGTGGTTTTTGACGTGGTTTTTGACGTGGTTTTTGAGGCGGTTTTCCAGGCGGTTTTTCAGGCTGTTTTTGCCGAGGTTTTCACATGCATGAGGCTGGGTTCACACAACCATGTTACGTCCATAATGTACGGAACGTATTTCGGCCGGAAGACCCGGACCGAAGACCGTGCAGGGAGCCGGGCTCCTAGCATCATAGTGATGTACGACGCTAGGAGTCCCTGCCTCTGCGTGGAACTACTGTCCCGTACTGTAATCATGATTACAGTACGGGACAGTTGTCCTGCAGCGAGGCAGGGACTCCTAGCGTCGTACATCACTATGATGCTAGGAGCCCGACTCCCTGCACTGTCTTCGGTCCGGGTCTTCCGGCCGAAATACGTTCCGTACATTATGGACGTAACATGGTCGTGTGAACCCAGTCTGACATCCTTCTGTCAACGGATCTGTCACCATTGAAATGAATGGTGATGCAAACGGAACTTACTTCACACTTGCCTTTCCGTTGAGGGGTTCCCCTGACTGAAAGCACCGACGGAACCCCTCAGCAGAAACCACGCTGATGTGAACAGGCCCACATTAAAAAAAACATTGTTTTCTGTTTGCATCATCATTGACTTCAATGCTGATGGATCCGTTGCTAATGGGATTCCCTACACTGCGGTATTGGTTCAGTCGAAACGACAGAACCCTTTGCACAACGGGGACAAACAGAAACCATTAGCAACGGATCTGTCACCACTTCACACTTGCCTTTCCGTTGAGGGGTTCCCCTGACTGAAAGCACCGACGGAACCCCTCAGCGGAAACCACGCTGATGTGAACAGGCCCACATTAAAAAAAAAAAGTATACTTACTTCTTGAATCAATTTCCCAACATCAATGTCCATTCGGTGGTACACCTCTGCTGTCGTCATGTCTGTTCCTGAAATGTTAAAAAAAAATAAAAAAAAGAGATGACATACATGAACAACTGCATAACAAAATTAAAAAATTAAAAATAAAAAAATTCAAAAAAAATATCTAAAAAAAAAATATAAAAAAAAAAATTAAAAAAAAAAATATAAAAAAAAAAATGCACAGCTCCATACATGTATAGCATGTATGGAACATAGGAACAATTGCACTTACTTGTATTCGATTTGGATGCAGGACTTTGGTTTTCTGTATCCCTGAGTTCTGTCCACGATGTTTTTCAGGCTCCACGAGCAGACAGGAAATGACAGCCCCTTGCTGGGCTGGACTAGCAGCAGGAGACGACTCCTGCAAGAAACTCCTCCAAAACACTCGGCAATATACTCGTCAGAAAACACCTCACTAGTTCGAGGTGTTTTTTGACGTGTCCCCATTGCTTTCAATGCGGTTTTGGACGCGGAAACCGCATCAAGAAGGGTCATGTCCCTTCTTTTTGCCGCGAGGCGTTTTTTTTACTCGCGGTAGAAAAACGCCTCCGTCTCCCATTGAAATCAATGGGAGTCATTTTGGGTCGTTTTTGGCGCGTTTTCCGACGCGTTTTCCGCGTCAAAAAACGTGTAAAAAAACTCAGTGTGAACAGGGCCTTATAGAGAATATAAACTGAGAAATGGTGTTCAGATGTGGCTTTATTTGGATTTTAAAATTAATATTGTAAACAGTAACTTGTATTTAGATTAAGCAAAATATGAGATTATTGATATTTAAACATCTTTTCCACTTTCTCTTCTCAAAACAGAAAGGAAAAAGATACTTAAAACGTCAGTGTTGCTCAATTTGTCTCCTTTCCCTGGAATATAAAAACCATTGAAATTAAATTTCAATGCTAATATAACTTGAGTATTTCTATTGTATTACAAGCATGGCAGCGATCCTTCCATATAATTAAAATAATCACTGTATTGGTTTTCTTGATATTTACAAAATATTCACTACATTTTTACTAATGCAAAAATGTTCCTGCTGTGAAAACATTGCTGATTTTCTGGAGTCATGATTGGAAAACCATTGCGAGCCACGTAGCTAATCAAGTGTAAATTCATTATTAATGAATGTGCTGCATTTGCAATGATATTGCCTTTACCTGGAGATAATGCTATAATGTAAATGGCCTACATAAGGAATGAAGAAACGTTTTATCTCTTCTGTGGTGGCACTTACTGTTTTTTTCTATTATATTTTCTGTTCATAAATATCCATTTCTTTTTATGCATTTACAAAGGGCACTGCTATCAAGCATTATTTTATTATAGTTTGAAATTTACAAGGGCCTATAAATTAATGAAATATGTTTTCTTTTATAGAAAGTTACTTTTGTAAGAATTTGTCACCGTAGATAAAATTGTATATAGGTTGAATGAGAAGCACTGATTTTAAGCCACTTGGAGTATTATTTTAGGAAATTCGATTTTGAACAATTCTATAATCTTATGTTATTATCAGAATACTCCTGTGACCCTTCAGATTACAGATGCTGTTTACCGTAGTCTGTATTCTGTGAAGGGACTTCAGGGTGCTAACAGTAATTTTCATAAAACTTGTAGTGAAGCAATGGCTATCAGATTCCCCCACAGCCATGCAGGTTATTACAGAAATCTGTCAAGTCCACTGTTCCCTCTAAACTGTGCGCTCTGGAAATTATAGATGTAAAAAAAAAATTGCGCTCCCTGCAGACAGCTTAAACTGTTATTGGGACTGCCAACAGATATTGAGAAATGGGCTCCTAGAAGAGGGATCCTCAATATTCGTATTTGTCTGGGTTACCGTCCTTAGGGCACGGCCAGACGTGGCGGAATTGCTGTGGAATTCCGCTGCGGACAGTCCACAGTGGAATTCTCTAGCGGACGTTTTTTACAGTTGTTTCAATACATTTTTAGGCAAGTTAGTTCAGACGTTGCGGAAAACTCCGCTGCGGACTATAGGCTGCGGTGCGGAATTTTCCCTCCGCAGCATGCACTGACTGTTGCGGAGAAGAAGCGTAATTTCACTGCAGATTTCAGCCTTTGCAATGCAAAAACTGAAATCTGTGGCAAGTCCGCTGTCTTTTCGGCAACGTCTGGATTACCTGTCAAATATGCAAATGTTGGTGCAGATTCGTTGTGTAATTGCCCCAAATCTGCACCAACATTTGCAGCGGAAAAACTCTGCCACGTCTGAACGTGCCCTTAGTCTGAAATAAATCCACCTTTTGATAAACACCCAGAGAAACCTCAATTAATGGGAATTCAAGTGTTATAAAAAAATACTTATTATCAGTCATATAGCCAGTATAACTTCTAATTAGAAAACGTTTTTACCTGTATATTTTGCTTTACTGTATGAAACATATGCTCTAAGGCAGTGATTCCCAACCTGGGTAGGCCAAAATATAAATTAAAGAAGCACTCCGGTAGAAAAAAAATTCATGCATTATACACTTATTGTGCTAATACATATAATGGTGCTTGTATTACTTTTTTTTTAAATTTCACTTTCTATGTATAACTTTTCATCTGATCTGTTGGGTCACGTAATCTAACGGTGACCCCCATGAGTTAGTGGTGTCTCTGTGTTCGGAAGGGATCACCATCTCCTGATGTGACCCACTTTGGCTGCTTACAAGTATGCATCAGTTACTGCATGCCGCTCTCCCGACTGAACGGCTGTAGGAACAGCAGTGCAGTGTGGCTAGGCATGAGGACACAAGAACGAATGCTTCCTCAGGGAAAAGAAGAACATTGGATGAAGATGGCTGACTATTTTGAAAATTTAGAAAATGCAGTTATGGTAAGTGAAGCTGTAAACAGAGAATACATGCTAGTATTTAAAAACACAACCATGGTGGCCGGAATAAATAAAACCTTCAAGTGCTTCTTTAAAGAATGTTTTACACTACCGCACACCATTTTCCTGCAGTATTTCTTTTTTTTTTGGGGGGGGGGGGGGGGTCTACAATGGTAAAAGGCTTATAATCAATGTTCTAAGGAAACAGGCTCAATTATCCAGCAGTGTGGGTAGGCAATATAATCCCTACGGAAGCCATTTTGTGCCACCATAAGGCCTCATTCACACAGCAGGGTTTCCCGGCCGGGTGCCGGCCGTTCATAAATCGGCCGGCACCCGGCTGCATTAGGAATAATAGACCCCTAATGGGGCTATTCACACGACCGATTTTTTGACGGCCGGGAAAACCGGCCGTCAAAAAATAGGACATGCTCTATCTTCAGCCGGGCACCCGGCCGCCCGGCTCCCATAGAAGTCTATGGGGCCGGGTAATACACGGCCATCACCGGGATGTGTCCCGAGTGATGGCCGGGTTTTCCGGCGCTTACGCTCTATCTCCTCCTCCTCACAGCGCAGAGTGCATGTGAGGAGGAGGAGTTGATGCCATTCTGACGAATGGCATCGCTGTACACTGTGTGGCAGGGCCGGGGTGTACAGCAGGTGGAAGGGAGCGCTGCGCTGGCTCCCTTCCCCTGCTTGTTTTCCTGGCCCGGCGACACCTTCGATGGCGCCGCTAGTAGCAGCAGCTGCGGCTGCTACTACTGTAGCGACACCACTATAGCAGAGCAGGGAGGTATCTCCCCGCTCTGCTATGTGCTAGCCGCACTTTAGCTCCTTGAAGGAGCGGAATCCCCGTGTTTTCGGGGATTCCGCTCCTGGACAGAGCGCTTGATGTCTCTGTCCATATCTGGGCAGTGACATCGGGGGAAACTCCTGAAGCGGAATCCCCGAACACATGGGGATTCCCCTTCAGGAGTTGCCGCTGATGTCACTGTCCAGATCTGCCCGGCCCGGCACGGATGCAAAACTTTATGCAAACCGGCCGGGCAGAATGGCCGATTTTACCGGCCGACACTCGGGCTCGGGCGCGACCCGTTCGTGTGAATCCCGCCTTAGGGTTGTCAATTTTTGCACCCGGAGGACATCTTAAATGTAGTTAAGAAATTGCATTGCTAGTCACTATAATTCTACACAAACTGCACCTAAAGTAGTCTATTCATGGATGGACTCTTTAATGGAGTTTGTAAAAAAGTATAGTAAATATCATAACAATATGACACAGAATGTATTATTCAGTTGTTTACTATCTTTTTCATTTTATGCTCCTAATAGAATAATTTGGTTACAAATCCCTGTATACAACATTTTATATGATAACAATTTGCTTACTTCCAAGCGTCATAATTGGAAATATAAGAGGTCTCATACGTTTCATTTGTGCTCTGTTATTCTCGATTACTCAATATTTTGAAAAATTGTTTTTTTCTTGTTTTTTTTTGGAACTCACCCAGATAAATGCCTGTCAAAGAATAAAGGTTCAATAACAAAACCAGAGTGACATTGCCTAACATTATGGTGTCATCCCTTAGAATGACAGCATAATCATGAAAAATTCTTCCACTGACCAGAATGAAAGACTTTGACAAGCTCAGTCAGGATGTTACTCTTGAACTGTGATCTCTGTCACTGCTTCCTAAAGGCTATATTTTTATTTTGCTAATGAATGAAAAACTTGGAATTATTTTAAAACCTGTAGCTTTTGTACCTGTATAATAATTATTGTTATACTCATGCTAAAGTTAGTTATCCTATCTTATATACAGTGGATATAAAAAGAAGTCTACACACTTTAAAATGCCAGGTTTTTGTCATGTTACAAAATCAGTCCAAGATGAATAATTTCAGAACTTTTTCCACCTCTAATGTGACCCATAATCTGTACAATTCCTTTGAAAAGCAAATTGAAATCTTTTAGGGTGGAAAAATAAAAAAACAAAATAATGTGGTTGCATAAATATTCACGCCCCTAAACTAGTAGTTTGTTGAATTACCCTTTGACTTTATGACAGCATTCAGTCTTTTTGGGTAGAAGTCTATCAGCATGGCACATCTTGACTTTGCAATTGCTGCCCACTCTTCCTTGCAAAAGCGCTCCAAATATGTCAGATTGCGGAGGCATCTGTTGTGAACAGCCCTCTTCAGGTCACCCCACAGATTTTCAATGGGATTCAGGTCTGGGCTCTGGCTGGGCCATTCCAAAACTTTGATCTTCTTCTGGTGAAGCCATTCTTTTGTTGATTTAGAGGTATGCTTTGGGTCATCATACTCAAAGGTGCAATTCATCTTCAGCTTTTTGGCAGAGGCCTGCAGGTTTTGTGCCAATATTGACTGATATTTGGAACTGTTCATAAATCCCTTCACCTTGACTAAAGCCCCAGTTCCAGCTGCAGAAAAACAGCCCCAAAGCATAATTCTGCCTCCACCATGCTTCACTGTGGGTATGGTGTTCTTTTGGTGATGTGCAGTGTTGGCTTTGCGACAAACATACCTTTTGGAATTATGTCCAAAAAGTTCAACCTTGGTCTCATCAGACCATATTCTTTTGGCAGACTTGATGTAAATCTTTGCAAAGCCGGCTTGGATATTTTTCTTTGTTAGAAAAGGCTGCTTTGCCACCCTACCCCACAGCCCAGACATATGAAGAAAATGGGAGATTGCTGTCACATGCTCTACACAACCAGTACCTGCCAGAATGTCCTGCAGCTCCTTTAATGTTGCTGTAGGCCTCTTGGTAGCCTCCCAGACCAATTTTCATTTTTCTTCTCATCAAGTCTTGAGGGACGTCCAGTTCTTGGTAATGTCACTGTTGTACCAAATGTAATCCACTTCTTGATGACTGTCTTCACTGTGTTCTATGGTATATCTAATGCCTTGGAAATTCTTTGGTACCCTTCTCCTGACTAATGCCTTTCAACAATCAGATCCCTTTGAAGTGTTGTAAGCTCTTTATGGACCATGGCTTTTTGCTGTCCCATGCAACAAAGAAAATGTCAGGAAAATCCTAAAAGAACAGCTGAACTTCATATGGGGTTGCTCAGAATCACTTTAAATAATGGCAGCTATGTACTGACTACTATTTAACATGAGTTTGAATGTGATTGGCTAATTCTGAACACAACCACATCCGCAATTATAAGAGGGTGTTCACACTTATGCAACCACATTATTTTGTTTTTTATTTTTATTTTTCCCCTCTAAATGATTTCAGTTTCTTTGTCAATGGAATTGTACAGATTATGGGTCACATTAATAATGGAAAAAGTTCTGAAATGATTCATCTTGTATTGACTTTGTAACATGACAAAAAAAACTGCCATTTTAACAGCGGTGTGTATACTTTTTATATCTACTGTACATTTCCAAATACAGAAATTGGTAGGTACAGGAAGTAGTTGTTTTGTAAAGAAAATGCACTGAAGAAGAACTAACCATTTGGAGTAAATCTCCTATATATTCTTTTATGCTGCGGAACCCTATTTCTTCAATATCGATGATCTGGTCCTTCTGTAGAATATACTTCTACAACCAATTCTTCCATTGAGGTTCAAAACTATATTCACTTGTACACAGCAGCACTGACCTGAACACAGACTTCTTTACAATGTGACTTAAGGCCCTTTTACATGGCCTTCTGATCGAGCAAAAAAAAGCTCTCATACGAGCGCTTGTTTCCTATCATCGGTCTATGTAAGCATGGCAGCAATCAGTCGAAGAACCAGCAAATACTTGTTCGTTAGCTTATCAGATCTTTTATGTTGCAATAAAAGTGGATTGTCGGCAGCACATCTCGCTGTGTAAACAGCTGATGTGTTGCCAAGAAAATGCAAACTGTATGGGGGTGAAGGATCGTTTTAATGATTGTTAGTTCCCATATAGCCACAATCTTTGCTCCATGTAAATTTAACAGACGAGCGCCAATGGACATGTCTTTATTGTCATTACCGGCGCTTCTTACCGGGCAGGGATCTGCTCTGGGGCCCCCAGATCAAAAAGTAGTAATGGAGTTTCAATCTTTACACTTTAGCTGGACCAGGTTAATGCTCAGTTTTGAAGAAATGGAGCATTGAACCTTAATAGAACCTTAATAGAACATAATATAGACTGAAACAATATGGAGAGTTCTGTTTGTCTATATCAAAACTGAAGGGAGGAATGAGATATGTAAATGATATTTAAATTGTTGAAATTAGTCAATTCATCAAATCCTTTCTTGACCTGTATAAATGTTGTTGTTTTTTTCAATCAAGTCACAATCAAATGTTACTTTGGCATGCCCAGTACAATACTTTGTGACTGTGCACAGCTTCCTCCAGCAATAAAAACAGTGAATGCACTGGGTTTCAGCAGCCAGATTTGCTGTAATCTACTTACTGGGGGGAAGGCTTGCTTTGAGAAGGGGTTGTCCAGTTGGGACACTCTATTAGAGGTGTAAACCCAAGTTGAGACGTAAAACATTTTAAATAACATAAGCAGCCTTCAAAGCAGGTTTGATTTTCTGAGATAGTGTTTGGAAAATATCAAATAACCAATTTTTAATTCCCATCTGTCTATATTAATTCTTACCATTTTATTATAAAAATGCATTTTAGAAGCTTTCAGTGACAGAGATTTATCATACAAAAATGATCAATTAATGCTTCAAGTACTACACAGAATTTTTAACATTACAATCTAAAATATTTTAGTTTAGTTGTTTCAAAGAAAACAATGCATTCAAGTAAGGACTAATTGCTTCTTTTTTATTCAAAGTGACAAAAGCCAATACATCACACTTAGGCACAAAGAGAACTCCTTTTCAAGAAACTAATTAAACTTCATCCTATCTATATTCATTACTCTCTGTTCAACTAAATATTTCAAAACCTTCCTTTATATTAGATTACGTAAATTATATTACTCATAGGAAGCATATGATGGTGTTTGGATAACTAGCAATTGTTACATCCCAGAAATGTAATAAACATCTTTGAAAGCATAATTTGGCTTAATTGTTTCTTCATATTTTTAAATGAAATATTAATTAAATGAATTTGGTTTATAGTCAATCCATCCTATGCCGGTTTTAGTAAATTAATATTTATTAATAATTAGCAAAGCAATCCCTATCGCTCATTGCGACAATAATACAATATAAATTGTTTCGTTTTGGCAAAATACTTTCAATAGTGCACTAAGTAAAGTTGAAACTACAGCCATAATGATTTCAACAAAAAAAGTATAAATTAATAAAGACATGGAAAATATACATTTGGGAAATAGTCTAAAACCCAAAGATATAATTATCAGAAAGTACACGTTGCTGTGCTATAAAATACTGCAAATTGCTAAATAAATTTATGGCCCACTCATAAGTTTAATTAGATTTGAAACAGCTTTTCTATAATTTCATTTTTTAATGTATTAATCTACAATTTTAAATTTAAATAAAGAAATACATCAAATCTCAACATCTTTTTTTATATACTTTAAAGGTAACTGCATCCAAAACTTGTACTGTAGAAAAGGACAGGGTTCTAAGTTTTAACCATGAGCCTTCTCCCTGTGCTATATATAAATAGAATTGATAGGACCTAGGAATACTTTTACATACTGCATACCTAAGCCTTTGCATAAATAGACAAATCCCCCATGAACATTAAGGGCATGCCCAGACGTGGCGGATTTCTTCCGCAACTGTCCGCATCAATGCCGCACAGAATCTGCGTTGCAGATTCTGTTGCGGATCTGCCCAAAATGGGCATTAAATTGATGCGGACTAGCCGCTGCGTATTGAGGTGAAAGTACTTCCCTTCTCTCTATCAGTGCAGGATAGAGAGAAGGGACAGCACTTTCCCTAGTGAAAGTAAAAGAATTTCATACTTACTGGCCATTGTCTTGGTGACGCGTCCCTCTTTCGGCATCCAGCCCGACCTCCCTGGATGACGCGGCAGTCCATGTGACCGCTGCAGCCTGTGATTGGCCTGTGATTGGCTGCAGCCGTCACTTAGACTGAAACGTCATCCTGGGAGGCCGGACTGGAGGAAGAAGCAGGGAGTTCTCGGTAAGTATGAACTTCTATTTTTTTTACAGGTTGCTGTATATTATGATCGGTAGTCACTGTCCAGGGAGCAGAAACAGTTACTGCCGATCGTTTAACTCTTTCAGCACCCTGGTTTCCGTTCGTGTCAGTTTGTGTCTGTTCAGGGTCCCATTCTGATGGAAACCACAGTCGGAACATCTGAACGGGACCCCAACGCAGAAGTGAACGAAGCCTAAGATGTTGCACAGTGACTTAATATAGCCCTAACAAGTGGTGTAGATCAATTCTTCCTTACGATATGGAGTTCAACTATGTGTTGCCAGTAAGACCTCACAGTGATTAGTCCTTTCAATGTAAACACCCTAGCTCTCATCCTATCCTTCCAGCTAGTCATATTCAAGCCAGAATCTAGCTATGTATGTAAATTCTAAGTCTGAAAGCATCTGGATAGTTAATTTCTGGCTAGAAAAGTATATTATGTTGAATGTTAAATGAACACTAACTTTTCAAACAACTTATGCTAATCTAATGGTATACCTGATAAAGAACAACTTTGCAATTTTACTTACTGTTAAAATTTTGTTGTTTTATCCATGCAAATTCTGTGTGAAGTTACTGCCACTAGGTGTCTTCCTTCCTGTAATCTGCTATCCACCCCCTGTTGTTAAGCATTGTACGTCCCTGGTTACAAAGCAGAATTGACGGCTGCAGAAGGTGGGTTTGTGTCTCTTCACTATCTAGTATGCAAGCCTATCGAGAGGGGACGGATGAGCAGGAGGAGGGAGCAGAGAGTGTGAGTCACACGGACATGCTGCATGTACGTCTATGGAGGGGGAGGGGTGAGCAGTGGGAGGAAGCAGGAGCAGAGAGAGATGCACAGACACTTCTGGTAAGATTTCTATTACACACCAGTGCTGGATTTTCAGCTACACTGCTCATTACTGCTGTATAATTTCCATGCTGCTACAGATTCTATATATATGTGTGTGTGTATATATATATATATATATATATATATATATGTATGTAATGGAGATAGGAGAGCAGGATCTCCCCTTCTATGTGTGCTGTGTATAGAAGAAATTATACCCGTTAGGCTCCGCCTACTAGCTTTGAGACAACTGAGAATTAACGGGAGAGCCTGCAGAGGGTACTACTAAAACTACTAAATATTGCCTCATGCAAGTCATATAATGGCCAGAAATAGTGTTATTCCCCATGTACACACATATGACAGCTTATCAATCAATTTTCTAGCTGAAGAACAGGCAGGGTTTATTAGCATTGTGAGGAATACACATTTATTTAGACAAGCAAAATCTATATAAATACAGAGGCAAGTACAATACACATGATTATAGCAAAGGTGAAAAGTAAGAAAGGTAATGTTTTCATATAATTATTCTTAATAAATATAAGTATCTGAATAAATCATAGGTATAATACATGGTAAACAAGATATACGTATTAAGAAGCACTTAGTATACACATATTTACACGTCAAGAGTACTCAGGGGTTAAGTCAATAGAATGCATTATCTATTAACAAGAGTACTTCAGAAAAGCTGAAAAGGAAAAATACATAAGTGCACACCACTTGAAACTAAATTGCTGACTACTTACACAAGTAATGCAATTAAGCAACTAGCTGTAAGCTTTAGAAAATGGTCAAATTTACTTTAGATGTACACACTTTTGGAATTTAAGAGAGCTCTTAGTTAAAGTGCTCTCGTAAAATATATTTAAGGAGGAAAGTGTGTTTTCCAGAACAATAACAGTAAAGGAAAAAAAATCCCAATTAGGAAGTAAACTTGTCTCCTCAACCAAAACACAAGGAGACTATTTACAAAGTGGGAAATGTTACACAAGGGATCCTTTTATTTTGTAACCACCTTAAATGACATTAATGTAAATTTGGTTAAAGGAAACATGATATTGGCAATTCATCGGATTATGTGAGGTCATTTGACATATTGAAAGAGATAAATAGATAGATAAATATTGCGAAGAGAGCAGCACCATATGATTGCGGTTGCATCGGTGCACGTCTCAGGCTTCAGACCACTGACCCTTTCAATATAGTCCAATGTAATAGGCAGCACTTCAATATTAAGTTGTGAAAAAAAATTCATCCATAATTATTTGACGTTTGGGGAGATGAAACGTTGCATCATTATGGGTGAATAAAGACAGTTTTTTCCACAACTTAATATTGGAGTGCTGCCTATTACATTGGACTAGATAGATAGATAGATAGATAGATAGATAGATAGATAGATAGATAGATAGATAGATAGATAGATAGATAGTGATAATGACAATTGTTATTCTTGAGACAGCAACTTCTGCCATATGGTGATGTTACATACAAGTAGAAAAGCTTATTAGCATCCTAATTCAATAACTTAGTAATAGACACTTAAATCTCAGAACATTACTTCTAAGTCAAGTATATCTCTAGTTCTACAAAATGAGAAGTCTTCCCATTCTCACATTCTCCTATGCACCACTAGTGCTTCTGGCACATCATGCTAAATAGGTAGTTGGTATTGTTAAATAGTTGAGGTCCTCAAAAGTGTACAATATTCCCCCATATACAGTCAGATTGTTGGTCCTTGTGGTGGAAAATGAATACTATGTATGAGTATTTTAACAATGGAAGTTAGTTATTCATGATATGTTACTTTGAATCTTGAATATGTCATATGGTTATAAAGAATAGTTCATCAGAACTGACAATTGATGAATATACATAGCTGCAAAGCTTCTTCATGTTGAAAGTGTCCTATCCTATAACGTGCAACCATTGACAAACCTAAGATGTATGATCATCTAGAATTTCAAGTATTGTTTTAAAGAAGGCCTTAGGGATTTTTTTTCCTGATAATTTAGGATGGACTATATAGTATATACTTCAATTTGACATTAAGGGACCATGTTTTGACCTTGTGGGAACACAGTTGATTAATTTCAAAGAACCACTAGTTCATCTGATTTCTTCCTCAATTGCCATTTGCATTCCTTGTTTTATTAAGACCCAAATACGGTGTGTTTATATATATATATATATATATATATATATATATATATATATATATATATAATCTCTTTAGCTGATTGTACCTGTTGGACATATAAATGCTGGGTAGTTTTACATCACTGGTTTATCTTTACACATTTTGGAAAGAGAAACCTTCAGTGAGATTGTGCTTGGAACCTGTGATCAATACAGCAATTATCTTTTCATTATCTGTTGACATCTAGAAGCAATGGAAAAGCTACCAGTCCCTTCAATCCATGGATTAAGGCAACAGACATATCTAAATGAAATACAGCTCTTTGAGATTTATTTTTGTTTTAGGGTTACCCGAGGGCAGAAGAGAAGTCACAGTGGCACATCAAAGGCAGAGACTTTGCTACATCCAGGTTGAAATGTGGAGACAGTTGCAGAATTCAATACCTTTATTACCTATTGATAGAAGGTTATAAAAGAAAATGCATTTTGTTATGTACTGCACATTTGGGCATTGACTTTTTGCATTAATGGGACATTTGACTTTGACAATTTAGCGGTTGGAGCATGTGATAAACAAATCAAATTGTATCTATTTGGCGACTGTACAAGAGATTTCAGCATAAGAACTTAATACCACGTGTTGTTTACAGTTTAAAGCTAATAAAGGAACATGGATGTTAAATAGGATTAATATGGTAAAAGAGGACATCTCTCCTCTCCTGATATGTCTATTTTAGTAAAACCTTTATTCCCCATGAAATTACATATTTTCTATAACTCTGCGTTTATGCCGTTCCTCTGTTATTCCTTCTAGAAATGTATGATTAAATTGAAAACTGAGTGTTACTATTCTCCTTTTCAAAGTGGTGTGTGCTTACACAATTTCATTCTTTCAGCACTAATTGGAAATTGTTGGTCAGTGTAGGGACACACCCTCAACTGGTAACACCGAATTGTCAACTTTTTCATAAATTTATAGGATGAATAACAGAGGAACAGCACAACATAGGGTTCTAAGAAAATATTCTCAGAATCTTTATTTTATGGGGAATATAATTATCTACGAAATCAGACATGTCAGGAGAGGTGACAGATCCTCTATAATAGAATGATTATTATTGATGGAGGTACTAGTTTGGACGGCAGCATTCCAATTCATATACTCTGTGTTTTTAGCTACACATGATCTACCAGTATGTAGAAAGGCATGCATAAGCTTTAACTATGCCACATAAAGTGTGTAATTGCACAAAAGCCAACTGTTTATGAGTAAAGACTCATGATTGATGAAAAATTAGCTTTTAGGTGCTACACAACAGGATAAAGAGACACAATGCTTTTTCGTTGCCAGGTGTCCTTAGCATTTAGTATCTTGGTTTTTATATTTGTATTTTATGATAGCTAAATTTCTTTGATTAAGATGTTCCTCTTTGGTTATTAGATCCTTCAGCCAGACCACATATACATGATTTCCTCATTACAATGGTAGCTGTCAAGGGATAGGATATATTGGGCATCAAATAGACAGTCAGTTCTTGTAGGAAAATGTAGGAATTTGAGCGACTTTGACAAGGGCAAAATTGTGATGACGAGTGGGTCAGAGTATCTCCAAAATGGCAGATCTTCTAAGGTGTTTTCGGTATGCACTTGTTAGTACCTATCAAAAGTTGTCCAGGGAAGGATAACTGGTGAACAAGCAACAGGGTCATGGGCGCTCAAGACTCATTTATGAGAGTAGGGAGTGTGGAATAGCCCGTCTGGTCCAATCCCACAGACGAGCTACTGTAGCACAAATTTCTGAAAAAGTTAATACTTGCTATGATAGAAATGTGTACATCACACAGTACATCACAGTTTGCTGTGTAGCTGCAGATCAGTCAGAGTGTCCATGCTGACTACTGTTCACTGCCAAAAGTGCCTACAATGAGCATGCGAGCATCAGAACAGGACAATGGAGCAATGGAAGAAGGTGGACTAGTCTGATGAATCACATTTTCCTTTACATCATGTGGACAGCCTGGTGCATGTGCATTGCTTAGCTGGGAAAGAGATAGCACAGTTGCACTATAGGAAGAAGCCAATTCAGTAGAGGAAGTGTAATACACTGGGCAATGTTCTGCTGGGAAATCTTGGGTACTGGCATTCTTGAGGATATTAATTTGACACGTACCACACACCTAAACATTACTGCAGACCAAATACAACCATTATAGCAATGGTATTTTCTATGTCATCACTGTTCAGCCATAATACCCATAACCCCTTGCCTATCATTGCCTAATACTGTGTTGTTCCCCTGACACTACCAAAACATCTATGACCCATTGAGGCGTGGACTCCACAAGACCTCTGAAAGTATCTTATGGCATCAAGACATTAGCAGCAAAACCTTTAAGTCCTGTAAGTTATGAGGATCTGACCTATTTTTCCAGGACATCCCATAGATGGTTGATCGGATCGAGATCTAGGGAATTTGGAGGCCAAGTCAACACATTGAACTCTTTGTCATGTTCCTCAAACCGTTCCTGAACAATTTTTGCAGTGTGACATGGCGCATTACCCTGCTGAAAGAGGCCACTGCTATTAGGGAATACTGCTGCCATAAAGGCGTGTAGTTGGTTGGCAAAAATGTTTAGGTAGGTGGTGTATCAATGTAATATATAGAGAGGGAGAGATAGATAGATAGATAGATAGATGATGTCCAATGCTCTTATATTATTATATGCTTTGTCCTAAAAATCAGTCAAGAGTGCTGATCTTGGAGACCAGAGTTGCAAACGTGGCAGCAGTTATTATTGTTTGGTTCAACCATACTCATAAATAGTATACATGGAATACTTCCAAAGAGTGCTATGAGCATACTTAACCACTTAAAGACCAGACCAATTTGAGTTTTTCATTTTCTTTTTTTCCTACCCGCCTTCCAAAAACCATAACTTTTCTATTTCTTCGTCGACATAGCCATATGAGGCCTTGTTTTTTGCGGGACAAGTTGTAGTTTTTCATGGCACCATTTATTGTACCGCATTATCTACTTGGAATCTGAAAATAAATTATTTGTGGGGTGAAATGGGCAAAAAACAGCGATTACACAATTTTTTTGGGTGTTTTGTTTTTATGGCGTCCTTTAGGCGGCTAAAACAACATATTCACCTTATTCTACAGGTTGATATGATTACAGCAATACCAAATTGCTATGTTTTGTTTTATGATTTCCCACTTTTGAAAAAATTAAACTATTTGCTAAAAAAAAAAAATTCTCAGAGCCATAACTTTTTTATTTTTCCATCAATTTAGCAGTGTGAGGGCTGACATTTTGCGGGCGAGCTGTAGTTTTCACTAATACCATTTATTTTTTTATTTTATTTTTTTCTACGTCGTTCACCAAGCGGGTTAAATAATGCTATATTGTGATAGTTCTGACTTTTACGGACGCGGCGATACCAGTTATGTTAACTTTTATTTTTTTTAACATTGCTTTAGGGAAAAAATGGCAAAAGGTTTTTTTTTTAAACTTTTAGTATTTATATATTTTTTGGGAACATTATAAAAATATTTATTTAACAGTTTTTTTACTTTTTTTTTTATTAGTCCCACTAGGGGACTTGAAGCAGTGATCGTTGGATCGCTTGCATGATATACTCCAATACTAATGTATTGCAGTATATCGTGATTCTGACAGTCTCCTTTGAAGCCCTGCCGGGGGCAGGGCTCTAAAGGAGTACAATGATGGCCTCAAGGCTGCCATAACAACCACTGCTAACATCCAATCACGCCACAGGGGGGGGGCACAATGGCGTGTTTGAGGGGGCGCCCCTGATTCTAATAATTTAAATTCCGCGGTCGCAATTGCCCGCGGCATTTAAGGTGTTAAACGGGCAGAATCAAAGTGAACTTTGATTCCGCCGATTGCAGTGAGGTGTCGGCTGTGTAACACAGAATAGACAAGATGATGGATTGCACTCCTTGCTAAGATATGTAAGTGCTGCGAGGGTTCGGGTCGGTTCAACCCACCATTTATGCAGAAGAAAACAACCCAAGCCCTCAAATCTGCAAATTTCCAAAGATTTTAATTTTTCCTTTTTTGTTATTTTCAAACAAATTATTTTAAAGATATGTATTATCTTGGTACAGTAGTAGTAATAGCAGGCAATGTATTTTGACGTTTCGGATAATCGCTTAACTGGTGTGCAAAAGAGAAAAAAAAAGTATAAACATACAGTATAAACTATACATAAATAATAAAGTACACGCACGATAAACAGTAATAAATGGACCTTTCATATAGTGTAAGGGCAGTATAGACTGTGTATGGAGCGCGCTCAGCCCGTGAACCCACTCCATACTTCTCCTTAACAGCTGCCGCCTACCAGTATGTGACATGTCGTTAAGGGGTAAATCTCATCCTCACAACTCTCCGCCTCATAGCTACACTCTGCATTGTCCACACTGGTATGGAACCGTTTAGGAATTTTATAGTACATCGTTGGATTTAACAGAGTACAAAAGCATGTCTGCATCCTAAACCATAGATATCTACATAATGAGTCCCGCAATTTTCTCATAAAAAGACTGACAGGAAATTTGTAAGATAATTCTATCTAAGTGCTCCAGGTCACAGTCCCTTAACACTGCAATCCTCACTAGAGATATCTCAGTATTTTTCTTACCTAGCTGAATCGGCCAACATGAATTAATAGGACTGTAATTTATCTTCTAGGTGTCAGAAGAACATCAATAAATACCTTTCTCTGACAAGTCACTGTGTTTGATACATCAGTTAGTTATTTTTGTAAACTCCATCGGGGCTGTTTATTTATTGACCTATCTGTAAGGAATTTGGCTAATTTTGCATAGAATTCAGCATTACCATCACATGAGCTGCTTGAAATGCACAGACAATATTCTAAGAAAGAGGAAACAAACAATTGTGAAATATATATTTAACATATCAAAGCAAATACAGAATGCACTATCCAAATAAGATGGTCACCAGTGACAGACTGATTCCATATGTAGGTTACATTTATCTCAGATTTAATGGATATATTTATCTTCTACCTTGTAAATATTTTTAAAGCAATATATTCACCCTATTTTTCCTAATCATTCTATTTATAGTCTTTTGTAAAAGTTACATACCATAACATGGGGAAAATACACAGTGTGTCATTGCTGCCGACCATCTTAGTTCACCAGTGTCACCAAAAAGAATGCGTAAGAGAAAGACTTGGTGTAAAGATACCCTTAGCACTCAAAATAATATTCAGGGCTCAAGAAATAGATATTCAAGTTGTGGAATGTATGGCTCATTCCCTCAGGATTCTAGAAAGCAACTGCGGAACTGCATGAATAATAACACAAACAATTCATCTGCTACAATACTAACAATGCATTAGCACACATAGAAAAAAACACCACTGAGCGTTCTAATCCAATTTCTTATGCTCTACATATCCATTAAAGTGTAATGCCTATCTTATAATGGTATGGCATATAGATTGAGGTTCATTCTGCTATTTCCAGCATAGTGGTGCTCCCATCCACTCGCTGTGCAGGCGACTGCAACACAGCTCTGTCCAAGTGAAGGTGCGTCCGTTTCATTTGTTACAGGAAAACTGGGAAGGACCCTTCATTCTAAAGATCAGTATCAGTCCCGTAACTCGGACCTCCAATAATGTCATATCCTAGCTAGTAAAATCCCTTTAAGTTCATTGATTTGCTATGTCATTCGTATCAGATGAAGATATAAAGGGAATATCTATCTCCAGATCACTTAGGGTTTTTGCTTAATCTAGATGCGTGATCAGGTGATGCAGCAGAAGGGTAAATGCCCATATGTACAAACCCGCAGGTCTAATTTTATGTTTTGTTACCAGTCACAGGAATACACCTTCAGCATTCATATAAATTCTAAGATATGCACAAATATAAATAAAAGTGTTAGCAGTAACAACATTAACGAAAAATTATTTGGACCACTGTGCAAACATTAGTGGAAACTGCATATACTGGCAGTCACAAGTGACTTCTCAGTATGACCTTCGATAAGTCATTTCAGTGCATCTGTACTTTTCGAGTGTTATAAATTACATTGTAAGCAGTTTGAGTACTCATTATTCCATTGAGTACTGTTCTATTATCTGAAGTACTATGTTCAATGAGATTGCACTGTTTCAATAATTTCTTGCCGAGTCAGCAGCTTCTCGTCTCTCTGAAAATCTCTCTGTTAAAGGTTAAATAGCTATAATCGATTAATAATAACATCATTGCTTTCTCTAATTTGGAAAGTCGTCTTTATGAGGATGGGTTTACATTCCTAGTGTGATACATGTCTGTAAAAATGCAAAATATGCGCAAAGGAAAGTCATTGTAAGAAGCCTATGCTAATAACATTCAATGCAGAAAATTACCACAGCACTGGACCACAAGTGGGTTCACGCCTCAATAGTACCGGATCCACGGTTCCCGATATCAGATAGACAAAATAGACGAGGAGACAGCACTTCCAACATATGTCAGCTTTTTAATCACCCGTGCGACGTTTCAGTAATTTTTTTATTACTGTTGACTCTGTGAGTCCTTAAATACTCCTGTACTGCTGTGTTCACTATGCTTGAGAAAGGTCCTGCTGGACTGAAACGTCGCACGGGTGATTAAAAAGCTGACATATGTTGGAAGTGCTGTCTCCTCGTCTATTTTGTCTATGCTAATAACATGACTTTGCCAGATCAACCATTGTACATAGAGTGAAACCTCTCCACAAGACCACCTCTTTGAGAAGTCCACCCCCTAATTCAGACCAGATTACCAGATTTCCTGTGTCAGATTTTAAGCTCCATTTATTAATCCTACGGCCCACCTTCTTGAGAAGACCAACCCTATAGAAGACCACTTTTCAATGCCATTTTTGGTGGTCATCTCAAAAAGGTTTGCCTATATATATATATATATATATATATATATATATATATATATGTATAATATATAAACTCCCTCATACTCTTACATAATACAAACATTTTATTTTTCTATAAGGCTGGGTTAACACCTGTGTTGATGTGTTCCGTTGTTCTGCTCCATCAGAGGAGCAGAACAAGGGAATGACGGGACCAACAGTTCTACTGCACAATGGATACCGCCGGTTGCCGACGGAACCCAATAACTTTAATGGGTTCCGTATGCTTTCCGTTGGGGTGTCCGTGATTTCACCAGACACAATAGATGCTGCGCTATTGTCTCTGGTAAACTCCAGCAAAACCTGACGGATCTATGACGGGGGCCCCTGACGGAGCCTCCGACGCAGATGTGAACATAGCCTAAGTTCTCCATATTGATTATGACTAATGGGGAACTACACAATGTATCAGTTACCTAAACAGTAATAATAATATTACAGATTCAAAATAATGTATTTATTGTTTACCTACTAAATTTTAAGTCTGCAATAGGACATAAATAGATGTTACCAGAGGAGTACATAAAATGGAAGAGGACCTATAGCATTTCAAGATAAGCACCCATTATGGTTTCAAGTTTTGTCAGCCAGTACAGAAGGTCCTGGCGTTTGTTTCCCTCCCCACACCTCTTTCGATGAGCCTTGGGCCAATTCAAATTTTTGAGCAAGTTATGAGCAATTTTAGATTTATGCTAATTTGTTTCTTAATGACCAACTGGGCGCATTTTTACTTTTTACCAGCTGGGCGTTGTACAGAGGAGTGTATGACACTGACCAATCAGTGACCAATCGGCATCATATACTTCTCATTGTTCCAGCAGGATGAGGAGTGTATGACGCTGATTGGTCACTAAAAGTAAAAACACGCCCAGTTGGTCATTAAGAAACTAATTAGCATAATCAAAATAAAAACCACTGCTGTTATCTACATTACGGCGCCGATCAGATTATGTAGAAGTTAGGGCACTAATAATCTGGTGACAGAGCCTCTTTAAGTCTTTCATTTTTATTTTTTGTCAACCATTTGTTTAAATGGATCATAACACTTAAATGCCCAGAGGCTTTTCTTTAATAAATTGTTTATTATACACCAGATGATTTTTAAAATAACATTTTAGATGTTTTATTAAAGAAATTAGGATTTTCCCACCAATTTTTTTTTTTCGTTATTACAAACTCTGAATACAAAATTCAAGAACCCAAACAATATTCTATTTCCTACAAATGTTTCAGGAAACACAATAACCATTAAAATTAATAATGCTGAATTATTAATGGATGGTATTAGTAGCAATGTCTGACTTTCCTGTTCCACATTTACATGGCCTAAATCTGTCAGCAAACATGGATCTCAACATTTTTCAAAGTGCCATTATTGAACTCCTAAACACAAGAGCAACTTTAGTGATTTACCAAAAATATATATGCTTCTAACAAGATTTCTATAAAACAATAACTGTGACTTTAATAAATGGAAGAGTTTCTTATGAAGGAGCATCTGCTTTTCCTTATTTTGAAGATACTATTTTGCATAATTTTTTCACATCTTTATAGACTTATGTTGTAGTAAGATAATGGCGAACGGTACAACTGGTTAAAAGGTTGGGCAGACCAGAGGGTTAAAGCTGCTTATACTGTAGATTCACCAATATTTTGTTGTATTCGAACGCCAATTAACAGTCAGAACAATAGGGCATCTTTGGTGACAAAGCAATTGCTTTTGACAAATGAAAATCTATTACACCAGTCAGGAAATATGCCTCAGTTTGTTATCACAAATATTGGTGCCTATGGCTACTTATACATACATATTTACCAAGTTAATTTGGCATAAAGGAGCATGTTGGGTGCTATATAATGAATATCTTATTCCTAATATCTATAACATTTGTACCAATCTATTTTCTTTTACGGCATTGTAATATTTACTTTTACCTTTGGGGCTCATGCACATGACTGTATTATGGCTCCAAACAAGCTTTGAGTTGTACAGAGCCATAATAAAGCACTCATAGAAGTACATGTGTATGATATCATGCGTGCAAGCTGTACAGCTTAGCCTTCTCTTTTGGTTCACATATTTTAATGAAATTATGTTATTATAATGGGAAGGGCTTGTTCATGTTAGTGTATTAGCTTTAACCTTTTTGACTCGTAATATATATATATATAAAAAAATTTGTTTCCGTTCCAGTTTGGCTTCCACATTATTATTCTAATTTTTTTTTTTTTTTGCATCACTTCAGTTTACAAAGGTTAAAGGGGTTTTCCAGCCAGTAAAAATGTGTGGCCTATCCTCAGGAAAGGCCATCAATAGCTGATGGGTCGGGGTCCGACTCCCGGGACCCCCGATGATCAGCTGTTTTGAATGGGGTTCTCCCCCTTCATTTCTAATTGCTCACTGTAAATCTTTTTAACGCATTTAGCGGCGATTCACAGGTATTGCAGGCTTCTCCCATTTACTTCAATGGGAGAAGAGGCGGCAATACCTATGAAACGCCGCTAAATGTGAGTCTAAGATTCACAGTGAGCAACTAGAAATAAAGGGGAAGCAGTGCTCATATGAGCGCTGCACCCCCTTCAAAACAGCTGATCGGCGGGGGTCCCAGGAGTCGGACCCGACCCATCAGCTATTGATGGCCTATCCTGAGGCCATCAATTTTACTGGCTGGAAAACCCCTTCAATTTAAAAGAAAATCTCTATGTTTTTATTAACAGACTTTTTCCAGTATTACAAACATTGAAAGATATACACAATTATGTTTTTTAACCAGCCTGAATAGGGGGTTGTAACTAACTAACTAACTAACTAACTAACTAACTAACTAATTAACTAACTAACTCATTAACTCTGTAAAAATATAAAAATGCCTTCATTAATTAATTCATTAAATAAATATTATTTTTTTTGTTCATTCTTTTACTTTAAGGTCAAATAGAATGGACAACTTATAGAAGAAACAATGCTTTGTAGAAAAAAATGGCCATCATCCCCTCAAAAAAGTAAAAAACAAAACAAAATGAAAATGTATCTTAACTAACAAGCCAAAGTGCAGATTTTTTTCAGATGACATTCCCTTTTGTTTGCTTTTTTTCTGTTAAAAAATCTATGAAGTTCTGGATCAATGCAGAAGCTCTGAGGACTCGCTCTCTCCAGCTTCCTCTAATTAAGTGATTTGTAGTGCGGCCCCTATTTATCATATAAACAGGTACTGCAGGGGTCCTCCACAATACAGACTCCATCACAGTTATTTATAAATAGGCCTCATTTGTTACACCTTTTGCTGTACATGTAGGGGATTTTTTCCAATATATTCTGTCATGGTTTAGTCTACCTATCAGGGCATCTTTCATTTAAAAATGTGTAGCTGTTCATCTGACATAAG
The DNA here is from genome assembly GCF_050947455.1 of Rhinoderma darwinii. Lineage (NCBI taxonomy): Eukaryota > Metazoa > Chordata > Amphibia > Anura > Rhinodermatidae > Rhinoderma > Rhinoderma darwinii. Next base: position 101,934,115 of record NC_134692.1, read on the forward strand.
AATAATATCCCTAAGGACAGAACCTAAAGCAATTACTCATTGCATCCTAACAGCAGAAGATTCTTCTGCTGTTTGAGTTTTTTGAGTGTTCCCATGTTCAGTGGTGGATATATAGTATATTATATCTAAAGGCATAATAATTTATAATATTTAGATTAGTAAAATTTGCATTGATTTATTGATAATCTTAGTCTTGAAAAAATAGCTTTTGTTTTTACCATGTCTAAATAAATGTATCACATACTATTCTGTATTTTTTTTTGTCTTACCTTGGGGCACCTAAGCAAGTTCTGACTTGGCTACCACCTAAAAAAAAACAAAAAAAGGGGTCTGATTTTTTTCAGAAACAGACCCACTCTTTTATTTGGGCTATATCTGGTGTTGCATCTCAGCCTCATTCACTTGAATTGACAAGAGTAGCGCTGTTTCTGGAATACAAAAATGTAGTATTTTTTTCTAAGCCCAGACAACCCTTTTAATTCTTTAATAATATAGTGTTACATTGCTATAAAAGTTCTATACAAATGTGGCACATGCACAAATCTAAGGCTTTATTTACTTCACATCTAATGGTTACGTTTGGTATATATACACCATGCCAAATGTAGCCATAGGAAATCATTGACCCAACATTTGTGACCTATTGGCATATGCTCGGGTGGTATGCACCGCATACCTTTTTACTGCTGTATTGAAAATTGTGCTCTGCTACACTTTTCAGTTCACAGGCACCTTTTACATAATAGTCCATTTACATATGTTGGGGGTTTAGGTGCGCTGCACATGACAAGTGATTTACCTGGCCTCTATTTCAAACAAAAACGCTAGGCTTGATGTAAACTATTATGAACTCTTCATACTTATATCTATATGTTATAGAGATTATATATTTCTGTATGTTTGGCAACGTACAATGAAGCCTTACATCATACACTCTTCCCTATTAATCCCTAGCAAGCAACTGTTGTTAACTTGGCTGGGCTATGACTGTGTCGAGACAAAATATATTTTCCGACATTCTTAAAATAACTGCTCTTAAGCCATAGTTCCAGGTAGCATTACAGCTTTAGGGCAAATGACTCGCCTTCCCCTCGGACACTGAATATCTGTAGTCAGAAGCCCTTTAACAGATTTCATATTGATGTAAAATGCCATTCGTAGTTTGTACTGTAGATGAAGAAATCAAAATACTTTAGGAGAAGTCAATGTGGTCTAATTGCTCTAACTTTAATGGGACATTTTCAATAATAGGAGTATATAAGGGAACTGATATAAACGCATCTCAGTATACACGTGTGAAAGTTGAATTCCAAGGCAGAGCTATACCTTAGGAATGACACTAGTCTGAATTAATTTAGAAGAATCAAAACTCTGTCAAATCCAATACAGTAAATAATAATTGAACAATTCTTAATTTAACTAATGGAATTCCTACTTGTTATTCCTCTTGTGCTCCTTTCTTGGCAGCCAAGCATTACTCTAGTCAGCAATTATTTCGTACATCTTTACGTACCATATGATGGTCATCATAATTGAAAACATTTACATGGTATAAAATTAATTGCAAGGACATCTTCAATTTCATCTGAAGAGCCAGTGTGAAAATCCAGTAGCACACTGAACTTTACTCGGAGGCTTATAATCTAATTACAGTGTTTTAGGCGATTTTCCATTATCATATATGAGCCTTACTTGCTGGCTTTTCCTTGCAATTAATATTGCTAAAATGCGTATGAAACATTTTTTTTTATTTGATTATAATAAAACAAGATTTTTTTTTTAATTCTGATCACACTCAATGTGAGATCGCAATATAGTGCAGTCCTATTTCCTTATATGAAACAAGCCTCGAGGAAACATGGCTTTTGATGGAAGATGAGGCTTACTTTAATCATGTCACCCATTTTCTTATCTTTTCAAAAACATTGCGCTATTTGTGACACTGCTAATATTGAAGTTGTGATATAGAGTGTATTACATGGCCTACAGGGGTAAAGAAAGACAGGAAGGGCAACATATTAAGAGCAAGGTATGTAGAGGAGAATAGAAATAATTGACAAAAGCTGTTAAATATTGAGTTCAATATACTGGTTCATTTTTAAGGGCCTGGCTGTCAGCAGGGTACGGAGCACATGTGTGGTTAAGATAAGGGTGGGGGTATACAGATCCTCTCTTTAGATTGTGTGGCTGGTAGTCCGTGTCAAAAAGGATAAAAAAGGAAATGTCTGCCTTATATAAGAGAGGAGGATGTTAACTTCATATAAAATGTACATATCCACCCTTTAAAGATAAGACAACACTCCGGATGCCAAATAATGAAATTGACAATTACTTCCATATAAACGTCACCCATAGAAATGATCATGCAGATTGTCATGCAGACGTAGGCATCCCCTTATCCTTTTCTCTCTTTTTCTGCATTAGCAGATAGGTATTTTTTTATTACAACCCCCATATTAGGCACTTATTATCTTAGAATTTGACCATGTATAAGCACACTATCCCATTAACCCCGATATACTCAATGAGATATGGGGAGAAGTCTGCAGGGACTGAAGAGCTGCTTTGGCAATCCCTGTGCCTGCTTGTGACATGAACGTAGTAAAGTGGTCACCGGTGAATGTATTTCCAAAAGGCTCTGCTGGTTTAAGGGCCACAATTACAATTTTTTCACCCTACAGAGGTGTAATTTTTTTACAGTCAAGGAAATGAATAATCATTGTTGATCACATTTTTGCCTCCGTGTGATAGACAAATACAGTAACTGCTAAAACATCTCTAAAGTATAAAGTCTGTGCAAACAATTGCCCATATTCCCAGCTTCCAGTGAAAATAAAATATATTGTGGGATATTGTGGGTTAACTGATGTGACTCCTGAATGTTGAGTGGAATCAGTCTTTAAAGGGATATGTCCTGGTGACAGGTTCCCTTTAAATATATCAGTGACTGTAAAACCTGTAGTGTCTCCAGAGATCTTGAGATAGACCTTTTTTGATACAATCAAACCAACACAGCTGATAGGAAGTGAAGGTTTTATTAAGTACTGTATAGTTAATGGATGGTGTGAATTGTGCAATAAAAGCGAGGCACTAATGTGCTCACTGCATAGTACAGTATTTCTCCATTAACTTGAATTTAACAGCGAGATACTACAAGACCATGCCAATTTAAGATATGTGATGAATAAGACATATGTCTACCTATCCAGAAAATAGGACACGTCTTCGTGGATTTGATAAGACATCCAAAATACAATGTGCATTTTTTTCTTAGTTCTGAATATAAGGATCATACATGCTAAATACATGCATTTTTCTTCATTATCGTCACTTATATTCTCTTAGAAGTTTTACTGATACTCAAAGACATGTGTAAATGTTAATACTAGACATGCATTATACCAAATGTTTTGATAAAATTATACCCTGCCATCTTGATTCCTTTTTGATCAAGATTATATGTGTTTGCTGCCTTTATGAAAGTGGTAAACATTCATGAAATATGTGGCTCTCAGGGTGCCACTGAGAGTAAGGGGCTCAATGTGTTAGTATAAAAAGTGCTTTCCTTTAGAACATTAGTGAGGGAACATCATCTGTCACACAGGAAAATACTATGGTGCCCACTGTAATAAATCTGCGCTTTCCAATAGAGAAAAGAAGCTGATGGAAGAGAGTGAGTTTCTGGTGGACCCTACTATAGATACGTTGCATTGAAAAATGCCGATGGGTGGAAGGAACGGGGGGTGTACTTAGATATGGAGCATTTGTTATAAATGAGAACACTCAAAATTGGAGAGATTAGGTTATGAAAGTGTGCAGTAAAAGGGAACCTGTTAGTAAGACCATTCTGCTAAGACAAATCTACAGATTGAGATTCTCCTGTTATACAAATAGGGAGAGACCTGTCAATCATGCTGAGCTTGACAGGGAGAAGCCAGACGGGAGCCACTCAGTAGACAGCCCTTAAAGGGGTTGTTTCGCAAAGACAACACAGCTTTAAAATGAATACAGCTTCTCTCACCCACGGCGATCAGGCATTATTGCTAGCGGAAACCTCATCTAAGCATATATTTATCAATGTAGCATGAATGAATGGCCATATAATGCAATGACACACTGGGCCCACCACAGTGGCTCTCTGTCCGGGCACATAGAGGGTGGTGCCCTCTATAATGTCTCTATGATGTAATCTTGAGACAATTCGTTTTAACTTTAACCACAAGCCTATGTTTTTAAGCTATGATCTCTCTAAACCTTTTTTTTTTTTTTTTGGCGGAACAAGTCTTATTTTTTTAGGCCCAATGTTTGGGGTTGATATATGACCACATTTAATTTATATGAATTTTTTTAGTATGGTAGAATTATATAAAAAAATAATATCAATTCTGTTGAATTGATTACATTTAATCTATTTTAGAAAAACTGAGGTTTTTGTTTGTTGCAACAAGATTTTTTTTAAATTTGTGTTTTCTATTTAATTTTTTTTTAATTTGTTTTAGTCCCAGTAGGAGACTTTTAATTTTATTTTTTTTTACTTAATGTACTGTTAAATGTTTATATGACCGTACATTACTGCCGAATACCTAAGGTATGCTCTAACAGAGATCACCACTGGATAGCCCTCAGGGCCTTTATTAGGCTCAGGGCTGTCACGATTTCCTATTCAGCACCGCTGATTGCATTGCCAGAACTGATAGATACAGGACAAACGGAGCACCGAGGGCAATGTTTCAGGAGTTAAAGTGCAGGAGAATGGCTATCGTTCACAGCCACACTCATGCTTCTGATCACAGCAACAGCTGAGCTCATACGATCACCGTTGATGTACACATACAGCATCGTGCAGAAACAACATCCCCCCAATGACGTCATTTTGCATTAAGGGGTTAATTATTGTCCACACATAAGCTATCATGCTGAACTTCAGGAACTATCCCACCCTTGCATTGATTCTATCTTCTAATTGAACTGAAAATTATACTAGTGGATTTTATTATGAGATATTATTTGTATAAAAAATAATAAGAATAAGAGCAAAATATTTTTAGCGACTTCTATCTACCTTTCCCAAAAATCTCATAGAGTAAGACATGTTCACAGAACAGGATCAACAGGAAAACAAAGTGATCGAAGCTGAAGTCCTGTATGGTCGTAAAAGCAGCAATTTATTAAACAAACTCTATTAAAGGTAATAGGAGGGGAAAATAACAAATGACACACAAGCACAATTCACATACAAGGTGCTTACTCATTGAGTTTAATGGACTTTGTCTAATAAATTACAGCTTTTATGTGCACTGAAGACTTCAGTGTTTGCTACTTGGTTTTTTTCATTTAGGTGATAGGTCAATAATTGAGTAGCAATTTTGGTGAATTATTATTTTGTTTCTTTACTACAAACAATGCTCCTTTAAAACAACTCCTTACACATTTATTTTAGCAATATTCATATATCTTAAGAAATATATTTTATTCAAAATACCATACAATATTCTTACCTGTGTTTAATGCTATGTATTATTATACTTGTGATAAAAAAAAAGAGATATCTAGATCAAAAAGCTAACAAATATTGGAAAAGCCTCAAATCCACAGAACTAATCTCATTGTTTCAAAGAAAATGACTCCTGAAATATCTGGAATTGTGAGGGTACATTCACACTGGGCTAAAGTGGTGCAGCAGAGTGCCACACTATTACTGCAGTAGAATCGTGGAAAAAGCGCAGCAAAATTAATGTGGATTTGTCAAAGCGTGATAATAGTGCAGATCCCTTATCCAGCATTACTACTCTGTGAATGCACCACAAGTCATTGCATAGGTGAGAAGGGCACATTACTCACACTCTTGACCACCTAGAACTGGAGGACCAGGTGCTTGGTGCCTTTATCTTTTTATCAGGACCTTTGATATTTAACACCCTTGTTAACTACCATTGTAGGACCTGTGTAGAGGAGATCCCTGCATTGGTTTTCACCACCCATTAATATAGGGGAGGCAACTCACCTTTTTTTTTTACCCCTTCTTTCCAGGGGCCGTATAGCAGCTGCATTGCCTGTCTCTCTATGATGTGTAAACCCTTCTTCAGTCTTCCTGTTCAGCTAGTTTTATGTTAGCTTAGTAAAAAAAAAAAAAAAAAATGCTGTATGACTACCATATCACAGTAGTTGAGGTTGTCACCCGGCTATCACAAACCCTATTTGACATTTAAATCTGAATCCTTATGCAGCTTTACATCCATTCCTTTCTATGTGTTGCAATCTTCAATGGGGTTATGGTATTCTATTTATTAAACATGAATAACAGGATGAACAGTGCTAAAAAGATAGTAGTATCAGTTGCGGGACTGCATGTCTGGGTGCACGCTAAAAGATCCTCCTAGAGTAACTCTTTAAAGAGGCTCTGTCACCAGATTTTGCAACCCCTATCTGCTATTGCAGCAGATAGGTGCTGCAATGTAGATAAGAGTAACGTTTTTATTTTTAAAAAACGAGCATTTTTGGCCAAGTTATGACCATTTTCGTATTTATGCAAATGAGGCTTGCAAAAGTACAACTGGGCGTGTTGAAAAGTAAAAGTACAACTGGGCGTGTATTATGTGCGTACATCGGGGCGTGTTTACTACTTTTACTAGCTGGGCGTTGTGTATAGAAGTGTCATCCACTTCTCTTCACAACGCCCAGCTTCTGGCAGTGCAGACACACAGCGTGTTCTCGAGAGATCACGCTGTGACGTCACTCACAGGTCCTGCATCGTGTCGGACGAGCGAGGACACCAGAGGCTACAGATGATTCTGCAGCAGCATCGGCGTTTGCAGGTAAGTCGATGTAGCTACTTACCTGCAAATGCTGATGCTGCTGCAGAATCAACTGTAGCCTCTGGTGCCGACACAATGCAGGACCTGTGAGTGACGTCACAGATCTGCACTGCCAGAAGCTGGGCGTTCTGAAGAGAAGTGGATGATACTTCTCATCAGAACGCCCAGCTAGTAAAAGTAGTAAACACGCCCCGATGTACGCACATAATACACGCCCAGTTGTACTTTTACTTTTCAACACGCCCAGTTGTACTTTTGCAAGCCTCATTTGCATAAATACTAAAATGGTCATGACTTGGCCAAAAATGCTCGTTTTTTAAAAATAAAAACGTTACTGTAATCTACATTGCAGCGCCGATCTGCTGTAATAGCAGATAGGGGTTGCAAAATCTGGTGACAGAGCCTCTTTAAGTATTACATGCAGTGGTATAATATTATTGCCTTACATGCTTTCCAAAATATTTATCTTTATGGACAGCACAGGCCGAACCATCATACATAGTTACGTTTTCCTTATTCCGTTTGCAGTGTAACTTCTATTACAGCTGACTTTCCATAGGTTCTTCACACGTAAATTCCTTAAAAAGCGATCTAGACGGTATTGAGATTACATTACGCTGTAGAAAATTGAATTAAATAAATTCAGACATCGGAATGAAAAAATTCCATAGTTTTGCAGTCTTGTAACCCATTTACTTCAGTGACAGTATAATTTTATGAACATATCGTGCTTCGATCCATGCCGCCTTAACACGTTGGTATTTTTTACACACATTTGCTTGTGACAAAGAAAACCATTTATTGATCCAAACTGATTTTTTTTTTTCTGTCGCAGCCTGATCTTTTCAAGAGAATTGCTGACCACAGCATAAAACTAATTGCATTTTTTCTCCATTTTGACAGACCCGGCCAAGTAACTCTTCACTGATCCATGTAACTGCTTTGTGCGCATTACAAAGAATATGCTACAGAATTGTTCTCACTTTCACCAACTTATACACACCTGTCTCCTGACTAGGCGAGAATGCATAAGTCATCGTTTCTTCAGGAAGCCAAACAGATGATTGAAATTATTTCTCACTACTAATTCCCCTTTTAGCAGAGATAAGCTGCTTTGTTCGGCTGTAAATGAAACATTAGGGTATTAGCTGTCAAGGCAAAAGTATTGGGGAAGCTGAGATTTTATCAGCCTTTGTAACATTTTGGGCAATATATTGTTTTGTTGGATTGAATACTAATCTCTTGTGGGAGAAAGAACCAAAGCTCATTAAGGTAAATGCTTAAAGCAGGCAAAAAAAAAAACCAAGGCAAAGGAATACTACTTTTGCTATGGAAACAGAAAATGAGCTTCCTGTACACACATACTCATAGATATTGCTGTATGCTTGGTTATAGCGGATGCTGCAGTAGTATATAATATAACTATTATTACTGAAAGGCTGCTGACTAAATTGTATTATGGAATCCACTGAGTAAAATGATAAACTAATAAAAAAATAATTAAATATGTGAATTGTGCATCTCAGCAACAGAATAGTTTATTGGCTAAATGCGATAGCTGTTTAAGGACAATATATGTACAAGAGCTGAATGTGTTATTTTACTGGGATTACACTGCTGCTCCATCTTACCTGAGTTAGAGGAAAACTCTGCTGTAGAAAACACTTGACAATATTCCAAAGTTAAAATCAATATAAAATATTGAGTAACTTTTTAAATTCTTATATTTGCTTGATTATTTTGTACTGATATCGAGTCACGTGATGTTTTCTTCAATGTTGAAAACCTCCAGATTGTGAGGAGCCAAAATACGGCATCGATAGAAGTCTTCAGAGCCCTACTGTATCTCCTTATGGCTCCAATTTCAGATAAAAGCATTGGGCATCTAAGCTGAGCATTAAAGAGGCTCTGTCACCACATTATAAATGCCCTATCTCCTACATAATATGATCGGCGCTGTAATGTAGATCACAATAGTGTTTTTTATTTTGAAAAATTATCATTTTTTACCAAGTTATGAGCAATTTTAGATTTATGCTAATTAGTTTCTTAATAGACAACTGGGCGTGTTTTTACTTTTTACCAACTGGGCGTTGTGAAGAGAAGTGTATGACGCTGACCATTCAGTGACCAATCAGCGTCATACACTTCTCATTGTTTCAGCCCATTGTTACAGTGTGATTGTGCAATGAAAGAAGCTGGGCTGGAACAATGAGAAGTGTATGACGCTGATTGGTCACTGATTGGTCAGCGTCATACACTCCTCTTTACAACGCCCAGTTGGTAAAAAGTAAAAACACGCCCAGTTGTCTATTAAGAAACTAATTAGCATAAATCTAAAATTTATCATCTAGACAGCTCATTGATTTAAGTGGTAACTGTATAATGCCCCGTTTCTCCTTATTATATACTTGCTGCCAGGTTCCCTCACAGATAACAATTTATGGCTAGGAGTCCCAGGGACTTTCAGATTGGCAGAGAGACAGGAGAAACAATAATTAAAGAGATTGTCCCCATATATATATATATATATATATATATATATATATATATATATATATATATACATATATATATATATATATATATATATAAAAATATATATATATATAATCACTATTTATAAAATAAGAGCATGTATTGTGCCAGTACAAATGTTCCATGTACTTATTATTTATTATAGACACACACAAGGTACATTCTGCTGACACTGGAAATCTCCTTTATTCCCCCTAGTAGTCACATGTTGCTGTTGGTTAGAAGACAACCGGAACAAAGAGCATGTGATTTTACCTTCTATATAAATTCAAATACTATTATGTTGAAGAGTTTTTGCAGACTTGCAGTCTTCTGGATGACAGGGAAACTAGGAAAATCCATCAGCAAAGGCACACAATGGATAAGCAACATTCCTCAAATAATCCAGTCAATTAAAAATTGATTTTTGTTCTAGGCAGCATGGCGGTAATGTAGTGGGAAGCGGGTATATGCATTACCAACAGAGCGCACATCAGTTAAGTGATATTTAGGTGATCTTCTATCATGGGAGAAAGCAGTGCAGTTGATGATCTTTGCTGCTGAAGAACCTAAATTGAAGTGTCAGATACTAGAATTGCATTTTATTTCTAATATGTTGCCCTGCCAGCGTGGTAGAAGCTATGTGTAGTCTGTGAATATAAAGGGACAAAAGTGTTAAATCTAGCAGAAGCCTATTGCTTTAGGAAAGATTACACTTAAACACAGCTTTTAAAGCTTTCAGTGATAAAAAAAATTGTTTAAATACACCATGTGTTCACAAACCGTTTTTGCTGAGAGGCTATGTGACCTCATAGAAAATAAATATGCTTACATGAATTTCAGTGTATCGTAGTATTGCCTTAAATCATTGTTTTGTTTAGTTTGTTCAGATAAACTTTTAGTCTAGTATGACTCATTGCAATGTAATTTAGAAAAAAGAATGCAAAGTTCCTATTTTACTATACTGGTTTCATGTTGGTTATGGATATATCAGGGGTAGCTCAATATAGAGGAATAGGAAACATTTATTGGTAATTCTATTTGAGATTAGGAATTCATAATTATAGTACAATATATACAGAAACGGCAAAGTCTTCTTTACAAATAGTAATGCAGTTTGGGCAGGAAAGAAAAGAGGGCATACCATATGATCCATACAAAAAATGCAGAACTGACCCAGCATGAGATAGTGTTGACAAACAAGTTGGGCAACACTGGCTCTGTAAGGCTCCATTCACACGGAAGAGCTGTATGCACGGAGCCTGTGTGGTGGACCACTCTCTACTACCGAGCCACAGACACTCAGTGTAGCACCGTATTGGAGATTCCCATTGGCCATCGCATTACAGATATATGCTCCCCTAGAGGCAATATGGTATCAATGGAGCATGCCACAATTTGTATTCTGCTGGATTCCGATTTTATACGGAGACATACAGAGGTACAGTATGGCCCTATAGATTGCATGTGCATGTCATATTATGGCTCTGTACTCCTAGGATGTTGCACAGAACTATAGTACGGCCATGTGCATGAGTCCTAATGTTGAGACCTACAGCTCATCAGAAGAAACCAGCCAAGATCCATTTCACTATTTTTGATCCCTAATTTTATTAGAACTTATGTCGGGAGATGCAGAATGGGAGGCAAGGTGCCCCGCTGGACAAAGCAGCAGGTTAATGCTGAAGCCTTTCCTGCAAATCTCCTGTGCAAATGAGCCTTCATCATACGATGGTTTCCTTAGCAACCTGGGCATTTACCTCCCCTTCAGCGTCTCCCGACATATCATAATAATAATAGAGATCAAAATTGTTGAATGGACTTTGGCTGGTCTGTTCTGATGAGCTACGCTTTAACAGTTTTAATATTTTACAGCCTTTAGTAAACATATAGTCTTTTGTTCTTTTTCTGGGGTTATCTGACCAATTCATTATCTTTAATTACACTTTATTGGACCATTAATGTATGAAAATTACGAGAACATTTTGTTAAAATGAATCACCATCACATAGATTACTCCTGATGACTAAATATATGATGAGTCTCCAGTATGTCCAGTATTCTGTTGTAGGCTTCCACTCATTTCTTGTAATTAGTATGACTGTCTTTCCTAGTAAATGGATCTTATCATAACATGTAAATAAAATGTTCCATTCCGGTCATGTGTGCATCATCTGGAGGGATGGTTTATCTGCCTGGGACATTGCTTTTTGTACAATTTATTGATTGTCCACATTCCTTTTAAACCATTTACAGTATTTGGCCTGTAGTCAAATAACAAATACTTTAATGCCTACAGTTTATGAAAAAAAGGAACTCTAGGTATAATAGAAGAAAAGTTTTCATCGTAAACGATCAATGTTTCCATTCACTGACTGCAAATAGAGATCTTAAAAACTGTGATGAGTTAAGCAAATTAGAAAATTGCATAACTGAGTAATTAGCCTAATTAACATTTTTTTCTTTAGCAGGAAATCTAAAAAATAAATAAATAAATAAAAATATATATATACTGGATGCACATGATAATCTGAAACCATTGCATCATAATATTACTAGAATGTTCACTGTTTTGCTTATAAAAAGAGGTCCGTTGTTCTGTTTACTATATAATGGGTAGGGGTATATGATAGAACTCATTTAGCTTTGTGTATCTAGTCTTGAAATAATGTTTAGGTACAGATGCACAGAGTTGAATTTGTCATTGAACTTTTTCTGTTGTACGTAGCTTGGTCATGTCTATATTTATTCACAGTACAATAAAAAATAACAAATCTAAATTTCAGAACTACTGTATGACTGACTTTTCATTGATATTCTAAGTCAAATAATGACTTTGAGTCTTTTGTTTATGTCTTCACTGCTGGGCATCATTATTCCATCTACAGATTGCCCCATGCACAATCATCACAATAACTCATACTGTCAATTTACTATGAGAAAAAATAAAAAAAGTCATTTAATATCTAGAACCTTTAAGTGCACTTTAATATCTAAATATTTCCTCAAATTATCCGAACAATTAAAGAGAATGTGCTTGCAGATAATGACATGTACAATACATAGTCCTATATCCTTTCATAACAGTCTAATGCATTGTTAATCGCAGCATCTGGTACATTAACCGTAATGCACTAACAAATGCCAACAGGTGCAGTAATGTCTACTAAATCTATAGAAGTCATTTATGTTTTCATCTGTACAGTCTATTCATCTTTCACATGATCACTTTGTAAACTTATGTGTGGCTTTTCTTCTGTTTATCTATGACTGTTCACATAAAAGAGGCCATAAAATCAGACACACAATATTCATGCAAAAACATATACATTGGACATAAATAAAAGACATTGTGCAATTTGATATCCTATTACCAATGCCTATATGCCCACAAATGAATCAGCATTCATCAGTATCAGCTCTATACACATGATTATTTCTCCACCAATGTCCTTAATGTTTACTAAATAAATAATACAGTACAACTAAGTATTAATTAATGGAAGTAAAAGGAATATTGCTATTGCACCCGCTTTATACAGCCCGAACCCTTGCTCGGTTGCCCATTCAAAACTTGCATCATATGCAAATAAATGTGCCTCTTTCACCTGATTGGTCAAGAGGCATCATGTGGACATGGTCATGGCTGCTGTTGGCACTTTCATTGGCCAAGAGGCACCTTTATTCATCAGAGTCGCCACTCTGAACTGGAAGTTAGCAGTTCTGCAGTGTATCTAGGTGTTACTACAGTTCTTGGTCTGATGAAGGCAAAAATCAAGTGCGAGTAAAGGTTTTATGCCTAAATAACTTATCTGTTCGGCCCTGAAATGCATGCCATAATATTTTACGAGTAAAACAGCACTCACACTACTGCTTTAGAGTACGATCTCATCCTATCTGGGATCATGGCCAATGGCAGCGACCATTTACATTTTCGATTTTTTTTTCCTGTATCAGAGAGTGCATTGTTTAGCGGTCCCTGATCTGAATTTCGCTTTAGGAGAAGCTGTACCCTAGGTTTCCACCAGGAGTAATTTTCCCTCCATATGTAATGTATCAGTGTTGTGTCTGTTTCCTCATCATAACCAAAAGGGAATAGTAGCAAAAAATAAGGTATTTTTCTAATGCAAATATATTTAAATTTAATTTCTTTCTTCCTACTCAATAGTTTGGGCAAAAGTTGTATAAACATATAGGTTCCCTTTAAGCTTTAATAATTAGCAATGAAAAACATCTTACGGTCATGTCACTAGTTTATAATGTACATATAGGTGCAGTTATTATTTAAAAGTCCAAAGAATATACTAAAAGGCATTGTAATAAAAAAAGAAAAAAGGCTGAAAAAATTGTAGCCCATGTCTATGATATGAATATGCGTACAATTAGAGACTTATTGGTTTTGTCCTTTTCCCAACCCATCTGCCCTTAAGATGTTCAATCAGCATTTCATGCAAACATAGATAAGCCATTTCATGAGTATCTATAAAATATACTCTTCATTATCTGTTTTATAATGTGCAGAAGCCCTGCAGAGCCCTGCGTAATCCAGAAAAGAAGGTAGAAAATGCGACAGACTTTTTTCTTAAGCTCTTTACTGTTTTTAATCTCATTCAAGACTCTGGCGTATAAAAGCCGCAAATGCATTAAAACTCGAAATGTGTGCATTTTTTTTTGCCTTTTTTATGCTTTTATGATGCCTTTGCCACTTTTAAAAATATTGGGTAAGGTTTAGCGGAGGGGGTGGGGCCACGTGCAGCCCGACACATTTACTATCATTTACACCCCAAACAGACAGAAACTTTAGAGGAAATCTACGCCAGCCAGTAGTTGATGTAGATTTCCCTTTCTGGCGCATGGAGGTCTATTGGGCCCCATACAGCTTTTAGAGGTGCCTTATTACAGATCTATTCAAATCAGTAGTTTACAGAGCTGAAGATAATATGTACAAATGGCCTTAGTAGCTCAATATATTAACGGATTATACCTGGTAAATCACGACACTCCTCTCTCCATTCAGAAAATAAAAGGATTGAAAATGGTAAATGTACTTGATGTCCCAGCTTTGTGTCGCCCACTAGTCTACTACCCCTAAAGGGAATACTTTTTGTATTAGGTTTATATCATGGAATTGCTGCAAATGTGGTTTTGTAATATATAAATGACGACTCTACTTTAGCCAACATGAGTGTAGCATAAAACATTCTTCTGTATTGACCAACTGAAGCATAACAAGGTTTAAGGCTTGAGTTGATAAATGATGTGGGTTGTGGTGGTACTCACCTGTGCTGACCTCAGGATGTTCACACACAACTGTAAGGTACCGTACATGGTTAAACACTGCAGTGAAAGTACTGCAGTGAAAATAACATTCATTTTATAGTGGCAGTAGCTGTAAGGAAATTGTGCAGGGATGGAGTAGTTAAGATGCAAACTGCAGAATATAGAAAAGGATAGAGACCAGCAAGGCTCTCTTAATGATCCTTGTAATGGGAATATCAACAAAAGGTATAATTACTGTATGAATATTAGGGCCAGACTTCAATTACTAGATGGTTACTCATTACCAGCATGTTTTTATTAACATATACATTTTTATCTCCGTTTGAATAACTAATCTTGAGGGTATAAAATCCATGGGTGCAGCTCATATTTACTGTGATGCAGCAGGAAAACTGGACAGCATTTAAAAAAAAACCACGTCAAAGCGGTTGTCCTGAGATTTGCTGTAAGATTATGTGACTCATGTTTTATTAGACGCGTGAAAATACAACTTACTTAGCTAACTGAGGATGCATTTATTTTTACATTCTGCTCTGATAAATGTATCTTAGAGGACCCACCATCAGTTTTTTGTGGATAGGTAGAGCAATGTATTAATTTTTCCAATGACATGAGAAGGAGCCCATCAAGGGTGTACATACCATAACAGCAGACAATACGGATGCTATGGGCCCCTGGAGAGAGGCGGCTAGCCCAGGTTTGATTATTTCAATGGGTAGTGAGAACCTGTGCAGGCATCCCCTCTCCACAGGCCCTAAAATGTTAACAAACAAGAGTGTGGGAAAGGGGATGAAGGGAAAACAATCATCAAGTCCACATCTCCTAGGTAGTTTTCACCAGCACCACGAGGGAGTATATACACCCTTGGTGCCCATTGAAATGATAAGGTGTCCATCCATGTCATACTTGGTAACAGTAGAACACCCTTCTCTACTACGTATACTTTAGTATAGGTTTAATATGGGTTAATAAATACTGTACCACCATATTAAGTATAAAACAATGTTATGGTGGAAATTTCACAAGGATATATCAACTCATTCATGAAGACATTGTGTTTAACTGGTCCTTGTTATAACAGAAAATACATATATTTTAAAGTTCACCATGCTATTTGAACTATGCCGCCTTTGGATTGTCATAATAATTTGCAGCATAAAGGGGTTGTGCCACCATTCACCAGCTGCTTTATATATAATATTCTCCAAAGCCTATATCCCTGAAGTTCAGGTTATCTTTTTTTCTTTCACTCTCTTCAACAGAAAATTAAGTCTCCAATGGTATTGAAAGGTTATTGTTAGGCATAAAGTTCCCCTGGGTTTGGTGCAATGGGAATGAAAAATATATTTTTTAGATTCCAACCACTTTAACATGATTTGAATACAAGTGGCTTACTGCGATAAGTAGGTTAGGTTCCCTTATGTTAATTACAGTATATTAAATGAGGCTAATTTGACAGCCACTGGCATATTATATGCTAAATAGTTAATATACCATCTCTAAGAAAATGAAGGCTTGCCTCCTGTGAATACCTTCTTATAGGACAATAATATGTGAAGTCCTGATCTGTTAGGAGATATTATCCAATTACAAAGCAGAGCCTTGTTCACAAAAAATATCCTTCGAAGAGAGAAATTAAAACCCTAACAATACCTACTTTGCCTTCCATTGATTGAACAGAATGCGATTTGGCAAGATTTATTTCCTTAATCCATCATGATTCCAAATTATTCAGTCAGTCAACAATCTATTCATAGAATATGAGTGTGTTTAATATTAATATTCAGAAGAATTTAATTTAAGGAGAAGTAATGGTTTGGTAGCTTATATTGAGTCATGTTGAATGCCCATCAATAAAGGGATTGTCTGCTTTGTACAGTCCTGTTTCGAAAATAAGATGGGACTCGCAGTGATCAGCTGTAATCTGTAAAGGGAGCCAGAGAGCAAGTGTGCAATTCCCTTACAGTGCCCCCACGGGCGATAGTAAGCATTGCATGATGTCCATAGAAATCAATAGACTGTCTGTGTATTTCATGGAAAGGAGGGATAATCCACAGAGAGAGAGAGAGAGATGTTCTCTATAGCTGTTCTCAGCTCTAGCTAATTTATGGGGGTTATAAATGAGGGACCCCTTCTGTTAATTCAGAATGCCCAAATAGGATATTTAAAAATGTATCTTCTAAATCTGTCAATCTTTTTAATGATGAACATGCGTGTTGGTACTAGGTATTTAGTACAAAATTGTTTCCTTGTTACTATGGAAATTGATAACCCACCTACATTGATTTTTGCTCAGCAGTATGGTACATTATGTCTCTTCAGCATGGATTTATTAAAGAACGAAAAACAGAAAAAAGAAGACATCCCATAAATTAGCTTAACATTTGTAAAATATGTAGATATCATCCTTTGCTGGAAATGTAAACAGTTACTGCTTCCCACATTTTCCCTAATGACCCTATATGTCTTTCTCTTCACACTTTGCTATCTATAAGAACCCTTTCCTTTAAATTTCTTGTTCACTTAAATAGGAACGTTAACAGTGTAGAGATTTTTGAGCGTCTCATTTGGAGTCAAAGCTAAAAAAAAACAAAATGTACATTTTTGAGTGGAGTCTTTAGCCTTTACTAGATAACCTATTATTTTATCTACTATTATCAGTGGATTCAAAACAGCTCACATCAGCTTCCTCTGTCCTTGGTGCTGAAATGAAAACTACCACAAGGACATTTAGCTATTTGCATTCATTATAGCAAATACCTGCTAATATAGTAAATGTATAGTTTTCTTTCTTCCTTTTTCATCTAATGGAACGCTTTCCTGGCTTATGTGCAATAAACATTGTAAAAACAATGATCTCTCCCTGTTTGGTTTTTATACTTTTACTATTAGATCTGTATATAACATTGTGAAATATTCATATTAACCTCATTTAACCTTAAATTTAGAGATGAGTGAGACTGAAACTTAGCTGTATCAGTGTGCACCCACATAAAAGACAATTGTTGAAATATGGATCCATATCTCAAACTCTCCGCAGGTCTGTTTTTAGAAACCCCCAGTGATCAGCTGTAATCCCCTGGGAAGCTGCAAGCCAACCATACAATTAATGAACGAAAATGTAATAGATAAACAGACTGGATCCGCCAGCGTGAGAGTCAAGCAGAGGACCTTATCTATGATGCCCATATGCCCTAACAGGGCATATAGACAAAGGTTGTATTTATGAGAGAACTTCTTTAAATCCCTTTAACCTATAGTATTCACTAACTACCCTGAGTTTAATAATTATATACCCATTTTGACTTGCTAACACGTTTGGCTATGTTTTCCCATTAAATTCCCACCAATTTTCCAACTTTAGCTTAAAATACCATTGAGGTAATTACCTTGTTTCACGCAGCTTGCCTGGTCAATTTCTATGAGGCTGAAGTAATTATTTTCAATTTTTTTACATATATTTATAGCAACGTCAATATCATTATGGCTTTCATTTTGTAAAATGTATAATAAAAAAAATTGTTACCTAAATTAGGACTGATTTAGACTACAGCAAGTACATTACAAGTACTTAGCTTTGTGAGATTTTCTTATGTTTTTGTTACCATGGTAAAATAAATCAACCCAATAAATAGGTAAACATTAAACCAGAATTACAGAGCATTTAAATCCATTCATTCTAATCATTTCAAAATTCCTTTCATCATATTCATGTTACCAAATGTAGGTGTTGCGTCAGAAAATGCTATATGCTTTATGATTTCAATTACACATTTAACCCCATCTTCCAGAGATTTCTCTGTTTGTTTTCTACAGTGACATCGGGATTTCTGGATAGATTGAGCACAGCAGTGTGGCATAGTAATCGGGTCGCTGGAGATGCATTGTGGCATTTTAATTGCCATTAAAATAATTACTCCATTGGGAAATAGATGCGGGTTGCAAATGTTTTGATTAGAATTGTTGTAATTTCGCCATTACCATTATGAGGAAACTGAAACAGAGTAAACAGAATGAATAAAAATATAGAAAAATGGAAACAAAAGGCATCGTCATAATGAAGTCAGTTCTTGATATGTCAGTTATCAAGGGTTTAACGTTATCAGAACAACAAAAAATAATAGAAATGTAATAAAAATCTACTGATCTTTTATTTTTATTTTTTTATATATAGGGACTAGGGCTGGTAATGCAGGGATCATTGACTTAGTGGCCCTCATGCATAAAAAGTGTTTTAATAAAAAGTGTTGCCTATAGCAACCAGCTATATGCCAGATTTCTCTTGAAAATCAGAAATGTGGTCTAGTCAATTGCTTAGGGTAATACTGACAATTTTTTTTTTTTAGTTAGAACTATTAGGCTTCAAATAATAGGTTGGTACCATTACTTGTACATTTTCAAAATATAAAAACAACCTCTTGCCAAGTAAGAGATGTAAACTTGTGCAATAAAAAAAAGTGTGATAGTTGTCCAAAGCAGCCAATCAGCTGCTTTCATTTTCCAAAATGTCCCAATAAAATGAAAACTGATATCTGATTGGTTGCCTTTGGAAACTGCTTTTTTGAAAAAAAATAAAAATTTTCTCAATATTTTTTTTATTGCTTCTCTGCCTTTTTACTTTTATTTTTCTTGCACAAACATTTTTAACGTTTAGTGTGTAATCAGATTAAAGATCTTGCAATTCAATTGCTAAACAATATTTTTTTTATATATTTCCCAATTTTTTAAAGCATTTGGTCATCCTTTTGGCATTGAAAAACAGGTTCTTGGCCTTCCTGATGTTTAATCCCACCACTGTTTTATTAACCTACCAAACTTAAGATGGAATAGAGACAAACTAATGATTGTATGTTTATTAGACTTTTCCATAAGGAAAACAACAGAAATAGAAAAAAATAATAATCACAGTTTCTGAGGTTTAATGAGATTCTGAGGATCATCGGTAACTAAAAATAGAAATAAAGTAGTAAACACTATGTAAGCCTCCACATTCATTGGATATTAAATGACATGTTTATTGGTTTTTGTCCTCTCCTCGGGCAATTCAATATCACCCTTTTTATTTAATGTTATAAGCTGAATTGTTGCATGTCATCCTATAAGTATAAGATGGCAGAAACTGATTGCAGACATCAATCACTGCCTCTGTTACATCTCCATTGACAAGTAGACGTTACTCATATTAGTGATAGTTGGTATTCTAGTGTCAAGAATTCATGTAAACATGGCAAGTCAAGTATAAGAAGTCTGAAAAGTCAGAAACATTGTTTACATTGTAAACTGAGCACAGAAATCGAAAATGATAATTTAACAATGAAAATTCCAATGAGCGTAAAATTTAACCGTAAACAGATTCGTGAGTTTAGTGAGACAAACCCCTGTGTATTGCTCCTGTATTTACACAGCGTTTTGCTACATTTTTTAAGCCTTTTTTTCCCTTGAAACATTGTGGCTAGATGTTGGTTTAAATCCTATATTGAAATATGAAATAGTCTACAAACATAGCATTTTGGCTTGTTGAATTTTTCTAGGGTTTTGGGGTTCAATGTTGTTTTTATCAAAACTCTTCAAAACGCTGCATGCACTTTTGTTCTGGTGTTTTTGGCTCCTGATTTTTCAATAGAACTTCAAACACACCAGGAAAAAAAAGCATGTACAGAAAGAATAAAAATTAAAAAAAGCTACTGAAGAAAGCATCTGAAAACACTTCAAACGCCTGCCATTTTTTAATACCTTCCAGATGAAGCCATTTTTTGCTTTTTCGTTTTTCACTCCCCGCTTCCAAGCGCCATAACTTTTTTTATTTTTCTGTCAATAGAGTGGTTTGGGTTTGATTTTTTTGTGGGAGGAGTTATAGTTTCTGTTGGCACCATTTATAATACCATATATTGGAAAAAACCTGCGATTCCTCCATGGCTTCTTGGGTTTCGTTTTTACGGCTTTCACCATGAGGTTAAAATAATAACGTAACTTTATTCTGCAGCTCAACGCGATTACGGTGATACCAAATTGATATCGATTTTTTTTCTATTTTACTACTTTTACAAAGATAAAACTATATGTTAAAAAAAAGGTTTTGTTTTGTTTCATCACATTCTGAGAGCCACTTTATTATTTTATTTTTATTTTTTCATCCATTGAGCGGTGTGTGGGGCATATTATTTGCGTTGGTACCATTTTTTGAGACATACAGTTTTTTGATTACTTTTTATTACCGTATTTTTCGGACTATAAGACGCAGTTTTTAGCAATAATAAATCTTGCCGGACCCCATGACCGCTCCTTACTTAACCCCTTCCTGACCCGTGATGTGCCAGCACATCATCAAGCGGGGAGGGGATGGCGCTGTTCCTGGCCGTTTAACTAGTTAAATACCGCGGTCAATAGCGACCGCGGCATTGATATTGGTTTGGCTATGAAGGACATTTATGACATATCCACAAGATATGTCATAAATGTGAGATAGATGCGGGTCTCACCTCTGGGACCCACATCTATATCTGGTCTATCTTACCCGGCTCCGCTGTCTTCCGGCCACTTCATTTCCTGGTTACATGGTCGAGTTACGCAAACAGTGTAACTCGCTGAGCTATGCTGTTTCCGCAACTCCCATAGAACTGAATAGTAGTTACGGAAACAGAGTAGCCTGCTACGCTGCTTCTGTAACTGCCATTCACTACTATGGGAGTTATGGAAACAGCGTAGCTCAGCGAGTTGAGCTGTTTCCGTAACTCATACATATATTGCAGTGTATTGTACCAGCGATCTAATGATCGCTGGTTCAAGTCCCCTAGGGAAACTAATAAAATGTGTGTAAAAAAAAAAAGTTAAATACATTTTCCGGTGTGTAAAAAAAAAACATTTCACATTTTTCCCCAAGCACAATGTAAAAATAAAAAAATAATAAAAAAATTGGTATCGCTGCAGCCGTAAAAGTCCAAAACTATTACAATATAGCATTATTTGACTCCCACAGTGAACGGTGTAAAAAAAAACTATTTAAAACCCCAGAATCATTGTCTTTTGGTCACCTTAGCGCTAAAAAGTATGAAATAAAAAGTGATAAAGTCGTATGTACCAAAAAATGGTGCTAATAAAAACTACAGCTCGTCCCACAAAAAATAAGCCCTCACACCGCTGAAACGATGGACAAATATAAGTTATGGCTTTCAGAATGTGGTGAAACTGAACAAATTATTTTTTTCAACCAATAGTTTTTTCTTTGTAAAAGAAGTAAAACATGTTTTTTTTTCCTATTTTCTGTTGTCTAAAACCTGGGTGCATCCTATATTCAGGTGCGTCTTATAGTCCGAAAAATACGGTATTTTTTTTTTGAGAGCTAAACTTTTTTATTTTTTACAGCGTTCACTGTGTGGGTTAAATAATGATTTATATAAATAGCTTGGCCTTTTATGAACGCAGCAATACCAATTTTGTTTATTGTTTTACTTTTTACTTTACTTTAGAGGAAATATGGGCAAACGTTTTTGTTTTTTTTTAACTATTAATATACATATAGATTTTTTTCACTACTAATAACTTTATTTAACTTCTTTTACACATTTTATTAGTCCCCCTTGGGGACTTGAACCAGCAATCATTAGATCACTTGTTCAATACACTGAAATACTAATGTATTGCAGTGTATAGTCATTTTTACAGGCTTCTCTTAAGCCCTGCCTGTGGTAGACAGAAGGCAGTCCTGGGGGCATTCATTAGACCTCTGGGCTACCATGACAACCATCAGAAACCCGCGATCGCATTGCAGAGTGTCCGATGAACTGCCGGAGGGGGCCACCCCCATTTTTTAACACCTCAGATGCTGTGGTCGCGATTGACTGCAGCATTTGAGGGGTTAAACGGCCGGGAACAGCTTGATCACTGTTCCTGGCGGTTAGTCCCGGGTGTCAGTTGTAAAAAACAGCTGACACATGCAGCATATGGAGCACGCTCAGCGCATGAGCTCGCTCCGTACATTACATCCCGCACCAGGGCGTGCTATTACGCACGAAGGGGTTATATGTTAAATGTGTTTTAAAACGCTAACAAAAAAAACTGCATAAAGGACACCTTTCGGATGTAAGACATGGACCTCCCCATAGTTCTACGGAACTAGATTTAGATCACAGTAGAATCACCTGAGTGTTTGGGTGTTAATTTACTTTAAATTACATAGTTGCATAGGTTTAAAAAGGACATAAGTCCATCAAGTTCAACCTTTCTCAATCAATTACACGTCAGTCATTGCTTGATTAATTATAACCCTCAATATCATTTGTCAGTAGATAAACATCTAGCCTGACATCACTACCTCTTGGGGTTGGGCATTCCATCGTTTTAATACTCTAACTGTAAAGAACCTTATCCAATATTAATGTCTGAAACATCTTGCTTCTACACATAATGAATTTTCCCTGGTCCTTGGAAAAAACATATTATGTGCTAGTTCTTTGTATTTACCACACATATATTTATACATATTAATAAGAACAACCCCAATTTCGCCAGGCTTTCATTGTAAGCGACACCTCCCATCCTATTTAATAATCTAGTCGTCTGCCTTTGAATCCTCTCTAGTTCGCCGATATCCTTTTTACAATTTGGAACCCAAAACTTACAAGGGATTTATAGAGGGGTAATATTAGATTTGAATCACTGGTTTTTAATCTCTTTTTATACATTCTAACATAGTATTTGCTTTTGCAGCTGCTGTTTGACATTGAGTGCTGCTGCTTAGCTTATTTGTTACCAGAATACCCAGGTCATTCTCTTGTTCTGTTATCCCCAGTTTTTTTATTCCAATTAATGTGTTTCTTTATACAGTACCAGCAGTGGCGGATTAAGTAGACCATGGGCCCTGGGCTGTTACCCAAACTTGGGCCCCCCTTCTGCACCGCCGCTCTGCCGCGCCGTAACTATTTTTAACACTACCTTTTTGGGCAAGCATTAACAAATGGGTGTTATGATTCCCCTTGTCACAGGGCTGTGTCCCTACATACTGACAGTATCACACTGTGCTGGGACACATCCTCCTGACAACGGGAATTGTCTATCAGTCCTGGACTGCAGAAAGACTTTTTGTGAAATACAAGGATTTCTTATAATAAACATGTCAGGACAGGTGACAGATTCCCTATAAATCTAGTTACTCACAGGTGACGACATCTCAGAATCTAGTAGTTATTTTCCTCTTTTCTTCTCCATCCGGTCCAGAGCTCATGACGACTTCTCCTGGCCATGACTAATTTCTGCAGAATTTGCCACTCAAATGTCTTCGGCTCCTCACTTTTCCAACATTTCCACACCTATAAACGAAAATAAAGTTATCATGGTGCCACATACTGTGCCCCTAAATATAATAGCACCAAACACTGCGCGCCTAAATATAATAATACCACACACTGTAAAACACCACATACACACAGCCCCCTGTACATAGTGCCACACACAGCCCCCTGTACATAGTGCCACACACAGCCCCTGTAGATCTTACACACCCCCATAGATGGCGCCACACACAGCCCCTGTAGATATCACACATCCCCCTCGTAGAGTGCGTTACACACAGCCCCCTATAGATAGTGTCATACAGCCCCCCTGTAGAGAGCGCCACACACATACCGCTGTGGATAGCGCTACACAGCCCCCCCTTGTATATAGTGCTACACAGCCCTCCCCTTTGTACATAGTGTCACACAGCGCTCTCCCTTGTATATAGTGTCACACAGCGCTCCCTCCTTTGTATATAGTGTCACACAGCACTCCCAACTTGTATATAGTGTCACAGAGCACTCCCCCCTTTGTATACAGGCCCACACAGCGCTACCCTCCCCCTTGTATATAGGGCCACCCAGCACTCCCCCTTGTATATAGTGCATCGGAGCAATCCCCCCCACCTTGAATATATACGCAGCGATAGTCCCCACCTAGAAAAATATATACAGTTTACTTACCTTACCCCGTGGCAGCCGCTCCAGCTGGACGCATGTGAATCCTCCGGACTAGACGCATTCTAGATGCAGTACCTCATCATGCCGGCCTGCGCAGGGAGTCTTCCCAGCGCCTTATAGGCTGCAAGCCGAACGTGACCTACAGCCTATAGTATTCATTTGTATCTAAGTCCTGAGGACTCTTATACAAATGAATGTGGCTGCCGCTAGCAACGGGTTCCCCTCCGCCATTGAGTACCAGGGCAATAAATGATAAAAATAAAGTATTTCAACTACTAAAGCATGAAGGCAATGAAGAAGCGCTAAAAAGTTGTAGGAAAAAAAAAATGATGTTAAAAAAACAGAAAAAGACAGCAAAGCTAGAGACAAAGACTCATTGCCAAAGAGAGTAAAACTAACCCTAAAATATTCTTCAATTACATAAATAATAAAAAGTTTAAAACTGAAACTGTTGTTCCTTTTAAAAGTAATGAGGGTGAAATTGTGGAGGTTCATGAGGAAAAATCTGATTTATTAAACATTTTTTTTCTTCACTGTTTTCACAGAGGAGAATGACATATAATGTAAAATGCAGAGGAATAAAGTAAATTATACATAAAATTTTACCTATCTAACCCAAGAAGTGCAGCGCCAGTTTAATAGGATTGAAATAGACAAATCACTGGGTCCAGATTGCATACACACTCGAGTTCTAAGACAATTAAGTACAGTGATAGACATACTATTATTTCTGATAATTAAGGATTCTATAAAGAGAGGGTTGCTTGACAGGAATAACGCATAGCAAATGTCGTACAGATCTTCAAAAATGGGTCAAAAGTGACACTGGAAACTATAGCTCTAAAGTTTTTTTTAGAGATATTCTGGAGAATCTCAATAAGAATAAAGGTATAACTCCATATCAGCTTGGGTTTATGAGGGATTGGTCCTGTCAAACTAATCTGATCAACTTCTATGAGGTTGACTTGGGTAAGGCTGTGGATCTGGTATATCTAGACTTTTTAAAAGTGTTGATACTGTGCCAACTAAAAGGTTGTTACATAACATGAAAATGCTGGGACTGGGGGATAATATGTATATGGATTGACGACTGGCTCGGTGAAATAAAACAGGGTGGTTATTAATGGTATATACCCGGAATGAGTGACCGTTACTAGTAGTGGGACCTCTTCTTTGTAATATGTTTATTAATGACCTTGTTGAGGATTTACAGAGTATAATTTCAGTTTTTGCAGATGATACTAAACTGTGTTAAGTAATTAACGCAGAGGAGGACAGTATTCTGTTACAAATGGATCTGGAGAAATTTGAGGTTTGGGCAGAGACGTGGCAAATGAGGTTTAACACTGATAAATGTAAGATTATGCATTTGAGAAGGGAAATGCAAGCCAGCATTACATACTAAATAGGTACATCCAGAAAAGAGAGAACGAAGCAGCACTCAAAAAACCATGGGTTTATTCATCCACCATCCACTACAACGTTTCAGTGAAATGTTGTAGTGGATGGTGGATGAATAAACCCAAGTTTTTTTGAGTGCTGCTTCGTTCTCTCTTTTCTGGATGTACGTTATACAAGGAGAGATCACTCCTTGTTTGAAAGCATAGCACCGGCCTTAACAGGCGAGGAATCACAGTGTTGCTCCTATCTTTGACATTTCTATATACTAAATAGGTAAATACTGCGTAAAATGAAATGAAAACATGCTTAGGAATTTTAGTTGACAGTAAACTTAACTCCTTAACGCCGAAGGACGGATATATCCGTCCTCAGCATCTGCTAGTTCGCGCAGGAGGACGGATATATCCGTCCTGTGATGGCGCGGGTACTGAGACTGTACCCACGCGATCAGCGGCAGGAGCACGGCTGTTATACTCAGCCTGGCTCCTGCTGCAACTGCCGGAATCGAAGCGCGCGCCGATTCCGGCAGTTTAACCCATTAAATGCCGCTGTCAATAGTGACAGCGGCATTTAATGTGTTTGACAGAGGGGGGAGCTCCCTCTGTCACCCGATCGGCGCCCCCGCAAACAAATCGCGGGTCGCCGTCGGGTTTCCATGACAGCCGGGGGTCTAACAAAGACCCCCAGGTCTGCCTTCAGCATCTGCCTGTTAGGCGATGCCGGAGGCATGACCTAACAGGTTGCCTGTCAGTTTTACACTGACAGGCAATAATGCTTTGGTATACGAAGTATACCAAAGCATTATATATGCGATCGGCACATCGCATAGTGAAGTCCCCGTGTGGGACTAGAAAAAAAAAATGTAAAACAGTTAAATAAAGTTTGTGAAAAAAATAAATAAATAATTACAGTCAAAGTCAAATAAAACTACTTTTTTGGCCCAAAAAGTGGTTTTATTTAGTAAAACGGTCAAAACAAATCACACATACACATATATGGTATCCCGCGTTCGTAACAACTTGACCAATAAAATGAACATATTAATTAAACCGCCGGATGAACGGCGTCCAAAGAAAACGCAAAAAACAACGTCAAAATTCTCTCTTTTCTCCCATTCCCCCCATAAAAAATAAAATAAAAGTTAATCTATAAGTCCTATGTACCCCAAAATAGTACTAATAAAAACTACACATTGTCCCGCAAAAATCAAGCCCACGTACGGCCACATTGACGGAAAAATAAAAACGTTACGCCTCTTGGAACGCGGCGATGCAAAAACAAGTAATTTTTTTCTAAAAGGGTTTTTATTGTGCAAACGTAGAAAAAACATATAAAACCTTTACATATTTGGTATCCCTGTAATGGTGCCGACCCATAGAATAAAGTTAACATGTTATTTACGCTGCATAGTAAACGGCGTAAATTTATAACGTGAAAATTAATGCTGGAATAGCTGCTTATTTTCAATTCTCTCCTAAAATAAAGTTAATAAAAGTTAATCAATATATTATAAGCATCTAAAAATGGTACAATTACAAAATACAACTCGTCCCGCAAAAAACAAGCCCTTATACGGCTATGTCGACGGAATAAAAAAAGAGTTACGACTCTTGGAATGCGACCGTGAAAAAACAAAAAATAATCCTTGGTCATTAACGTGCAAAATGGCCCGGTCATTAAGGGGTTAAAGAGGCTCTGTCACCAGATTATCAAATCCCTATCTCCTATTGCATGTGATCGGCGCTGCAATGTAGATAACAGTAACGTGTTAAGTTATGAGCAATTTTATATTTATGCAAATGAGCCTTTCTAATCGACAACTGGGCGTGTTTTCTCTTATTTCCAACTGCGCGTGTATTGTACAAACCGACTAATGCCCCGAATGATACTAGTGGTCCTAGTGACTAATTAAAACTAAACCAGAATAAGAAACAAGTCACTACCAGGTGTTTGAAAAAATACAAATAATCTTTATTAAAGTCAATTAGACACATGGAGACAACATATAACACTTAGACATAATAAAATGCCATGGACCCTCGAACACAAACGGAATCCGAACGTAAAAGCAGAGTAGCCCCCCAGAAGTAAAAATGGTCTGACACAACCTATATATGGCTAAAGTGCATAAGTACATATTGATAAGCAGGTACTAGGCATGGTACGCTTTGCACAGATGAACACACAAATAAGTATAGAGAATATATATAAGGTACAATCTAAGTAAAAACGACATGTAAAGTAGTATACCTACACCTGCGTATAAGAGGATAAATAGGAGATCAAGACCAGGAGGGGGACCTCTGCTTAACCCCTTAATAACCAGCCTATTTTGGACCTTAATGACCAGGCCATTTTTTTAGTTTTTCCATCGTCGCATCCCAAGAGCTATAACGTTTTTATTTTTGCGTCGACATAGCTGTATAAGGTCTTGTTTTTTGCGGGACAAGTTGTACTTTTCAATAGCACCATTTTGGGGGACATATTATTTATTGATTAACTTTTATTAACTTTTATTAAAAAAGTATTCCAGGCAGCTGCTGCCAAGGCAAATAAGATCATGGGGTGCATCAAAATGGGCATAGATGCACATAGCAAGAACATAGTTCTACCACTTAATAAATCTCTAGTAAGACCGCACATGAAATATTGTGTACAGTTTTAGGGACCAGTGCACAGGAAAGACATAGCTGGGTTTGAACGGGTTCAAAGGCGGGAAGCTAAAGTAAAAAATGGAATGGGTGGACTATAGTACCCAGAAAGATTATCAAAATTACTGTTATTCAGTTTTAAAAAAAGATGACTGAGGAGTGATAGAATAACTATGTATACATATATCAAAGGTCAATTCAGAGATCTCTCTCATGATGTATTCATACCCAGGACTGTATCTATAACAAGGGGGCATCCTCTACATCTAAAGGAAAGAAGAATTCTACACAAACATAGAAGAGAAATCTTTACTGAAAGATCAGTGAGACTGTGGAACTTTCTGCCAAAGGAAGTTGTTATGGTGAATTCACTGAAAGAGTTCAATAGAGGTCTGGATACATTTCTTTCTAATAATATTACAAGTTATGTTTACTGTATTACTTTAGATGGGTCATTGGTCCAGGGATTTATTCTGATTGCCGTATTGGAGTCTGGAAGGAATTTTTCCCTAGAATGAGGAAAATTGGCTTTTGCCTCATGGGGGTTTTGCCTTCCTCTGGATCAATATTGCAGAATAATTTCGCTGAACTGGATGGACATATGTCTGTTTTCGTCCTCAAAAACGATGGTACTATTATTCATGAGGTTTGACTATTAGTTTAACACGAAGGATCAAATTTGCCAGATTCATAAAGAAAGCCATTCCTGAGGTCAAGCAAAATTATTACATAGCACTTGAAGTAAGCATGCCTGATTGTTCAACCAACTTACTACCACATTATGGTCACTTTCATATGAACCATTTTAACAGATCATTGTCTGATAGTAAGTCTGGATACAAATGTTAACAACTATGTATTCTAAAATGGTGCTGTTAGCCATAAAATGTTTAGAATTGAAAGTATTTGAGTTACACTTTGAGAGGTCATTTGTTTTTGTCTGCTCTTTGATTATTGTTGTTGTTATTATTATTATTATTATTATTATTATTATTATGCCTTGATATTTGGAACTACTAACAAAGTGGTGGCTGTGTCCCCTATGAGCCTTACTGTTTAAGGTTGACAAGCATCTTAAGCACCAATAATTGTTTAAATTTTATTAACTTTTTTTTGGGGGGGAATAGAAAAAAAACGGACATTTTGCCACTCTTTTTTGCATCCTAAATCTACGCCGTTTACCGTGTGGTATAAATAACACAAGAACTTTATTCAGCGGGTTGTTACAATTACAACGAAATTTGTATAGATTTTGTATGTTTTACTACTTTTACACAGTAAAAACTTTTTTTTTCAAAATTATTTGTTTTTGTGTCTCCATATTTGAAGAGCCATAACTTTTTTATTGTTCCACCAATGCAGTTGTATGAGGGATTGTTTTTTGCAGGACGACTTGTAGTTTTTATTGGTACCATTCTGGAGTAGATGCGACTTTTTGATAACTTTTATTCACATTTATTTTAAGTCAGGATTCACAGAAAACAATTTTTCCATTGTTTTTTATTACATTTTTTACAGCGTTCACCGTGTGGGTTAAATAATGTAATAGCTTTATGTACGGGGTCGTTACGGACGCGGCGATACCAAATATGTGTCACATTTTTACTTTATTTTGGTTTTTTAATAGTAAAGCAGTTTGTAAGGGGAAAAAGTGGGTTTTTCATAATTTTTTTCTAATTTTTTTTATTCACTTTATTAAACTTTTTTTTTAACTTTTACTAGTCCCATTAGGGGACTTTAATATGCGATTCTCTGATCGCTTTTCTAATACACTGCAATACTTTTGTATTGCAGTGTATTACTGCCTGTCCATTTAAAACGGACAGGCATCTGCTACGCCATGCCTCCGGCATGACCTAGCAGGCATTCACTACAGGCAGACATGGGGGCCTTTATTAGGCCCCCGGCTGCCATCGGAGACACAGACACTCGGTGATCTTATCGCCGGGTGTCGGTGGGAGAGAGAGAGCTCCCTCCCTCTCCCCAAAACAACTCAGATGCGGCGCACACTATTGAGCGCCGCATCTGAGAGGTTAAACGGGTGAGATTGATACTGATATCGATCTCACACGTTCAAGCAGTGATGCCCCCAGCCCTCAGCTACCTCTGGCAGCTGAGAGCAGGGAGATTTAACGACTCCCTGCTCTGTTTATTTATTCTGATACAGCGCCGTGAAAAGGCTTATGCATCAGAATAAAGCCTGTTAGTGGCCGCCGTTAAAAGGCGTATTGGCGGTCACTAACGGGTTAAAGAACAAATTTTACAAGTGGGAGTAGTTTGGAATACATTTAAAATAAAATATCATAGTTTTATTCTTGTTGTGCTTCACAATTTTTTCTAGACAGAACGTTTTTTAGACATTGGTCAAAATCTGGCAAGTATTTTACTGATTCTGCATTTTTTAGTTATAGATATTGAGGTACTTTTCTATTTATATGAATTTATAACATTGTATGCACCAACATTTAAAGTAATCATTCTGCTCTTCAAATACAAATTGAGTCATTGTGGGTGTATGAGTAGGTGCATAAAGATAAACACAAATTCTTTATATATAAATTTTATTTTTAATGTGCTTCTGTACTGCATAATCTATCTTGTGCAAAATAACAATCCCCATACAATGAATATTTGTATTCTAGCTCTGGTCTGCATGTTGAATAGTAACAACAAAATATAATGAATGAATTAGTGTAATTTTAACCAGATTCCACCAGGTGCTGCCAAAGAACATTTTCCTTAAAAGAGTTTAACGTGGAAGAAACAAGATGCAATTAACATCTATGAATTCGTAAGTGCATAATTAAAATTGAAATGAGATGTTTGTTTATCTTTATATACCTTTGATGTCACAAGGGAAAAATACGTAACAAGCTCCTTTTATTTTTTGCCACAATTTCGTGCATAACATAATGCATTTCTAGAACTCTTGTGTGTGTATGTGTATGTATACACACACACACACACACGCATATATATATATATATATATATATATATATATATATTGTGTCTCTCTCTCTCTCTCTCTATATATATATATATATTATACATCTGTCCATCTATTTGTTACTTTTCTGGGTACTCAAATTGCCTTCCACAGTTCCTACATGGTACAACATCTGCCCATTCTCAGATCTTTCTTTTTTTTTAAATCAAAACTTTTTTTTATTATTATTACATTTTGTAAAGCATTACATGCATATATGTCATAGCATCACATATAACATTCAGTAGAAATACATTTGATCTCTCCCTTCCCTCTCCATCGCCCCACCTCACCCTATCCAGTGCGCAATCCTCCTCTATATTTCTGTCTTTTCACTCCGCATTTCTGGTATAATTTTTTGTTCCACCCAATGATAATATTCTCAGATCTTTAATGGTTGCTGGTGGAACAGTGGGGGTCTGATTCTACCCATAAAAGGCCCACTTCTTCTTACCAGGCCAAGAAATGGTCATGTACTGTACAGTCATTTGTAACCAGATGTGAGCGTTGGCTTAGTGGCCTTTTTAAAAAACTTTTTCGAGGAAATAACTAAGCTGCAGACTTTTTTTTTCAATGGCTGTGGATCTATCATTTTGCCACAGAGTCATGTAAGCTTTAAAGGAATGCATAGTCCCTGCTCTCACCTCCTCCTCTTTCTCTCTGTAGCACCTCCTCTTTACATCACATTATATTGAGTGGCCCATGTATGGCAGCCAAGAAAATTAATTGAACACATTACATTTTACAACAAAACCATAGTCTCCACATGAAGTTTATAACACTATATCTCTGCTCTTCTGTTGATAAAGTCTACTGAATTTGGCTTAAGCTCCACCAATCAACAAAGGCAAACTTTGTGCAGGGTATACTAATACTAATATGTCATTTTACTTCACCGTTAACAACGCGCAGTGAGATATTTTCATGACCGCTTTTCTCTCACATATTAAGACAGCATACCGTACATATCAGTTACAGCTACTGGGGAGACAGTACTTTGGTTATTTGCAAGCTGGCTTGCTAATGTTATATTTCTAATATTTAACAGTGGAAGCTTATTTCGATATTGTCATAATTGGATTGTTTCAAATACTTAGATATAGATCACCTGCACTGAACCAGCAATTTGTATATTTTCATTCTAGGAAGAAAGCCATTTGATTGATTGGCTATTCATATATTTTGGATCATGTTAAGCTAGGCAAACGTTTGAACTTAAGAGGGTTGATGCTGAGATTGTAATCACTGCAGTCAACAATCTATTAAATATGAAGGCTCTGCAATTTTAATAGATTGGTAGCTCATGAAATGTTAGTTAAATAAGCCACTGTAATTATGGGAATTCTGGAATTGCTAATCACCGTATATAAAATGAGAACTGACAGAATTTGAAAATAAGCATGAATTGTGTTGGCACATGAGAATTTATTATTTATTATACATGCCAGGCATCATGACTTTTCCTAAAAGAACGCTAAAAAATAATTAATGTTTTGTAGATATGTGTTTAGTAGTGATTAAACCTTTATCTGCCTAGGAGAGCTGCCACCCATGGAATCCAAAAAGTTTTCTGGAAAATGTGGATATCAGTTTGAGCATTACTATATCTCAGTGGATCTCTGTTTCCTAGTACCTGTAGAGCAATGTGGTTCCTGGCTGTGACCTGGTATGCCTTTTGATAGTAGAAATCCAGAGAACCATCTGTAAATTTCATAGACATGTTTTAGTTGACCACCACTTTAAAATAAAAATTATTTCATTTTGAAATTATCACAATTAATTTCTTTAAAGGCATGGTGTCGCCCCAAAAACATGTTTTTTTTTTAAAATTTAAACATTTAGTGTGTGGGTGATTAAACATTGTTCAAATTTTTTTTATTTTTTTCGCGAGTCAGGAAATATTATAAATTTTTTCAAATTTATAATACTACCCATTTTTGGTCACTAGATGGAGCTGTTTGGAGCTAGTTCCCAAAATTGCAGCATTGCAACATTGGGTTAAAAGCTATCGCTCTAGTGAGCGCTCAGCATCCCCCCTCCTTTATCCTGGCTAGTGACGGGATAAACGAGGGGTTTGAAAGGTTTAACCTGCTACACTGTGCGTCGCCATTTTTTGAGGTAACCCACAGTGTAGTAGGTTTACATGCAGTAGTAAACACACACAAACACTAACATACATTGAAATCGCTTACCTGCTCCTGCCGCCGCGGCCCGTCCGCTCCCTTTGCTGCCGCTGTTCCATGTGCACTTGTCCGGAAGCCGCGACCGGAAGTAGTAATCTTACTGTCCGGCCGCGACTTCCGGTCCACAGGAAAATGGCGCCGGACGGCGCCAATTTCGAATAGGACTGTGTGGGAGCGGCGCATGCGCAGTTCCCACACAGACGCCGTACACGGCAGTCAATGGGACGGGAGCCGTTCGCAGTCCCTATGGGACTGTGGCTGCCGTATTCCATGTCTGTGTGTGTCGTTAATCGACACACACAGAAATGGAACAAAAAATGGCAGCCCCCATAGGGAAAAAAAAGTGTGAAAAAAAGAAACAGTAAAACACAAACACACAAATGAAAATAAACGTTTATATTAAGGCACTAACATCTTTAACATATAAATAAAATATTTGTGATGACACTGTTCCTTTAAGTGTCACATGCATTAGGGTGCATTCTGTTCCATTTCAAATGCTATATGTGAGTTTTCTTATGCATTGCATTAGTATAGGAGAAAATTGGCAACCACAGTCGCACTTACATATATAAGCAGAAACTAGTGGAGATGCATAAAATATGGATGTTAATATATTGCAGGAGACTTATAAACTGCCTTAGATTTGTGTTCTGTCTCCTGCAAGATTTACTTTCAAGGAAGAAGAGTACTTCAAGTACTTACTGCTGTTCTTCCGTATAATATAGCAGGGCATTTGTTGCCGAGTGTCTCTGCTGTGTCTCAATAAAACTCTAAGCCATTTCTAAGGAAGTAGACAAGCAGGGTTCTATTTGCTAAAACAGACACAGCTGCTTGTTTAAATATGAAAAGGAAAAGCAATTTTATCAACCCAGTCGAATGTAATCATGGTGTAAAAACGGCAAATCCTTTACAGACATACTATATGGATTGCATTTGACAAATAAAGATATGGACATCATGGCAGCCCATTTGGCAAAATTTAATTTACAAGTTCGAGGCTGATTGAAAATACCTCAGAATGGGGCAGTTGCAGGCAAGTTAAATTCATTGCATCTTCTCTGCAGTCTGTGTGTCCTATTGGCAACTTGTAAACTACCATAACAGCAGACTGTAGCCAGGATGACCGCTATGTGGCTCTCAAGCCTTTTTATTATTTTTATATGGTTTCTGAATTCTAAAACCAATTCAAAAAAATGTCCAGAATTGAGAATTCGCTAAACTGTTTCAGATCAATAAATGATCAATAAGTTGCAACTGGTGATTTTAATCATCCTGTGTATGATGCTTCATCCATATTGGCCTTTATCAAGAAAACTGTAGAAAGAACTTTCCAGTGACTATAGAGATGTGTTTTTATGTGCACTGCCATAGCAGTATCTATTGTGTGAGCATTGCTATGTAATTATATTACTGTCAATGCTATGTGGCTGGTACAATTGTTTGGGTAATTCTGTGTGCTAGACACAATGGCTTTGGTAATTTCATGTGGATATTAATATTTTATTAGTGCTACTTTTGCACCTACACTACTGTATGGGCATTGCAGTGTGAAATTGAGTACTTTCTGACTATATTACGCAGACAATTTGCTGTGAGCACTACAATTAGGAACAATTCAGAATCCTTGCCGTTGCTAGTGCACATGCACAAAACACTATTAAAAGTACCACCAGGGGTAGTTTTGGAAATACAGGAATGTTTTTTAGGGCTGGGTACCTGGGGCCTTGAGTTTGGTTTAACTTTAAAAAAAACAAAAAAAAACATGCACGTTGATACATGCTTCAAAGATTCTGTGACTGTCTTCTTCTACAACTAGCCATTATGGTGGCTATGAAAAGGCAGATAAGTAGTCAGCCCTTAAAGGGAACCTGTCACCGGCATTTCACCTATTGAATTTTACTTATCCCTCACTGGCCGCTGCTATCAAAAGTTCATTGCCGTTATCCCCTCTCCTAAACTCCTCCTCCGACTGTAAATAACGGTCTGCAAACATTTTGCGCTTTTTATCCTAATAATCCGGTGTTACTTTGTGCACACACACCAGAAGAGGACATCAATGCACAAGCGTAGGAATTTGTGTGCTGGGTGAAGGCGAAGAGCTGTCAATCAAATGTAAGGAGGCGGGATTAACTCGGAAAGACTTGACTCTTTTATGCCCATTGGCATACGGTGTGGGAACACTATAAAGCTGAATACTAAAGGTACAGAGCCGACTAAGAAGACAATTATAGGTTATATAGAAATAATTTTTCACCCACTACCACCAGGTATTGCTGGTTTAATAGGTGAAATGCTGGTGGCAGGTTCCCTTTAACAAAGGGATCTAAAGGCAAAGCTGGGTAATTTGATTTCTATAATGGTTGCACAAATGAACCAATGGCATACTATTTATGAAGTCATCATAATTTGTAAGACACACATCTAAGAAATTATTATCACTTAAAATGACTGGTAACTTCTGAAAGCCACCTAATGCAGTATATATGAGCTCTTTGATCCCTCTTAATGGAAAATACTTTTATTAAGATCACATTTTCTGAGAAAAGACATGATATTTAGTCAGTTCTGGGAACAAGCGTTCAGCCTTGTTGGAAAGTGGATGTTTGTATCATAAGATAAAGCAATGCCATGATATTAAGCAATGAACTGCAATATGTGTGTTCACTCTTTTAGGTTAATAGTTGCTTAACTAATATCAATTTGATTAGGAATTTGAACAGGGATTGCTATTGTTTTTCCCTTTTATCCAGTCATCTACAGGATATTTCCTTCATGCATTTTCATAAAGGACACAACCAGCATTTGATAATGTTTTAAAGTGCTTTTTATCTGCCATGGGCAGCAGTTGGACTAATGCTATATAACATACTCCAAATGCCATGAGAAGTGCATTATCCTGTAAATGTTAGATTAGATCAAAATTACATCCTGATAAGCATAATCGAGATGCTGTGATCAGGTGCTCAGAGCCAAAGAACCTCACAGCGATGCAGCTATTCCAATCAAAGGTAGATTGAGCAGTTTCTCTGATGTGGTCTTATCAGTCTCAGTTTAATGTAAATCCTGTTACAGCAGCTTTGTCCGATGTGCCTGTAGCTTTGTTCTGAACCTTTCAGTAACAGCTCATTGAAGCAGAAACAGCTCTGTGAATTGATATTATAAGCCTGCTTGTTTTATTCATTGTTGAGGCAACAGTATATAACAAAAAAATATCTGTTTTAGTTGATAGAAGTCTACATTTCCTATTCGGTGAGAGAAAAAAATGTACTTGGTTGCCCTCTATAAATAAAAAGAAAGCTCTGATGTGAAAGAGGAGTGCACAATCATAAGTCTTGTATTTTAAAGAACAACCCAACACACAGTCCATTATTTCAAAGTGGAGCATCAGATCAGGAATGATCCTTCTTCTCCTTTCATAATGTCTTTTACAGGGGTATATCTATAGGTGGTACAAAGGTTACTAGTAGTCACTGTAGAGCTATAGTGAATTTCCCTTAATAAATATAATATATGGAAGTAAAAATATTTGTAGAAAAAAATCTTTTGGGCAAAGAAATGGATTGGGGGATGAACAAACTGGTTTTGTTGCAATTTACTGATAGATGATTGTGTATCAGGTCCGTATTTACCGACGGACTAAATGTGGAAGGGGAGGGACCATGGCATGGCCTGAGCTTAATTTTGGAGCTTAAACAATGACATCAATATATACACCATTAAAGGGGTTGTCCAGTCCTAAGAAATTGATGGCCTATTCTCAGGATAGGCCATCAATACCTCATCAGTTGGGATCCGACTCCTTGTACCCCCGCCGGTCAGCTGTACTGTAGGAGCCGCAGCGCTCACACAAGTGCTGCTTCCCCTTCATTTGCTTTACTGCTCACTCTGTGAATTGCCGACACTTGTAGCGGTGGTACATAGTATTATTGCCTTCTCCAATTCACTTCAAAAGCCACTACAAGTGTGTCGGCTTTTCATAGTACGAGCACTGCGGCCCCTTCAAAACAGCTGATTGGTGGGTGTGCCGGACCCCGACCAATGAGATACTGATGGCCTATCCTGGGGATAGGCCATCAATTCCTTAGGACTGGACAACCCCTTTAATACACACAGCAATAACATTAACAGCACTGACAGGTAAAGTGAATTACATTGATTATCTTGTTATAATGGCACTGGTCAAGGGGTGGGATATATTTGGCAGCAAGTGAACAGTCATTTCTTCAAATGGATGTGTTCATAGCAGGAAAAATAGGCAAACATAAGAATATGAGCAACTTTGTCAAGGGCCAAATTGTAATGGCTAGACCATTGAGTCAGAGCAATGGCATGGCAGGTCTTGTGGGGTGTTCTTAGTATTCAGCAGTTAGTACCTACCAGAGGTGATTAAATAAGGATAACCTTTTAAACTGACAACAGTGTTATGGGCACCCAAGGCTCATTGATGAGTGAGGGGAGAAAAGGCTAGCTTGTCTGGTAAAATCCTACAGAGAATATAATGTAGCATGAATTGCTGAAAAAGTTACTGCTGGCTTTGCTATAAAGGAGTCAAAACACACAGAGCATGGTGTGCTTGAGGCTGTTTTGCCACAGACCGGTCAGAGTGCCCATGCTGACCCATGTCCACTATCGAAAGCGCCTACAAATGGTATATGAGCATTAGAAATGGACAAGGAAGCAATAGAAGAAGGTGGCCTGCCTTGATGAATCACATTTTCTTTTACATCTTGTGGATAGTCAGGTTTGTATGTGTCACTTACCTGGGAAATAAAGCAGACAAAAAATGGACAGAGGCAGCACTTCCAAAAAGAGCAAGAGCTATTTATTCACCCATGCGACGTTTCAGTCCAACTGGACTTTTTTCAAGCATAAAAACACACATCAAGTCATCAGTATATAAAGGCTTGCAAAGCCCAATTGAAATTAAACAGTGATTAAGACAAAATCCAATATAAAGTTGATGATATAAAAACAAAATACAATATTAAAAGATAAATATGAATGCCAGTGTACATGTGAATATACAGAGTGATAAATAAGGGACTGGTACAGAAAAAGACAGTCCTAGGTACATTAAAGTGTTAATGACATAATGACTCACCCAGATGTATATAATAAAAACATTCAAAGTTGTCAATAGCAGAAAACCGAAACCAGGGCTCGTTCCTCTAGGTCTCAGCTGTCCAGAGTGTGTACAAATGTATACCACACCTGTGTAATGAGACTATCATTACTACTTGCAATACATAGCGAAATCCCGCGAGATCGCGGGTGGCTATTCCCGCGCATGCGCATTCGATAGCACGGCGGCCATCTTGGCCAGAATTTGCTTTCTTAATTTCGCGCATGCGCAGTATGAATTCCAGTACGCGGCGGCCATTTTACAGACTGGAAGAAAATATCACGTCCAGGAACGTAACTAGAATGGAACAACAGGTCAAAAAATGTTTCAAACAGAGGGTTATATCAGCAATAAACATTTAGTATGGGATTAATAATATGGCCATATATTGTTAGTTATATATATTTAATAGGTATACATCCGGATAAATAGTCCGAAAATGTTTGAATAGGGGAGTTAATCCGCAGCAAACACATTATGTAAAATAAGTGCTTATACTATGTAATGTTATTATATATATATATATGCAATAAATATGTAGATGTATATGTATTGGAGGCGTAACGCCTCAAAATATAAAATAAACTATATGATAATGTCATAATGTGTGTACACATGTGGATACTCCCCCACATATAATATAAGCCCACTACCATAGTAGCTATCCCTGGAAGGATGTCAAGAAATGTCATATTATACTGCCCCCTTTATTGAAACAAGAAAACGGACCAAGTTGACCAGATGTAAATGGCCGCATAAAGATGATGCAAACAGTTCTATGAGGACTCCAGAACCCAGAGGAAAGAATCCAGCCCAATGTCGGAATCTGAAGAAATGACAAAGATATAGAAAATTTATGGATATATTTATAAAAACAAAATTAATTATTTTATATTGCAATGACAATGTCGTCATATTGAATGTGTTCACAGATACATGTATAATAGTGGACGACAGTCAGAGACCATACATGGCACAACAGAGAGAAAACACAATCACTGTACCCATTTAGTTGAGAGCCACCCCAACTTTGAAATCAACATTCAACCCCCTTGGATGTAAAGAATCCAATCTATAAATCCACTCCAGTTCTTTACGTTTTAATTTGGCAATTCTATCGCCGCCCCTCCTATGTAGGGGCACATGGTCAACGATCCAAAATCTCAGATCGCTGACCCTGTGTCCCGCTGAAGAAAAGTGTGCTGGGACTGGAAGATCAAGTTTGTTGGTTTTAATATTGGATCTATGCTTATTAATACGCAAGCTGCATTCCTGTGTGGTTTCACCCACGTATAGCAACTTACATGGACACTGTAGTACATATACAACGAAAGTTGACGCACAAGTTAGAAATTGTTTAATATGGAATATTTTCTCATTCGTCGGGTGTCTAAATATATTGCCCTTCACCATGATGTTGCAATTCACGCAATTCAAACATGGGAAGCATCCCAATTTTTTGGGGGCCAAAGTTAATTGGCGACTCAATTGCGAAGACCCCACGTCCGCGTGTACCAGTTGATCCCTAAGATTTTTTTGATGCCTAAAAGCCATCATAGGGGGATTGCTAAATTCGGGAACCTCACCCGATAAATTACTGAGGATATGCCATTCTTTACGTATAATATTAGAGATCCTATAGCTAATGTCACAAAAAGTTGAGACAAATGCTACTCTGTTTGGTGTATTTTTACTTTGTGATGTCAATAACTGATCCCTAGCAACAGATTCAACCCTATCTCCCTGTTTCCGTAAGAGTGTTCGGGGATATTTACGTTGGGCGAATTTCTCACCCATGTCATCCAAACGTGATGTAAGATGTTGGGGTTCTGTCACAATACGTTTGACCCTCAACATCTGACTGAAAGGTAAAGATTCTATCATCCGTCGGGGATGCTGACTATCAAATCGCAACAAATTGTTGCGATCTGTGGTTTTATGATATAGATCAGTGACTAGTTTATCATCAACCCTATATACCATAGTATCCAAAAAATTCAAATGTGTGGTAGAGAGCTCCATTGTGAATTTAATGTCCTCATCAATAGATAAAAAATTCCTCTAGCTGTGACTCAGTGCCGGTCCAAATAACAAACACATCATCTATGTATCGTCACCACCTCAGTACATGCCTGAAGTGGTGGGATACATAGACGTGACACTCTTCAAGGGCCGCCATGAACATGTTGGCGTAAGTAGGAGCCACATTCGAGCCCATAGCCGTACCTCTTTTTTGAATGTAGAAGGAATCAATGAACAGAAAATAATTATCTGTAAGTATTAATTCCAACAGATCCATGAGGAATAATGTACCAGCTTCAGAGTATTCAGACGTGTCCAAGGCTTCCCTCACTACATTAAGTCCTCTATCGTGATAGATTGACGTGTAAAGACTGCAAACGTCAAAAGACGCTAAGATAATATCTCCAGTCAAGGTTACATTTGTTAATTTAACCAGAAAATCTGTGGTGTCTTGAATGTAAGATGTTGCAGAAATGGCAAAATCCCTCAGTGTTTTGTCAAGAAATACTGCTATAGGATTAAAAATGGAATCCCTCCCAGACACAATAGGGCGTCCCGGCAATCTATGTAAACATTTATGTATCTTGGGGAGGCAGTATATCACAGGGGTAACTGGATAGGAAATAAATGACAGCAGGATGAACTATGGGAAAAATGGAAGCCGGCAGAGGCAGTTCTCTGGGCAATGTACTACTGGGAAATCTTGGGTCCTGCCATTCATGCAGATGTTACTTTGATACGTACTACCCACCTAAACATCGTAGCAGAACAAGTATACCCCTACATATCAATGGTATTTTTTAGCAAAATAATGCCCCCTGCCACACTGCAAAAATTGTTCAGCAATATTTTGGGGAACATGACAAAGAGTTCAAGGTATGGGATGTGCTGAAAAATCAAGTCTGATCCTTGGAGATCCCACTTTGCAGTTTAAAAATATTGAAGAATCTGCTGCTAACTTCATGATGCTAGATACCATAGGACACCTTCAGAGGTCTTGTGGAGTCCATGCCTCGTTGGGTCAGAGCTGTGTTAGTGGCATGAGTGGGACCTATACAATAATAGGCAGGTGGCTTTAATGTTATTGATTAATGGTGTATATGAAAATAGCACTGCTTGGTCATGATTTGACAGGCAGAATTATCTTCATGTCTGCGGCTACCTTTACATTTTTGAAATACCCTGTTTTTGTATTTAGCTGCTCGCACACATTACATACATTTCACCAGTTTCAGATTTTAGAATGCTCGACCCTTTGTTTTGCCAGGAGATAAGCCACTGTTATAAGTGTCTGTCAGTGGCTTATCTTGCTCTCCCCTATTGAATAAACATGCATGCTTGCCCAAGCCTAGCGTGCATGTTTATGTGGAGGTTGGGGAGATAGCTGTCTTTTGTGTATGGCTAGTTGCAGTGTGCATACCACGCTCTTATCGTTTTTCTTTTTTTTTCCTTATAGCAGAAATCTTTTCATATATTTTTTTCCAGCCAAGACATATTTCAGTGATCTTTCTCTCTTGTTTTTATTCTTTTCTACTGAAATCACGGCCAGGCGAAAACTGTTTCCTGGAAAGAAACAGGGGTGTTTTCTGGCTTTACAATAGAGCCATTCAGCTAATAAAAGCTTACCGAATCCCT
Organism: Rhinoderma darwinii; assembly: GCF_050947455.1. Lineage (NCBI taxonomy): Eukaryota > Metazoa > Chordata > Amphibia > Anura > Rhinodermatidae > Rhinoderma > Rhinoderma darwinii. The sequence continues at coordinate 101,976,682 of NC_134692.1, forward strand.
CTGATAGTTTTAGATAGTAATTCTTAACCATAAGACTTGGGTCAAGAATGATAAGTTAAAAGTCAATGTAGAAAAAACGCATCTATCTTACCTGGATTGTAGCCAGAACTGATGCAAAAACCTTTTATGAATCACATTCTGTTTTAATTAAGTGAATTAACTCAGTTTTTGACCATATGAAATGTTTTATAAGTGCTTATTATAATGATTCTTATTGTTCATGGCCAGAATACAATGAAGACATTAATTAAATAAGCCTATGATGCTTAATAGTTTTAAACCATTTACTTAATTTATGCTACATTTCTAATGTATTCCTGCTCTGCATATTGTTTTATTCAGAATTTGTTTGTGACACCTAATGGAACATTTTGCAATACAAGTTAATTTTATATTGGTCTTCACATCTTTTCCTGCTAGCATTCATCTCATTATTTGGTGATTTAATTCAAAACTGTTCTATTGAGGGTTGATGATGGACCGAATCAAACCCTTAGAGGGCAATATCTAAAATATGTATTCAAGCTTAACTACAGTAATGCTCCTACATGATTAATATGGTCTAATATATAAATAATCATGGTAACAGAAACATTATATACTTACATTTGGCACATTTTCAGTGCTCATTCATCTCCAGTGGCACTTGGTGAATGAACATATACCATTTTCAAGAATGAAACAATATGGTAGACCTTCATTTGATAATACGAATGAGCAAGCTTTGGGATAGAATTTCATTAAAGGGAACTTGTGATGTTAAACATGATATCCAATCTTCAGGCAGCATGTTATAAACCAGGAGGAGATGAGCAGCTTGATATATAGCTTTGTGAGAAATGATTCAGTATAACTTGTATTTTACTAAAGGGGTTTTTCTGTGAATTTTGGATTGATGGCCTATTCTTTGCATACGTCATAAATATCAGATCGGTGGAGGACCGACTCCCAGCAACCCCACCGATCAGCTGTCTAAAGGAGCCGCAGCCTCTTCAAAGTTTACAAGGTACAAGACGGTATACATTCACAGCGACTGTGCATAGGACTGCAGTTCAGTCCTATTTACTTGAATGAGAAGGGGCTGCAGAGAATTTCAATCCCAGGCACAGCCGCTATGGATTTGTATGGCACTGTGCTTGGTAAACTGTGAAGAGGCCATAGTGTTCATTGCCAAGAGCCCTCAGTCAGCTGATCAGTATGGGTGCTGGGAGTCGGACCACCACCGATCTTATATTGATGATCTATGCTAAGGATAGGTCATCAATATAAAAGTCTTGAAAAAACCCTTTAATGTACATCCCTGTTTTATGGGTTAGGAGTCCAGTGGGCCGTTCTACTCAGTGATTGATAGCTTTGCCTGAATGACTGCAAATAAAGAGATACTTGTCAATCACTTAGTAGGACTGCTCACTGGACTCTTAAGCCCAGAATAAACATGGATTTAAGGTAATTAAATATGTTATATTGAATCCTCTCTGCTCCTCCTGCTCTATAACATGCTAACTATAGATTGAGAGCATGTTCAACGTAACAGGGTTCCTTTTAAACCGCTAAAACTATTAAGAGAATGATTGATTCCTTCTTAATTGTATTCATATAGATGTAGAAATTTTGCTTATCAATGGACAGAGCAAAAACTGTTATTTGTGGCTGTACAATTTTGTGTGTTTCCACCCTCGAGGATGAATTAGACAAACTGATCTCTCTTGGATGTTTTAGTGAACAGGTACATCTGTACCTTCAAAGAAAATATAGCAGCACATCCACGTTGCTGCTATATTCCCTATGTGCTCAGGATGCATTCATGGAAGACCAGGATGTTTACGTCAGCCCTAAGGAAGGATGTGGATAAAAGTGAAGAAATCCATCACACAAAAATTCCTGCAATAGTAAATATAAAACTCTACTAGTTCAGATATGAAATCAAAGCTTGAAACCCACGCATCAAACCTATGAAATGTTTGCCATTTAAATATCATTGCTTTTCTTATATAGAGTATTGTATTATTTAGCATAAACGTTATTAAACATAGTCTTAAATGGGTCCAATGATGCCCTTATGTCAGTAACATGTTGGCCTTGATAACTTACAATTAGTTTTCATGTAAAAGACAATAGTTGGAATACCTACATTTTTATTATTATAGGAATCCCTTTCTTGTTAAAAAAAAAAGTTCTCCAATGATAAGATGATCACATGGTGCCCAATCTATTAAATCTAAGCTGATAACTCGGCAGCAAGTTTTTTTTAATTTTTATGCAACACCACTACAAGGGAAATTTTGCATTACACAGTTGCCATTGGAATCAATAGACTGTCCATGCAATTATGGACATGGTAGTGGGAGACACTCTGGGTGGCCACTCTTCGTTGTTAATAGTAGATTTAAAAAAATATTTTCTTTACACTTTTTCCTTTTTTAGGATGTACAGTACTCCTGGCTTTGTCTATGAAAAAAATTGCATACAGTAATACACCAGATTGTAAAAACTGTAGGTCAACTTTGTTTTGGGGTCGTTCTACATTTTAAATGCCTTTCTTAACACTGTTTTTTGGTAATTGTTCTTATTGTGTTTTCCTAGACCTTTTGCAAAATTGTTCAGTACAACTTTACCTCTCATTTAAGGCTTTACATGTTTTACCACTTGCATGTATCTCATTATTAGATGATTTGATTCCAAGTTGTTCTCCAGAGGGATGGTAGAGCGAAGCAAACCTTCAGAGAACTAGATCTAAAGTATATCTTTAAGCTTGGTTGTAATAAGATCTCTGCAAAAATTTATTAAAAAGTGATTCCAGATAGTTTTAATGTCTGCAACAATTATATATTTAGATTTTCAAAGTGCGTTTTCAGGGCACATTCATTTGCATTGGTGTGCTTAAATATAAACCATGCACATGAAATTAAACACATAACTCCTGACTTTAACATCGCTTATGGTCTGTCATTACTTTCAAGGACTGGGTATGTAATGAAAGTGCACATTAATAGAGCATAAGTCAGGAACATACAGGGCATTTTCCTTCCATTTTGTCAGATTTGCTATGTCAGTAATGTTATGAAATTCCCATTGAAAGATCCTATTATTTTTTGCTGTAGTTTTCCAACAGATCTACTACATTTTCTGAACATGGTCTAAGAGTCTGGTTATTCTTTATGTTTAAAATGTTCAAATCTGCTGTTTCAATAGAAATAATGATATGAACATTTTCAATATCTGTCTCTTTAGGTAAATACATATTTTCTCCTTTTCTAAAAGAAACTTCACTATTGTCCCTGATCACCCCTGTGTGAATGAGACCTTCAAGTTTGAGATGGATGTCTCTGAAACCCCAATGTTAATAGCCTCGCAACCTGTTATAGACCAGTGGAAGTTAGCACTCTTTTGTATATTCTAGAATGACTGAAAAACCATACTATAAAGAGATAAATGTTAATAAACTTAAAAACGATGAAATAACAAATATCCAGATTAACGATAAAACAAAATGCTTACTTATATAAGCAATTCAAAATACTGTACAAAAATACAAAAGAGTTGTAAATACATAAGGGGCACTAGACTAGGATGAACATATATCAACCATTATCAAAAATATATACAGTAGATCTGTGTACTCAAAGTAGTAGAAAACTTCAAAGAAATTGCTGGTTGACCATAATGTGCTTCATCATGGTTTTAGTGTCTAGGTCAAGAAATGTATGACATATTACATATATTACACATCTTATCTTTTTTTCAGAACAAAAAAAGTGCTTAGGTTTTTATGGTTAATATTGTTTCTTATAGAATTTTTTTTTACCATACTTAAAGTAATATTTATTAAAGAGCAGGTTCTATCTCTTTTAAAATAAATATTGTTAGAATATTACAAATTGAATTACTATAAAAATGAGACGGCCTCTATTATCTAGTCATAGCGAGTATCTCAAGAGCATCAATGGTAGAGATAAGGTATTGAAGAAAGCCTGCGACATGATCATAAGTCATTGCTTTTATAAGACACAATTGTTCTCCATCCGTTGGGATACAATGTACCTGAGGTGATACCTCTGCTGCAGGGTTAACTATCATTTTCTTCACTATTCTCAAAGTTATAACACCTCTAATTGCCTGTAGCTGTTGTTATTGATTTTTATTGCCTTTCACAGCCAAAAGACTGAAAAAAATGAGTGTACTTCTTCTCCTTTCATTTGAAGTTGCAGCAAGTTTACACTTGTAGATCATGGTTCATTGCCTGTGACCTGTTCTTCTGCTTCATAAAAATTCATAAATTGTGTTGTGTGTCGTTTACAGCAGGCCACAATAGGACTGAATCCATATAACCTTCCCAAGTGATGTTCAGCTGGTATGTTTGCTGCCGCTATGTTGCCCACTGAGACCTTTTTGATGCTATAGCTGAAAATGCAATCAGTGTGCACAAATGTGAAGACATCTTCACTTAGTACAACATAGAAGTGAATTCTAGCCCATTACACAGGGCTTGAACTTCAATATTTTTATTGTAAGCTATTTTGATCTTGATCCATTTGCTCTCCTTGAGTATCATGTAATTTGGAGATTGAAGGCAACCCAGTTGTAATGATTTCAACCTTTGCTTGTTCATTTATAAATATCGGGTTAGCTCAACCAAACAAGAGTTATTTAACAGTTTTTGCTGCAAGAAGAGTCAATGTCTCTCTGGGGAAAGTTTGATTTTGTTCTTTGCCCAAGGATATCACTACTGTAAGTGACCTGTACGTTAACTACAAAGTTTTTAGAACTCTATGGAGAGAAATTACAGAGCTAAATTATATTTCTCAGTTGTAGCCTTCAAAAATCGGACAGTCGGTATTTGGTGAGCAAATACCTTTTAGAAGTTGTTTTAAATTAGATACAGAGGTAGATATAATGTTTCAGATGTAATATATTATTAACATTTTTAATATTGAATACATTTTTTAGAATAATATAAAACATGGAAAACACTTAATTGTGAACATTTAAGTTTTTTTAAAAGTTTTTGATTTGATAACTATTGAGCCATATGATAATTTTGTTTTCAATAGGGTTGCAAACCATAAATAAAAAAAGACCTTCCCTAGATTTAATGATGTGGGTGATGAATGACAATGAGACAACATTTATCTCTTAACTTTCTAATTTTTTAAGAAAGTAATTAGAATGTTTTAATTCAAAATCTCATCGGTTATTCCCCATAATTACTTGTAAGTGAAAGCAGAAATCTGGGTACTATATTCCACTATTATACTTGCTATCATCATGATACCTCAACCAGGAAGAACAAATGTTCTCCTGCTCTTATTCTGAGCTTATGTCACTACTGGGAGAAATAAGCCAATCTGAATTTCAGAAAGACCACTTAGAAAGTTAACAATCTCTCTGGGGTTTTAGGGCAAAGCTTAATGTGTTATTGATGCCTAATAATGTTGGCAGTAATATCTCATCTTGTATTTTATTTCCACACAGTGGATTTCAGTATGTGCTAAGCCTTCTTTCCACACATTGCAAATATTCTTTGGAAAGTACCTCTACATATGTAATATTCAACTAGCGGGGGACTCAGGAGAGAATTTTCATAAGACCAATTAGGGTATGTGCACACACAAAATAAAAAACGTCTGAAAATACGGAGCTGTTTTCAAGGGAAAACAGCTCCTGATTTTCAGAAGTTTTTTATTCAAAGTCGCGTTTTTTGCGGCCTTTTTTGGAGCTGTTTTCGTATAGAGTCTATGAAAAACTTCTCCAAATACGTCCCAAGAAGTGACATGCACTTCTTTTTCACGGCCGTTTTCTTTATGTGGCCGTTTTTCAAGACGACCGCGTAAAAAAACGGTCCGTCGGAACAGAACGCCGTTTTTCCCATTGAAATCAATGGGCAGTTGTTTGGAGGCGTTCTGCTTCCGATTTATCGGCCGTTTTTCATTTTTCTACAACTTTGATCTTCTGGTGAAGCCATTCTATTCTTGATTTAGAGGTATGCTCTGGGTTGTTGTCATGCTGAAAGGTGAAATCCCTCTTCATCTTCAGCTTTTTAGCAGAGACCTGCAGGTTTTGTGCCAATATTGACTGATATTTGGAACTGTTCCTAATTCCCTCCACCTTGACTGAAGCCCCAGTTCCAGCTGCAGAAAAACAGCCCCAAAGCATAATGCAGCCTCCACCATGCTTCACTGTGGGTATGGTGTTCTTTTTATGATGTGCAGTGTTGGCTTTGCGACAAACATACCTTTTAGAAATATGGCCAAATAGTTCAACCTTGGTCTCATCAGACCATAACACGTTTTCCCACATGCTTTTGGCAGACTTGATGTAGGTGTTTGCAAAACATAGCTGGAGGTTTTTCTTTGATAGAAAAGGCCACATTGCCACCATAACCCTCAGCCCAGACATATGAAGACTACGGGAGATTGTTGTCACATGCTCTACACAACCAGTACCTTCCAGAAAGTCCTGCAGCTCCTTTAATGTTGCTGTAGGCCTCTTCGTAGCCTCCCGGACCAATTTTTGTCTTGTATTTTCATTGTGTTGAGGGACTTTCAGCTCTTGGTAATATCACTGTTGTGCCAAATGGAATCCACTTCTTGATGACCGTCTTCACTGTGTTCCATGGTATATCTAATGCCTTGGAAATTCTTTGCTACCCCTGGTTCTCCTGACTGATGCTTTTCAACAATCAGATCCCTTTGATGTGTTGTAAGCTCTTTACGGACCATGGATTTTGCTGTCACATACAACAAAGAAAATGTCAGGAAAATCCTAATAGAACAGCTGAACTTTATATGGGGTTGCTCAAAATCACATTAAGTAATGGCAGGTGTGTACTGACTACTATTTAACATGAGTTTGAATGTGATTGGCTAATTCTGAACACAACCACATCCCCAATTATAAGAGGGTGTTCCCACTTATGCAACCACATTATTTTTGGTCTTTATTTTTATTTATCCTCTCTAAATGATTTCAGTCTGTTTTTCAATAGAATTGTACAGATTATGGGTCACATTAAAGGTAGAAAAAATTCTGAAAAGATTCATCTTGCACTGACTTTGTAACATGACAAAAACCTGGAATTTTAACAGGGTTATGTAGACATTTTATATCCACTGTATATATGTATATATGTATATGTGTGTGTGTGTATATATATATATATATATATATATATATATATATATATAAAATCAGTAATGCCGTAGAAACTTTACATTACCAACTACAATTCAACTTTTGTTGGGATATTTTCTAAGAATAAAATACACAGTGACCTGCACTGGGCAGACCATCAAACCAAACAGAGTGCAAAACCTCAATACACAGTTTCTTTTGTAGTGGTTACTATTGTATTTTCCTTGTGCCTGTCAAGCAAGAGATCAAATATGTGGTAGAAAACAGGAAGGATCCTATGTAGAACTTTTCAAGCCCTGTTATCCTGCTGCTAGAAAGAAAGCCCTAGAATATTGAAGTTTTTTCCTAGTTCATGACATACACTTGTGTGAGTTGTTTATTTTAGATATTCCCTTGGTTCTTTAGTCAGCTGTAATATACGTATAACCATGAGTCATCAGTCTTTATTACTCATATTTATCTTGAAACCATTGCCCAAATTTTGGAGGATTTGACTTAGGTGACGCCTATATTATAGTTTTTAATTCTTGAATGAGTAAATCTTGTACTTTTTCTACAATATATTGCAATGTTACCTTTAAAGGTCTATGGTAAAGGAATTGGTTATTGGTTGGTAGTGGTTGTAGACCTAATTGAATGTGTGAGATATAGCATGTGATGTTCATACTCAAGATATAAGGTTGTAGAGTTATAATACAGACTCACCATTCTGATGTTAATTATTTCTGAATATCCCTGCATCCTCATCGTGTTATCAGGCACGATGTCTCCTGTTTAGTATTCTGAAGGGGTAATACTTGACCAGTGATGAGCTTTATTCACGAGTTTGTTAACTGAAATAGGAAGTGACAGACTTACTAAAAGAACATTTCAATGCCAAAGGAAGATATTATTCCTTTTTCACATATTGCTTTGTGACTGATCATTGCAGACAGAGTACCTCCAGACAGAACAATGATTTATATTGATTCATGCCAGGTTGATTTGATCCATATACAATCCTTTATATACTCTAATGTATCTTTCTGTAAGGAATTATTAAAGTGTACAGGATAGCCTATAATGACAAAGGGACAGCCCAGAAAGGAAATGCATCATGTCTTTCTATAAAAAAAATATTTTATTATTTAATTAAAGTAAGTGCACTACAATATTTAGTATTTCAAAATCAAAACATTTAGCCCATTTGCAGTACCTATGTATTGAAGTATGAAACTGTGTATATTTATTACATTTGAATGATGCGAAAATAAGTACATAGGTCTTTTCACACTAGAGTTTTGCCAGTCCGTCTGGGCTACTGGTATTTTTAATGCCAATAATAGTACAGTCTACAGCTCTATTCTTGCTGTAAAAATAGCAGAAACCTGACAGACCATTATAAGTCATTGGAGTCCATCAGGATTCATTTGTATCTGTTTGGAAATGGATACTTATAGCCATTCAGAAATATATTGTTATAAACGGAAGCCATGAAGCTAGTGTGAACAGAGCCTAAAAGCGTTTAGTAATAATAATAATAGTAATAATAATGTAAACCCTGACGTTAAACAACTGACAAATATTTGTCAATCTACATTTATGTTTGTTTACTGCCAGTCCAATGTGTTTTAGAACAAAAGCTAATTCACATTTTCCTATCTATTTCAGAAGCCTTTTCAAGTTCACCTATTTACCTACCTATATTGTTAAAAAAAAATCTTAGATGATAAATATGATATATAAGATGTACAGTTATGTTTAAGACAATATGACTTGTATGAGCTGCCCCATCATTTACGGAATTTTAGCAGGCAGTGTACGCTACAACCTGGCATACACTGCTTAATAAATGTGGGCCTATGTGTTTTGCTGGATAATTGAGGAATAATTTTTACACTAATGTTAAAGGAACAAATGCAATAGTTTTATGGTATCAAATTATCAGGCATTAAGCATTGGAAGAGTCACTTGTTGAGAAGGATCTGGGTGTACTTGTAGATCATAAACTAAATAACAGCATGCAATGTCAATCAGCAGCATCTAAGGCCAGCAAGATATTGTCGTGTATTAAAAGAGGCATTGACTCGCTGGACAGGGATGTAATATTACCACTTTACAAAGCATTAGTGAGGCCTCATCTAGAATATGCAGTTCAGTTCTGGGCTCCTGTTCATAGAAAGGATGCCCTGGAGTTGGAAAAAATACAAAGAAGAGCAACAAAACTAATAAGGGGCATGGAGAATCTAAGTTATGAGGAAAGATTAGAAGAATTAAATCTATTTAAACTTGAAAAAGATGTCTAAGATGATTAATTTATATAAATGGCCCTTACAAGAAATATAGTGAAATCCTGTTTCATGTAAAATCCCCTCAAAAAACAAGGTGGCACTCCCTCCGTCTGGAAAATAAGGTTCAACATACAGAGGCGACAAGCCTTCTTTACTGTGAGAGCTGTGAATCTATGGAATAGCCTACCGCAGGAGCTGGTCGCAGCAGGGACAGTAGATGGCTTTAAAAAAGGCTTAGATAATTTCTTAGAATTAAAAAATATCAGCGCCTATGTCAATGTGTAGAATTCTTGTTTCATCCCTGCCCTTTCTCCTATCCCTTGGTTGAACTTGATGGACATGTCTTTTTTAGATCGTACTAACTATGTAACTATGTAACTATGTTGGTCAATAAATTTCATCAGATGCTCATTTTTTAATGTCTTCAACTCAAAAATGTGTGTATTATAAAGTAAACATACTTGGTCACTTTCGGTCCAGTTATTAGTAGCCATCTTTTTCTAATCGGATGAAAAACTTTTCTGTGTTTGCCAAGATTTTTCTCCACCCAGTTCATATACATGTTCATACTGGCATCCATTTAAAATGAAAATGTATTAGAGCTATGTAATATCTTCTGCTCCATGTTTACACTACATATTGCAATAAATACGTAAATTATATTGTGATAAATTTTATAAATTGCTTGTGATTTGTACATTTTATGCCCCACGCACTGGAAAATAGAAAAGTTAATTACATGCGGTTAATTTATGGGCATGCAATGTATTAATCTACACTCTGCTCGGATCAGTCCAAATTGAAAACACTACTGCATATAATTGCGATTTAGTGGTTGCTACCCCTGCTGTACGGAATGCCTCAACTGAAAGATTCTGTAAGGGAATTTTACAAATGGTGCCATCTCTGGTGAATTTCTATCACACATACAGATGTAAATCTGTGGCTTGGGTTATAAAATACTGATTGTCCCAATCCTTTCCACAGCAATGGGCATATGGAGATGCTATTATCAGATTAAAGTGACTTTAAAGGCAACTGAAAGTGAGCAACAGGTTGACACTAATGTAAGGTAAAAATCCCGAACTGATCTCTTCATATATCTCCCGCTGCAGTCTGTGGATTCTGTTATCACAGCTCAATGGGATACGAGCTGGTTTACAGAGCAATCTTGTTCAGATAGGAACACAAATATTGGAATTCATGGTTTGGTAGAGCTCCGTAGTTGAAAGCTTTATCTGCAGTCTGAATCTTAGTGTTTTTGCAGCTGTTACAGAAAATGTTACCAATCTAAAATGCTTCATTGCTCAATGTGTAATTGATTAGACAGTAAAAATAAAAAAAATCACTGAATAACTGCAATAAGCTTACAGTGAACATATCAAACCTTTATTTTATCTTTTTTTAACAAATACCTAAATACATAAACTTAATTTATTGGGACTCATCAATTTTTCTAAATAATCATTCTATATGATAAGTATAGGCAAAAAGATGAAAAACTTCCAAAATATAAAACTTTATTACAGATTTATACACCAGACACATATTCTGCAACTCAGAGTAATTCCTTTTGTATTACAACTTTACAATTTAGGGCATTGCACAGATTCCCAGCTCAACAACTATCGGTAAGGACAGATGCAGCAGATGTTTTATGCCAGATGTGGCAGATACGTTACACGCAGGTTTTGTAGAAGATTTTGCAGTGGATTTGCAGCACATTTCACCATTTGTATTGTAAAGAGTAAACTCTGCGTTGAAAATCGGCATAAATTCAGCAATTAAATGGGCATGAAAATCTGCAGCACGCCCTAAATGTGTGAGTGGGGTTTTCAAAACATTTCAAATAGTATTGTACTGCAAACTGTTAACCTGGAATCTTAATGATGGCTGTAGACATTAGATAATTGACAGAAGATCCTGCTGTTTTTCTCTGCTCGGAGGAATCCTATATAGGACAAACTGGATTTTAAACAATCAAATTCCCCTAAAATAAAGGTGAAGGCAAAGGTGTCCAGCAGCCACTTATTTCTTTACAAATGCCCATTTAGTCAAACTAAATGAACATATTATGAGGCAGTATAATAAGTAGGATACATGACTAGCTTAAATGTAAAGAACCCTTCTCATTTATGACTATCCACTTGTCTTTCCTGCATATACAACTGATGCAAACTTCACCTTGGGTATGTTTACGCATAGTAGTTAGATCACCTATAAGGAGGTGTGAAATACCATTTATGCAATCTATTTTTTATTTTCCTTTTGGTACATTTCAAGCCTGTACTTGCTTTTGCAGCTGCTATATGGCATTGAGTTCTAATGTCTAACCAACTATAATCCAAAAATTCGAAATGCTTCTAGACGCATGACCTTACAATTACTAACATTATACTTTATGTACACGTTTACTGCTCCTTTTTAATTCTGTTATTTTGTCAATCACTCTTTGTGATATTTACCAGTCATGATGAGTTGTAATAATTCTACAAAATTGTGTCATCAGCAAAAAAGACAACATTCATTTCTATTTTATCCACATCAGCATTAATAAAGGATTTAAATATGTACAAACGTTTGAGTAGTGTCCAAATGAATGTAACAGTGTGTAACCACAGTAATCCAGAAATAGGGCGGTCCAGCAATAGAGATGAGCTGTTTGCCGATTCACTGATACATCTATCAGTGCATTTGGGCAATTAAGACAATAGAAGTTGAGATAGGAAACCATCTTGTATCCATTGCGTTAGATGGGCCAAATATAAAATACCAGCAAATTGCAAAATTGCAAATGTTCAGGGTTCGCTTCCCCAGTCCTCCTTAAAATATTTTAGGATTTTTATTTGGAACTTTTTTTGCTATCATCCTAAACATGCAGACAGGCTTATAGGATGGTTTAATAATGGAGATATATACAGTTTGTTCAATATCACATTGTGCGCAATAGTCTTTAAAGCAATTCAGAAACACATAGAACATGCCATATAGCAAGAATCATATTTTTCCCTAAGAGCTGAATTCCTGTTGTACTAGTTGGAATTTCCTATATCATTTTAGCTTTGCCATCTTTTATAAACATGAGAATTGTAATGATTTTTACTAAGAAAGAGCTACTGGAGAACACTCACTGCTATTTAGGAGACAACTGCAAATACTTGCCAAGATAAGCAGACATGTTACCATGTCAACAACCACACTAGGCGGGCATCCAGACATGTGCAGATGGCTACTACAATACTGTCACAATCTGTATTTTTCTTTATAAACTCACATGCTCTGCTACAGCCAGTCTCGATGAATGGCCTCAGGTCTTAAAGTCCAGTTTGTGACCGATATATACAAATATGCACAATTTTACACTATTATTTATAAATGGCTTTTAAACTGCTGCGAGTGTGGTGAGCTGATAATCATAGAAGTTACTGTAATAATACAGTGTTGAGATGACCATTCACTTCTGCCCAGATTAATTTGGGCTGGACAGAGCTGATTCCAGTAAAACAATACATAATTCATCTTTTTTTTCTGAAGAACACTGCAGTAATGGGACGCCTGGTCACTCACTATAATGTAGTAATGAATAATTAAGGCAGCAATGCTTGGTGGATGGAATTTTAAAGCAGAGATGTACATGTTACTAATATAAAAACAGTAATGTTCAGACAGGGAATTCCTAATCCCCTTTGAAATACTTTGCATAAGAACAAACTACTGCTCAACAAATTGTTTTGAAAAAAACATCAAACCAGAAGTTTTGGGGGGCGGAGCTAGCGCTGAGACTGCATGGACGTGTCTCGCTGAGCTCCGTACATCCAGTGACCCACAGAAGCTAACATAAGCGGCATAAATCTTCACAATGGTGAAGTATGGAGGCAGTAAGGCGAGGGAAGCATCGGAGACCATTGTTCCGACCCCCTCACAAGCAAAGGTGGAGAAATACTTTGAAAAACGAGCCGTCTCCCTCCCGCTGAGAGGCCCCAAGATGGCGCCGTCCTCTCACAGACAGCAAGGAGACACGAGTGCAGACGCCTCTGATGTGGAAGGAGAAACTGCTGATACCTTGCACGCTGAGGAACTACCATTGACGAGACACTTTATCACTCAGGTACTTACCAGAACTCTGGAACCGGCTATAAAAGATATTGCAGAGATAAAGCAAGATATCAAGCAAATTGGCCACAGGGTTGAGATCCTGGAAAATAACCAGGCAGCCATTTTAGAATTTAATGCAGCAACAGTGCAAAGTTTCTCCTCTTGCCAACTTACATTCAATACTATATTTAGATCTCTTGAGGATCAAGAAAATCGTAGCCGCCGAAATAACCTACGTTTTCGTGGTATCCCTGAATCGGTATCACCGACAGAAATTTCGGATGCCATTATGTCCATATCCCGCTCTATCCTGGGGGATACTTTTTCTGACGAGGAAATAATTATTGAAAGAGCACACAGAGCACTACGCCCGAAGCCTAAGGTGAACGAGCCGCCTAGAGATATAATTTGCAAATATCTTAACTTCAAAGTGAAAGATAAAATCCTCTTTAAGTCGCGGGAAGCTGCACCACTCTTATTTAAAGGCACAGTGATCTCCATTTACCAAGATTTAGCAGCGGTCACCCTTCAGAAGCGGCGTAAGCTTAAACCACTTACAGATCTCCTACAAGCAAGAAAAATTTTATATCGTTGGAACTTTCCTTTTGGTCTATCCTTCTCGGTGGGGGGCCGCAGGTTTAACATCTCGTCGGTGGGCGATCTTGCTGAAATATACGATCACCTAGAAATTGCTCCTTTGCAAATTGAAGATTGGGACCTTGTTACGGATCTCGCTTCTCTCCCTCCGGTCACTCAGACCACTCCATGGAAGCAGAATCCTGCGTTCAAAGCGCCGAGGCATAGGAAACGAGCAGGTCGTATGACTCCGAGGAGATTGGTGGAAGATAATGACTGATCTATGCGTTTATGCGTCCTTTCGTTCGATTTTCCCTGAGCTAGCTAAATATGCAAAGTTTATTTTCTTCACTTACCATGATGTAATGCATATCTGCTATGACCTAGTCTGTTCATTATTTCTCTACTTATAGTAGTTATCTTATGCAACTGTACTCATATTGCCATTGTAGAATCCGCAAATTGTGGGTTTGGAATCTATTATGGCTATTACCCCACACTATATTTTAATGTTTTACACTCCATTGTTATTTACAGACGCTGCTGATATATATCCTGTCACGTTCATAGACATGGATGCACCTTCTGTAAAACCACTGGTTGAATTAGGGTTTACTCTAATGCTACTGTTTCTGTTGTTAACTGTCAGGTTGCCTAGACAGGGTTATCTCTCACTGCTGGTACATGTATATTTCTACTACATTCGAATCTATAGTAATGCTGTATCATGGCGTCCTTAAAGATAGTTTCATATAATGTCAGAGGGTTTAACTCCCCCTCTAAGAGATGTCAGATTTTTTCATCTCTCAAAAAGGCATTGTGTGATGTCATAATGCTACAGGAAACTCACTATAAGAACAACCATTTCCCTAATTTCTCCTTCTCGCATTTTCCTGTCTGGCATCATTGCGGAATTCCACACTCAGCCTCTAGAGGAGTGAGTATAGGCTTCCGACGTAATTATCCCTTTAATTATTCGTCTCATCTCCAAGATATAGAGGGAAGATATTTATTTTTGAAAGGTACCGTGGGAGATCAAACGTTCACATTTGCGAATCTTTATGCTCCAAATACGGGTCAAATTGCATGGCTGTTGTCTACGTTTGCTCTCTTAGATTCATTCTCAGAAGGCTTGGTTCTTATTGGTGGAGATTTCAATTTAACTATTGATCCATTGGTTGATTCCTCCTCCAAGAAGTCAGCTTTACCGTTTAATGCACTATGTAAATTTAAATCTTTACTAATGTCGTATGGTTTAATAGATGTTTGGAGATGTCTAAATCCGACTCAGTTGGATTACACCTATTATTCATCTGTACATTCTTCCTACCACAGGTTAGACTATTTTTTTCTCTCCAAATCCTCACTTAAATATTGCTCCCAAGTAGAGATAGGTTCGCAGTTGCACTCCGATCATGCTCCTATTTTTCTAACTCTAAATTTCCCGAACAGGCACAAACGCTCATCTACCTGGAGGTTAAATGATTCTATACTAAGCTCATTGACTGTTAAAGAGCTTTTCAAATCTAAATTAGATGATTACTTCCAAATTAATGAAACCCCTGAAGTTTCCCCTGAAATAATCTGGGACGCTCATAAGGCGTTTATCCGTGGCCATTTTATTAGCTACTGTTCCCACCTACAAAAAGAACGAACTAAGTGTGTTGACGAACTTTTAATTAAAATTCAGAAGGTGGAGAGATTGAATAAGGCATCTGTCGCGATACAGCATACACAGGAGTTGACTTCCTTGAGAACTCAGCTATTAAATAAACTGAACTTGTCCTCAGCCAAGTCCTTTATGCATTCTAGACATAAATTTTATGCACATGGAAATAAAGCTTCTAAGTTTATGTCTAAAAAGTTTAAACAAAGACATACTCTTAACTATGTACATATGCTGAAAGATGCGACAGGCGCTTATATCTACTCTTCAAGCTCTATAGCTGAACAATTTCGTTCTTACTACAACAATCTTTACAATCTAACAACAGCTGACACCTCCTCACTTAAGACAGACAGACTCTCGCTCATTTCTAAATTTTTGGAATCCTTATCTTTACCACAGATTTCTCCCTCCCAAAGTGAGGGGCTGATTCAGCCATTCACTATGACGGAATTAGAAATTGCCCTGAGGCAAACTCCCCCAGGTAAATGTCCTGGTCCAGATGGCCTACCTGTTATATATTACTCCTCATTTAGGGATGTATTACTTCCTAGATTGTTGTCATTAGCGAACCTCTCTTTATTGGGACATCCACTTTCCTCTGATATCACTCATGCACATATTACTCTTATTCCTAAAGAGGGTAAAGATCCATCCTCTTGCTCCAATTATAGGCCCATCTCTCTTCTCAATGCAGACCTAAAACTTATTGCTAAATTATTGTCAAACAGACTTAAACATATTCTTCCTAATGTTATTTCTCCCGATCAGGTAGGGTTCGTTAAAAATAGAGAGGGTAAAGATAATTCTCTTAGAGTCCTGCACGTTTTACATTATTCACGCAGACATAAACTTCCTATGGTCCTTCTCAGCACAGACGCCGAGAAGGCATTTGATAGAGTTGACTGGTTATACATGAGGAAGGTTCTGCTGTCCTTTAATTTTCCTATCCCCTTCATAAACGCTATATTTTCAATGTATGCCTCTCCCTCTGCATCTGTCATGGTGAATGGGGTCTTATCTTCCCCCTTTAAGATACGTAATGGTACAAGACAAGGCTGCCCTTTATCTCCGTTATTGTTCTTGACAGTTATGGAGACCCTCATGCAGGCAATAAGATTAGATACTGAAATTCATGGAATACACCTAGGGGGCAGAGTGCATAAGGTAGCGGCATACGCTGACGATATGTTATTGATGATCACAAATCCCGAAACTGCTCTCCGCAGACTCCAATACGTTTTTGATTTATTTAGTAATATGTCCAATTTTAAAATTAACAGAGGGAAATCTCAGGCCTTAGGATTCTCCTTACCAGAGGCTCGGAAGAAACAACTGACAAGGGGTTCTGACTATGACTGGACCTCTCCCTACCTGAAGTTCTTGGGTATCAAGATTGGGCATAATTTGGATAATCTATTTTCCCTAAACTATGCCTCTTTCCTTGCGGCTTTGCCGGACCAACTAAAGAGGTTTGAAGTCCCTTTTATCTCGTGGTTTGGTAGGAAGAATATTTTAATGTCATTTATTCTCCCTAAGCTTACGTACCTTATGCAAGTTCTGCCGATACCACTTAATAAGACATTCTTTACGGAGGTTAATAGATTATTTGTTAAATTTATATGGCAGAACAAGAAAGCTAGAATTGCTAGAAACATCTTGTCCAGACCCAAATCAAAGGGGGGTATAGGTCTACCTGATCCTGAAAAATATTACCAGGCCATACATCTATCGAGGATCATAGATTGGATCCACGCCCCGTTATATAAGTTATGGGTGTCAATAGAAAATGATCTTTCCTCCATTCCTCTCCGCACACTAGTATTATATATAGGAGACTCTACAAAGGAGGCCAAGATATATAATCCAATTACAATGGCGACGTTTAGGGTCTGGCGCTCCTTTCTATTATGTCCAGACAATTGTTCAGTCCCTTCCCCTCTACTACAAGTTAAAGATATATTGAGCCTTGCTCAAGGTGCCTTGAAGGACAGTGTTCCTAGTGTGATTGCCTCCTCAGAATGCCCGGTGATACGGCTTTTTGATGACCTTGGTGATATAAAAGATGACTCGTCTCTGTCCTCTTTACTAAGTATCCCCATTCATCACTATCCCTTGCTCTCCTTCATTAGACTTAAGGTCAGGGCTCTGGGGCAAACAATTATCGAAACACGCCCTCTATTTTGGTTTGAAAGGCTTTTGTCACAGACATCACCAGTCCTCAAACCAATTTCCTTACTGTATAAAAGACTCATCTCACCCAACTCATCTACAATCCCGTATTTTGTTAAAATATGGGAAAGAGATCTTAACAGGTCCTTCTCCGAAGTTGAACTTCACAAATTGTTGATAGCTCCTCATAAAATGTCCAGATGTGTCCGTATCCAAGAGAATGGATACAAGATTTTATCCAGGTGGTACAAAACGCCGGATATAACCTCAATATACACACCGACACACTCAGACACTTGTTGGAGATGCAATTCAGAAAGAGGTACTTTTTTACATATCTGGTGGACCTGTACCGTCATTCAAAAATGGTGGAAAGATGTCTTTGCCTATTGTAACAATGTATGTGGCACTAAGGTCACAGCTTCCCCAGACCTCGCTCTGTTATCAATCAACCCCCCATCTACTACGACCCTACCCTCAAAATTATTTCAGATTCTGCTAATTGCTGCGAGACTACTGATCCCCTCTTACTGGTTATCTGTTGAAACCCCATCGATTGCACATTGGATAGCGAAAGTAGACCAAATTTACAGAATGGAAGAAATTTCTCATTGGGAAAGCTATTCCAGAGATACTTTCTTGATAATATGGGAACCCTGGAGGAGATACAGAAAATTCTCATAACCAAAGATGATACCTCTAAATACTCCAATGTCTGTATCTTCTCCAGGTTAACTCTGAGGCAGAAGATTTCCTTTTAGTTTGTTTTTATCTAATCTAAACTGATGATATTGTATAATTGTATTTGACTATCTGCTCATATAAATACTTGCACTTTCTTTGAATACTGCAAAATTGCATGAACATGCATGTACTATGTAATTTGTTTTATGTTTGTTGTTTTCTTTTTGTTTACTTGTTTTTTCCTTTGACATTTTTACGTTTTACTTTGTAATGCGTTATTCTTTCAATAAAAAATTTTAATTAAAAAAAAAAAAAAAAAAAAAAAAACAGAAGTTTCGGATGACAATTTAGGAAATCAGTATAGCATCACTGATGCCGCTGATCTTTGGAGAGCACCTGCACCAGATTTTCTGCAATATGCTCTATCCTCTCTTGTGACTTCTGATTGGCCAATAACGATAGATTTGATATAATTAACTTCAGACACTGTTAATGAGGGTTATATGTCTGGAGATTATAGAAAAAAAAAAAAAGAATAAGACACATTTATGCTGCAATAACAACAACAATCCCGGCTGAAACATTACATTATACATTAAGAAGTTTCTTTTTACTGTTTATTATTGCAAAGAGACAGTAGTGTATAGGCAATAAAAGTAGCATTACAGGATTATCTTAAAGTTCCTGGGCCACAAGACAAGACCACCAACATGCCACATGCCATTAATAGTGCTGTTATTTTATATCACAGAGGGTCCTTTGAGGCCCCAAAGTACCAGTGCCCAGGTGTGACTACAATATCTATTACAATGTTTTCTATGCACATACATGTATACTGTTTCTGCAACCTATATTAGATAGGTCTGAACAGGGTGGTTAAAGAAGTTGTCCACTTCACTAAATGTTATAAATGTTAACATTAAACAATACATAAATGTAAATATCATAATTATTCTAAAAACCTCGCACACAGCCATACAGCTGATATGCCTCCAGATAATCTCAGACACCACCATACAGCTAATATACCTCCATATGATCTCACTCACCGCAATACAGCCAGTATACCTCTATAAAATCTCACACCACCATACATCTAATATAACTCCATATAATCTCAGACACCACCATACATCTAATATACCTCCATATAATCTCACACACCACCATACAACTAATATACCTCCATATAATCTCACACACCACCATACAGCTAATATACCTCCATATAGTCTCACACACCACCATACAGCTAATATACCTCCATATAATCTCACACACCACCATACATCTAATATACCTCCATATAATCTCACACACCACCATACAACTAATATACCTCCATATAATCTCACACACCACCATACAGCTAATATACCTCCATATAATCTCACACACCACCATACAACTAATATACCTCCATATAATCTCACACACCACCATACAGCTAATATACATCCATATAATCTCACACACCACCATACAGCTAATATACCTCCATATAATCTCACACACCACCATACAGCAAATATACCTCCATATGATCTCACACACCGCAATACAGCCAGTATACCTCTATAAAATCTCACACCACCATACATCTAATATAACTCCATATAATCTCCGACACCACCATA
Organism: Rhinoderma darwinii; assembly: GCF_050947455.1. Taxonomy (NCBI): domain Eukaryota; kingdom Metazoa; phylum Chordata; class Amphibia; order Anura; family Rhinodermatidae; genus Rhinoderma; species Rhinoderma darwinii. The sequence goes on from NC_134692.1 coordinate 101,996,913, forward strand.
CATCTAATATACCTCCATATAATCTCACACACCACCATACAACTAATATACCTCCATATAATCTCACACACCACCATACAGCTAATATACCTCCATATAATCTCACACACCACCATACAACTAATATACCTCCATATAATCTCACACACCACCATAGATCTAATATACCTCCATATAATCTCACACACCACCATACAACTAATATACCTCCATATAATCTCACACACCACCATAGATCTAATATACCTCCATATAATCTCACACACCACCATACAGCTAATATACCTCCATATAATCTCACACACCACCATACAACTAATATACCTCCATATAATCTCACACACCACCATAGATCTAATATACCTCCATATAATCTCACACACCACCATACAACTAATATACCTCCATATAATCTCACACACCACCATACATCTAATATACCTCCATATAATCTCACACACCACCATACAACTAATATACCTCCATATAATCTCACACACCACCATACAACTAATATACCTCCATATAATCTCACACACCACCATACAGCTAATATACCTCCATATAATCTCACACGCCAACATACAGAAAGTATACTTCTATAAAATCTCACACACCATTGTACAGCCATATTGGATTGGCATTCTCAACCAAATCCAAGCAAAAGTAAGGGTGCACACATCTCTATCTTTTTACAAACAGTCATACTGTACAATCAGCATACCCCACATCTTCTCACATAGCACCATACAAACAGTATACCTACTATAACATTGCCCACCATTAAATAGTCAGTATAGAGTACCTTCATATAACCTCCCGTACTGACATACAACTAGTACACCTCCAAATAAACTTACTTTCCACCAGTAAGCATACATAAAGATACTCTCACATACTACCATATAGCCAGTCAATTTTCATTTCGCCTTGTACACAGTCACAGAGCTGATATAAGTTGAATGCTTTACATCTAACCATCAAGCTAGTATAAATGTTGGTTTACAATGAGCCACGAGACTACATGCCGTTCTGTTTTTAACCCACACATTAGTGACATATCGAAACTGCACACCCTACTAAAAATGTCGGACACCGAGGAGCAGAATATTCTGTATTTCACATGATTATTTCTCTAAGTATTTGAGTTAGTACAATGTCCTCATTTTTAATTACCCTATACTGGGTTGAATGTATAACTCATATAACTCATAACCTTAGTCTCATTGGATCTATATTCCAGCTCTGGCAGCAGGTCGTGCTATAAATCTGTCATAAAGTAAGATGTTTCATCGCCATTCCCTAGTAAATGAATTTCTGCAGGCCTTTTGGTTTACCAAAACATCTGCCTGCAGCTTCTTGTATATAAATTTGATGTCAGATATTTAATATACAACAATACTGTGCACACTTTGCTTCTTAAAATGACTTGTCAAAAAGACCTGACTGAAAGCTATTGAACTTCCCAGACTCTTTGTTATTAGAGAGGCTTTGGGGGGATACATAGGGACTGAAATCAATAAGTACACAGTGTGTGATAAACTACTTTGAAATCAGGAATTCCTTGTGGATCTTCTTTTAACCTATTAAATTCTGTAGAATTCCTTCAGCAGAGATGGGTGTCTTAAAATGACTTGTCAAAAAAGTGCTCCTGACTGAAAGCTATGAAACCACATAGCCCCTTTGTTATTAGATAGGCTTTTGGGGCAGATATTGTGAGTTAAATCAATAAGTACCTAGTCTGTGATGAATTAGTTAGACGTCTGATTCCTGAAAGATTTTTTTAACCTATTGCGTTCGGTGCAAGGTCAAACTTGTCATGTATACAGAATTATTTTTTTTTCATTATGTGGAAAAATATAACCTCCATCTATTTAATTAACAATCTTTCTTTCTCATATCTATCTGTCTATCTATCTACCTATTATCTATCAATTTATCTATCTAGGCAACTGCTTGTAATCTAAAGACAAATTTTTGTATACATACAGTATATATTTTATATATATTTTTAAGGTAGAGCGGGGTTCAGGGGGCCCCGTTCTAGAGATAGGTGCGGGTCCCAGAGGTGGGACCCACATCTATCTGACATTTAAAGGCTATGTAAACCTTTGAACACTTTTTTTTAATAAAACAATGTATCATAGTGTTTTAAGCAACTTTTTATTTGATTCTTCTTAAAAAAAATGTTTTTACTTATTGAGATACAGCTTCTATGTAACCTGGATACATAGAAGCTGTATCTTGCGCTTAAACCCTAATCCGTCAGTTCAGCGGGACTGACAACTTCGTTGACAGGGGGTTCTGCGTGTCTCCGACATGCAGGATCCATTTGTTATTGATCACATCTAAGTTATGAACTTAGATGTGATCCATAAGAGCTGGATCTTGCGTGTTGGAGACATGCAGGACCCGCCGTCTCTGAAGCTGTCAGTACCGCTGACCTGACGAATTCAGGTTTGAGCACAAGATACAGCTTCTATGTATCCAGGATACAGGATACATAGAAGCTGCATCTCAAAAAGTTTTTTTGTCTTTTTTAAATATCAATTAAAAAGTTGCTTAAAACACTTTGATACATTGTGTTATTATAAAAAAAAGTTTTCAAAGGTTTACATAGCCTTTACCTTTTAAGGTGACTTTTCAGAAAAATATAGTACTGTATATGAGGAATAACACTAATTCTGGCCTTTACATGGTTGGTATTCTGCATTTCTTAGGGCCTGTTCCCATCAGGGTTGGTTTCCGTAAACCTTACACAATGGTGACAAACGGAGACCATAAGCAATGGAACCATTACCATTGAAATCAATGTTAATGCAAAAGGAACCTATTGTTTCTGTTTGACTTTCCATTAAGGAATTTTTCCGACAGGAAGGTCAGACGGAACCCCTCAACGGAAACCAACGCTGATGTGAACACAGCCTTAGCAGTTTTCCCCTCTGCAGGCTCTATCTCTAATTCTCAGTTGGCAATAAGCTAGTGGGAGGAGCCTATTTGCGATCATGTCTTCTATATATTACACACATAGAAGAGGAGAATCCTGCTTCCCTATCGCTATCTATCACATATATAGAAGCCGCAGCATGGAGGAGATTATACCGCAGTATTGAGCAGTGTAGCTTAGAATCCAGAACTATGGTGAAATATAACTCTTACTAAAATCTGCAGTATGTCTTTCTGTCACTTTGCTTTCTCCTCCTGCTCCCCCTTCCTTCTCCATAGACTTCTATGGGCAGTGTGTCTGTGTCTCTTTCTGCTCCTGCACCCTCTTCCTGCTCCCTCATCCTCTCATCATAGACTTTATGGGCAACAGTGTCTGTGTGTCTTTCTCGCTTCTCCTGCTCCCCCACCGCTCTCCATAGATTTCTACGAGTAGACTGTGAAAATACAGACCCCCATTTCCTTTAGTCTCTCTCCTCTGCTTTGTAACTAGATGGATTTGGCTTGACAACTGGGGGTGGACAGCATATTACAGGAAGGGAGTCACCTATTGGCAGTAATTTCACTCAGAATTTGCATAAATAAAACAACAATACAATTACAGTACATAAATAATAAAGTTGACCTATATCAGGTATACTATTAGATTAGCATAAGTTGTTTGAAAAGCTAGTGCCCATTTAAGAACATATTAATAATAGATTATGTAGCGTGCGAGTGCGAGACCTGAGAAGGGATTGGAAAGGTGTAGTTCCACAAAAATGGTGTCTGGCTGGGCTCTCAGTGTGGATCTTAGTGGCTAACAGGCCTTTCCACTCTCTTAGGGCTTGTTCACAGCTAGTGATGAGGTGGTTTGCACAGGTTAATGAGAATGTCATTCTATAAATCCCCCGGGACGCTCCCTGTGTCTGCTCTGGTCCAGATGGTGTTTTGGGGTGTCCTTAATGTTAGGTGTACAATGGAAGACAGGAGGCTGTGGTGGCAGTTAAACAGACTCAGCTGGCACAGACTTTACTTAGTTGCAAAATGTCAGTTACAAGTCCACACAAAATGGAGATACAAGGTCCTGTAATAAAGTCAATCCACAACACAACAAAGTGAAAGTATGTCATTTTCCACATTATAGCAGTCGACTGCACTATTAATTCCATCAGAAAAGCGGAAACCTGCCGGAACAGTGACAAGCGGAAACCATTAGCAATGTTTCCGTGACCATTGATATCAATAGTGACTGAAACGGAAGCTGTGGTTTCAGTTTGACTTTCTGTTGCAGGCTTCACCCGACGGAAACCTCAGACAGAACCCCGGAATGGAAAGCCAGCGCTGATGTGAACAGGCCCTTACATCATAAAATACGTTTACAACATATTGTCTCACAAGTAGTGTTTCAGGGGACACTACAATTAGTCTTAGTGATCATATTCACCACATGTAGGACCCCTTAGTAATGCATTATATCAGCTTCCTCTCTAATTACATCTACTGCGCACAGTGAAGAGCAATATTGTTAGGTTGTAGGGGTAGCTTATTAAATGCATGGCAATATCTTCGTATAAGGGCTCATGCACATTACCACATATGGTACCATCTATGAGGCCCTACTGTAACTCTTTATGCCTCCAATTTCATTTGGAAGCATTTAGAGTTTGTTCCTGTCGGATTCCGTATAAATTGTAGCATGCTCTATTGGATACTGTATTATGAAGCTATAACTCCCTAATACAATGGCGTATTGAGGCAGCATATGATGGCACACAGAGAAATAGTACAAAATTATTGAGACTCTGTGCTACTCCATATAGGCTGCCATGAAACCTAAATCTGCACATTAAATGAAGTCTGTCATTATAATACACCCCTTTAAGTTAAAGGGGTTTTCCCACGAGGGACATTTATGACACATCCACAGGATATGTTATAAATGTCAGATAGGTGCAGGTCCCAGCTCTGAGACCCGCACCTATCTCCAAAACGGGGCCCCCTAAACCCTGTTCAGCCACTATGTGTCCTCTGGGACCCGCATCTATCTGACATTTATGACTTATCCTGCGGATGTGTCATGAATGTCTCTCGTGGGAAAACCCCTTTAAGGCCCTTTTACACTGGTCGATAATCGGCAGGTGCAGCGATCGACGATCAATGAGACATTTTATGTAAATGAGCCTTTATTAGACAACTGGGAGGTAACAGCAGCGATTCTTCTTCAGCTACCTTACAGCCTCTGACGCTGTCCTATCAGCATGAAGCTGCTTCACACAGTGTGAAACTAAAGCTGGAGGGTAGGGGGATTACTTCAAACAGCCATATCTCGCGTGATTCTAATCTTTCATATGACACCAGCATCCCAGTTCTAGCTGTGACAAAACCGGAGATATCTCCAGTTGAAAACACAGTCGGGAATGGAAGAAGTGTATATGATCATCACACTGTGTTGCTGGTCAGGGAAGGGGGAGAAGCTGTATGCTGATTGGACAGTTACTGAAGGTCGTTTTACACCGACCGACACTCGGCCGATGCAACGAGCACCGATCAACGAAACATCATTGATCGGCGCTCGTTTGCTCCTGTCACACAGAGCTATGGATCGGGACAAGTGGTTGTTACTCCGATCGCTCGTCTCCATACATTATTATCATGTCGGCAGCACATCTCTCTGTTTACACAGGGAGATGCGCTGCCGACAACGATAATATTTCACTTTTTTAAAACAATACAACCAGCAGATGATCGAGCGTTTGCTCGTTCATCTTCTGATCACTGCCCTGTTTACACAGGGCAAATATCAGCAACGAGCGTTCTGCCCGATAATCGGCCAGTGTAAAACCCCCTTTAGAGCATGTATATTAAGCCTATTTGGAGGGTGCTAATTCTTAATGACCTAGCTCAAAGCTCTGACTGAGGTATAGATGAAGCAATTGTTCATAGCACTGCTTACAAAATTTAATGGCTGTATGTAGAAACTCTGTTAATTGCAATGTATGGTATTATATTTATATATTGATGTTATATTTATATTTATAGTAGCCAGTTTTATCAATCTAAATGTACTGATATGAAGTCACTATGTATTTCATACTATATTACTGTCAGCTTTCGTAAGTCTACTTAAGGGATAGAGCAATCAGTCTTTATTTTTTTTTCACACATGAAATACATTCCAGACAAGAATTTAGCTGGTTCCTATGTGGGATTGTCCCTTGCAAAGAGATAAGCTGTTTCACTGTACAGAATATTGTTGACTAGTCAGAAACAGAGCAGGGGATCAATTATCATGGTCTCATGGGAGATGCAAGTGCTTTGAATTGCAACTATTCCATCAACTGCGACAACATATGACCACAGCAATCAGCACTATTTTACCGTCCAAATAATTTAGTAGTCTCTGGTGAAAAAACACTAATGTGCTGTGTTAAAACTGCAATGCAAAGGAACAAGGGGGCAACTCTATGCTGCTTTTCTATATTTTCAGATTTTTAATCCTATTAAAACTCTTACTGATTTTGGAACAAGCTATTAAAAGATCCTTGATACAGGAATTCTTAGTCCTAGTGCTACTTTCCGCACTGACCTCCGGCGAAATAAACCAAGCAGCCACTATTGTAGTCCAAGGGGACATTCTTAAGCAGCACAAAGGGGTCAGAGTGGATATTATTCATAGCCCAGCTGTCTAAGAATGCTGAATAAAAATGTATTTCTATATGCTTGACATTATTCCCATTGACTGCCTGCAAGTATTCAATTCAGTTAGATTATGTTAATATTGGACTAAGTTATCTATTGCCAGGTATAAGCCCAATTAACAAGAATGGGGGACACTGTTGATTTGATTATTTTGTTTGGTGTGTATTTTTAATCATTTAAAGAGCACTTTCCCCTAAAATTAAGAACATCAAACAAACATCAGTAAATAAAGGTCAAGTTGTTTGAAATTGTATTCAACCATTTCTAAGGCTCTATCCACATTGCGTTGTATACACATAGGCTTCAATAGCCCAACGTATGTGAAAAGAGTGTCAGTATAAGTTGGTTACCTTTTTTTTTTTAACTGCATTGAAAAGCGTAGTCAAGTTAAAATTTTCAATACAAGGGAATCCTGCAGGGAAATATAAATGTTTTTGTGAGTCAGTGGCAGATGTATTCAACTGTAAAGGCAGTCTGGAGTATATGTTCCGCAGCAAATATGAGTGCCAAACATATGCGCTGAACACAGTATGAACAGAGCCTTAGTTACAATATATCAGTTTATGCCAATTGGACATGAGGTATACACAAATATTCTCATTTTGACCAGAAGTTGAAGGGTAAAGGGGATCACGTAGGACTTAAAGAGGCTCTGTCACCACATTATAAGTGGCCTATATTGTACATGATGTGATTGGCGCTGTAATGTAGATTACAGCAGTGTTTTTTATTTAGAAAAACGATCATTTTTTACCTATATTAGCTTTATGCTAATTAGTTTCTTAATGAACAACTGGGCTTGTTTTAATTTCTGGCCAAGTGGGCATTGTGGAGAGAAGTGTATGACGCTGACCAATTAGCGTCATACACTTCTCCCCATTCATTTACACAGCACATAGCGATATAGCTATATCGCTATGTGCAGCCACATAAACACACTATAATGTTACTGCAGTGTCCTGACAATGAATATACATTACCTCCAGCCAGGACGTGATGTTTATTCAGAATCCTGACACTTCTCTAGTACAATCCCGACACTACAGCACAGCAAGCGTAATCTTGCGAGATTACGCTGTAAACTGTCATTTTAAATGAGATTACGCCTGCTGTGCTGTAGTGTCTTTTCTTAGACCTCTCTACTTTGTATCATTTTTCTAAATTGACAACTGGGTGTTACCAGTTGGGGGGGTTTTCCTACACAGTCTGACAATGTCCAATCGGTTATAACAGTTTCAGCCTGTATAGAGTTTGTGCTGCCCTGGCACTTTTAGGCCGGACGCCAAACAAAAAGGAGGTTTTCCGTCCAAAAAATCGCAACATGTGCTAATTGTTGTGGATTTTACCTCCCCAGGTCCGATCCAGTACCTGACCACCTGAAGTGGCCACAGGCTGGTATTATTAGGCTGAGAAAGCCCAAAAACAATGGGCCTTCCCACCCTGGTAATGCTAGGCTGCAGCTGCTTTATTGTATCTAGCTGGATATGAAAAATAGGAGGACCCCAAGTTGTTTTTTCAATTATTTATTTTTAAAAAATGACGTGGAGTCCCCTCCATTTTATTATAACCAGCCAGATACAACATAACAGCAGCAGCCTAGCATTACCAGGGTGGGAAGGCCTATTGTTTTTGGGCTTTCCCAGCCTAATAATACTAGCCTGCGGCCACCCCAGTGCCCGACCATCACTTCAGATGGTCAGGTACTGGATCGTACCTTCCCGGCACCCCTGGTGGGGGTGAGTACCGCGGTAATAATGTGGGGTTAGTGTTAGCCTCTGCACTAGATAACACTAAGCCCCATCTTAGTAATGGATGCTGTCTATCAGACAGCCACCATTACTAAGGCAGTAGTAATATAGTTAAAACAAAACTGAAAAAATAGTTTATTGAAATAAAATGTATTTATTTATTGGAAATAAAAACGCCGTCATCAAAGTAGTCCTCGAATCTGACATAGTACAACAACCGAACCTGTAAAAAAAGAAAAACACAAAAACCATTTGTAACATTAATAAGTAAAAAAGCAAAACTATTATCATACTTGCATTCCTGGTCTATGACAGTTAACTAAGCAGGGGCAGCTCTTAGCTGTCATTGGTTCATTTACATCACGTGGTCCCAGGTTACCTTCGTTCATTGGCCTACTTTTAAAAGTAGGCCAATGAACTTGGGTAACCGGCCACCAGGTGATGTAAACTAACCAATGACAGCTTAGAGCTGTCACTGCTTAGTTTACTAAGATTTGTAAGGGACACAGGATCACCCGAGATGTGCCAGAATTTTGGCGCATCTCGGGTGCGTGTGCCAATATAAACCTAGTGCGGGGACTGCTTTAGATGCAAAGGAATCCCCGCACTAGGAGTTACTAGCATTGGCGGGGCTCAACAATAAAATTTCTGTTGATGCAGGCCTGAACTTTTCTGATCAGGCCTGCTCCAGGGGAACGACGGCAAGCAGCACGATGACATCATCGCACCACCTGCACCACAAGAAAGCATCGAATGATGAGGAAGGGAACTAATGGTTCCCTTGCTGCACCTGCGCTTTCAATTGTATCAGCTTCCTAAGGACGCGGATAAAATTGAAGACCGTACATTACATTAGGGTTGTCACGATACCAGAATTTGGACTTCAATACCGATACTTTGTGCAGTATTGCGATTCTTAATACCAAAACTATACTTTTTAATACCTATAAACCCCTAAGCCAGATAGAAAATTGTTTCAGCAATAACATCCATATATATCAACTAGAAATACCTATCAAGACGTATATAGACAATAAATATAGAATGTAAATCACCAATAGTACAAATATAGCACTAGCCAATATATAAAAATATATATTTTTTAGAATATATAATAAAAACACATGTAGACCATCACACAATATATAAAAAACAACACATAATAAAAATATGGTAGTGGTATGAGGAGTCACAATGCATCACATAAATATACATGTGATAGGGCGGTATAATATATAGACAGACACTATACAAAAGACACCTCTTAAATTACCATTATATAGATACATAAACACTGAATAGGGAGTATAGGTAAAAAGGTGAAACCACGATCAAAGATCCAAAATCATGTAAAGTACCAACCCATATTTTGCATGTTTGCCCCTCAATAAGACAAACCATAGACCACGACCAAACACCCCGACGCACGTTTCGACGTCAGTTTTTTCAAGGGGTTAAAACAATACTTTGCCAACAATAATAAAAAAAGTTCTTTCATTTTCTGATTTGAGGCACATGGTGTGTTGGATTTTGAACCTCCGTGTGCCTCACATTAATAGTAATTAACCCTATCGTGTTTCTGAGTCATAATGGACAATATTGGGTTAATGTGTGAGGTACATGATGGGGTTAATTACTATTAATGAGAGGCACATGGAGGTTCAAAACTCATAACACTTTGTGCCTCACATTAATAAGTGAAAGGAAGCATTTTTTTTTTTATACTGTACATATCATAAATTATGCCATAAATTTGTTGTGCATGTTATTACAGTTGCGACAATACCGAATGTGTGTATATTTTATGTATTGAGACTTTTATTTTATGGTTTATTGTAAAAAATGTGTGTGTGTATTTTATTTTTTTATTTTTAGTTAACATTTCTTAATTTTTTATTTTTTATTTTTAAACTTTAAAGGGGTATTTCAGTTACAACAAGTTACTGCCTATCTGTAGAGTAAGAGGTAACTTGCTGATCAGTGGGTGTTTGACAGCTGGGACCCCCATCATTTACAAGAACAGGGGTCCCGTACCCCTCGTTTGAACCGAGCGGCAGTTAACTCATGCGCATTGCCGCTCCATTCATTCTCTATGGCAGCGCCGGAGACAGGCGAGTACAGCGTTCGGCTATTTCCGGCGCTGACATAGAGAATGAATGGAGTGGCAGTGCGCATGAGCGACCTGCCACTCGGTTCAAATCAAGGGGTACGGAACCCTTGTTCTCCGAAACGGTGGGGGTCCCAGCTGTCGGGACACCCACCGATCAGCATGTTACCCTCTACCCTACGGATAGGGAGGGGGTAACTTGTTGTAACCGGAATACCTCTTTAATGTACTGGCATATATCTATATGCCAGTACAATAGCCTGTGTACTGATAGTACACAGGCAGTTGTTAGGACATACCTAAGTATGCCCTAACAACATGAAATATTGTCAGACAGCCCTGGGGTCCTTCAATGAACCCTGGGCTGTTTGCCCATATATGGTAAGTCCCTCAGTCGCAGCACAGGGATTGCATGTGACGTGTTCCAAGGGGCATCCCACTTCTAATTTTCCCCTGGAATAATTCGGTCATCTTTGATTGCAGCATTCAGAGGAATAGCGGTGGAGATGAGAGGTTTCCCTGTTCTCCGCCATTGGAGCGGGGCTGCGACTGTGTAATACAGCCATTGCCCCGCTCATTACAATAAGTGCGCACGAGGTTAGCATGAGGTGATGTGACCAGCGCTGCACTAATGAGCGGTGGCGGCCCTGAAAACAGAGAACATGGGGGTTTTTCAGTGCGCTCACCATGTTCTCTGTCTTCAGTGCTGCCACTCATTAGTGCAGCACCGGCCGCATCACCTCATGCTGACCGTGCGCACATACTTGTCGGGAGCGGGGCAATTGCTGTATTACACAGCCGCAGCCCTGCTCACTACATTCATGTATATCAGTACTAAGCTGTTTGGCCGCACAGCTTAGAATCACAATACATTAATTAACGGTATTGAACTGTTTGAGGGTGCATGGCATCGAAATAGTATTAATGCATCGTGCAACCCAACACTACATTACACTAAACATGTAGCAATACTTACCTGACCTGCTGCGCTGCCGACAGCGCTTCTTAGACTGAGTCTAAGGCATGCCCACTGTTCTTGGATTGGCCACAGCTGCTCCGGCCAATCCATTAATAGTGGGCGTGTCTTACAAATTAGGAGCGCTAGTGAAGCCCCCCCCCCCTGCCCTGTGAGTGACCTGACCACTGGCCGGTCAGGTCACGAGTTAAGTTTTTAATAAAATTAATAAAAACAGAATCCTCCAGCCGCACCACCCTGCTGGACGCCCTAGGCACTGCACCCCTAGTGCCTAGTGATAAATACGGCCCTGCTCTTTGACAAGGGTAATGGTAACAACCAGTTGTCAATTTAGTTTTATTTAGTCAATACTAGGAGAAATAAACAAAGAAAGGCACAACACAGGATTCTAAGAAAAGATGTTCCAGAATTGTGATTTTATAGCGAATACAAGTATTTACTAACACAGACATGCCAGGAGAGGTGACAGGTCCTCTTTAACGCTTACATACAGGTGTAGTAGTACAGCTGAGTTTGCCAATATAGTGGCTGAATTTGTCATTTGTCCCAACTCATCCTAATACCACCATGTGTTATCTACAGCATTGCAGGTAAACATATTGAGTTACTAAAGGGGGTTTTACACAGGACGATTACCGGGCAGATGAGCATTAATATAACGCTCATTGACGATAATTGCCCTGTGTAAAAAGGACAGCGATCAGCAGATGAACGAGCAAATGCCTAATCATCTGCAGGTCGTATCGTTTTAATAAAGCAAAAGATTATTGTTGTCGGCAGCACATCCCCCACGCTACAGACATGATAATAATGTAAGGGGATGAGCGATCCGAGTAACGATGACTCATCCTTATCTATAGCTCCATGTGACAGGAGCAAGCGAGCGCCGATCAATGATGTCTCGTTGATCGGTGCTCGTTGCATCGGCCGAGTGTCGGCCGGTGTAAAACGGCCTTCAGTAACTTTCCAATCAGCATACAGCTTCTCCTCCTTCCCTGCCCAGCAACACAGTGTGATGATCATATACACTGCTTCAATTCCCGACTGTGTTTTCAACTGGCGATATCTCCAGTTTTGTCACAGTTAGAACTGGGATGCTGGTGTCATATGAAAGATTAGAATCGCCCGAGATCTGGCTGTTTGAAGTGATCCCCCTACCCTCCAGCTTTAGTTTCACACTGTGTGAAGCAGCCTCATGCTGATAGGACAGCGTCAGAGGCTGTAAGGTAGCTGAAGAAGAATCGCTGCTGTTACCTCCCAGTTGTCTAATAAAGGCTCATTTACATAAAATGCTCATAACTTTGCAAATAATAAATGTTTTTTAAAACAAATCACACCAGTTATCAGCAGCAAAGCACCTATTACATTAGTTAGGAGATAGGGAATTGATAAACTGATGACAGAGTCCCTGCAAGCGATGAATTGAGCTCTGCTACTAGATAGATAGATAGATAGATAGATAGATAGATAGATAGATAGATAGATAGATAGATAGATAGATAGATAGATAGATAGATAGATAGATAGATAGATAGATAGATAGATGCTGCCCCCACCATTGTGACTATTGTTACAGTGATGGCCTTACCACATATCCCTTGTGTAGCTGGCCTACAATGACTAATGATTTTCTTGATCATGTTGTTACGCTTGAGATACCTTGTGAACTTCTACACACAATGTTGCACCACTACTCTAATGACCCATCAAGTGTCCAGTGTATCTGTATTGACTTAGATGGAAATGGCATTCCATTTTGTATTGTAATTATACTTTGGGGATTTAGATCTAGTTACTTTGAATCGATCCTGGTAAAAGCTATATACAGGGTTTAGCCTGAAAATGGAAAACTTCAGAACATTTCTCGAAAAAAAAGAATGTTTACTATCAATCAAGACCTATACAGTAATACAATACTTGATCACTATGAAACATAAAGGCTATTGTTAGGTTCTATCATTTAAACCTTTATTTGTTTTAAACGTAGGTCTTATATTGTTCATATGTTACTTCTTAATGTTAAACTTTTCACTTCTGGGTGTTTTCACATACTTTTTATAGGACTGTCTTGTGAAATATGATTTGGGCCTTATCAAAACAGAAACACTGGCCTCTGTCCATTTCAACCGATCAGAGCTCATCTTTCATTTCCCTAACTGCTCTGAAAAAATGAAAACTGCACTGTGATAGGTTACTACAGGCAATAAGGCCAGTTAAGCTGGTAGACAGCTTTGTCAAATAAAGCCATCTTTTTTAATCTAGTGTAACATGGCAGCTTCTATTTGTATGCTAATAAAATAGCTTAAACCAATTGTATTTTCACCTTAAAATGCAATGTCTATTATAACTGCTTAAAATAAAAGAACTATTTTAGTCTTGCCTAGTTAAAATAGATAATTCTGCAGAAGGTTGAACTTGATGGTGCTAAGTATATAACTATATATGGAACACTACTGCACATTCTATATTAGACAGACATTGCTGGAATGCAAAGACAAACACTGAGATGGGGGGGCTGGATTATTTCTATGTTTTTGTGTTTGTATTTGTACAACACAATACTGTATGAGCATGAGACCCATACAAAATATGTGTTCATCATCAATGATCCTGAGATGGTGTGTAAATTAGCTGGTAAATAATGTGTGGGCAATTTTCATATTACATTTTTAACATTGTATTGTTATATTTTTACATTTTTGCCTTTTTTTATGGGTAAGGCTTCGAAGTATGGGAAAACATCTTTATTCCAAGTTTCTTTAAATTGATTTCTGTAATAAAATGTGACATATGTATTAGCTCACTGTTAACAATTACGTATACAGAGGCAAAGACATGATAAGTAAGCAAGGGCCTAAAACGGCAGGTTATTAAGAAGGCAATCACAGGACAGAATGTGAATCAGAGGTTGTTTATAGCTAAACCCAAATTTACAAATAATGGTCCACATACTAAGCCACAGAATTGCAATAAATGATCTATGGCCACCATTCCATCATTACAGATTCTAATACGTAATGAAACCCCATAGTCCTCATCCGAATTGTAAGCACATCTCCATTTGAAATGTTAATCTTTATGTGCTTCTTTAAAATGTGGCCTCTCCGGGGTTTTTATATCAGCTTATGATCACGATTCCAATTCTTTCTCTAAAAATATAGGTTGTCACCTGAAATTATGGTCTGTTCTCCCCGACTTTTATATCCCTATTTTTTATGTCCACAAAGAGAATGAAGTGATTCTACGCTGCTATGAAATATGTTCATAGTTTGGACTTGAAGCATTCATGAAATATCAATACAATTTATTTTCTTTATTTGTTCTTATGTGAAAATATTACAGCAGCACCTATGAACGAGAAGATTGCACGCTACCTTGTCACAATTGCAAATGCTTTTGTTTTGTCTGCCATTTGAATAATACATTTGATTACCATGGCAAATGTGCGCAGGCCTGACTGTAGTGCCTAATTAACTGATGATAACAAGGCAGGATTGCCCTCTTCCCTTTCATAGGCAATCATATACATGACAGTTCTTTTATCCTTCCTCAAAATTGACTTGCTCTCCTGACCTCTTAGCAGCTCCCGTTTTGTGTGTTTACCTCTGATGTCTTTGCAAGACTGTTAATTTTGTATGGCACATCCTATCTGCTTGCAATTAACACATTGGAAGCTGGAGATGTAGTTCTGCATATAAATGTCTGATAGAGCCATATTTTCTTCCCTTACTTACAGCACAACATGCCAGCTGATAAAAATAATTAAATGACAAACCATCTGATACTTTAGAATAGGCTCAATGCATGGACTCCTTCCTTGTACTCTTATACAGAACAGAACAAGCAAAGACAGTAGTAGTTTGATGGCTTAAAGGGCTATTCTAGTTTTGGCAAAAAAAAAAAAGAAAGCTTATTTATTGTCTAATGAAAAGTTATGCAATTTTTGAATACGCTTTGTATATCAATTCCTCACCATTTACAACACCTCTGATTGGAGACATTAAATTCGAAGGAACCTTCATTGTTCGCTTCCAGAAGAGGAAGATCTGTCCATGTCACGTGATGATCACACAGGTTCATGGCTCATTACACTGCAGTTACAGTATAAGCCCTTACCTGAGTGCCCATCACATGACCAGGACAGATCTTCATCCCCTGGAAGTAAAGATTCTGATCCAATAACCGCAAGCAGAAATCTTGAAAACAATGCGATATTGGTATACAAAGACTATTAGAAATTTTCTTTACATTTACTCTACAAAAGAATGAAGTCAGGAACCTCATAAAAAAACTGTAGGATGTGTAGAAACAATTATATCTCAGTGCTACCAATAGGCATTACACCAAAGGGTGTCCCCTACTCTAAAATCTTGAAAGCTGCCATCTTGAATGCAAGTATGAGGTTCCAAATTGGAAGCATCTTATTAATGTTGTTCCTGAGTTTTGACATATTGCCCAAATGTATGCAACAGTCTGCAATATGCAACTATGCTTTTAGATGCAGTGATACATACTACCCAAATTTATGTCAAAAGGATACTCTTTTGGCATATGCTGGATCTATTTTAGACTGTGAACATGTTCAGCGTACATGTCCGGAGCATTTCTCAGCATAATATGGTGAACGCAGACAACAAACGTAGTGTGAACAGACTAATCAGCATGTCCACATTAAGTAAAATAGCAATTGAATGTCCATCTTTCTGAGCTGAAGGCAAACGCAGAAGCATCTAGAGAAAGACTTAACAGATGGTGCATTACAGTATAAGTTCTACAAAGCAAGGCACAGAAATAGACTCATATTATCAAAATGTAACACTTGTTGCATGCCTCTAAAATTCATATAAAAAAGGAAGCGCCAAATGTTGAATTTAAAAACAAATGGACCAATCTATTTGGCGATCTCTCTTTTTTAGCAAGTCATCCCCTCCTCATGTTTCCCTGCAAAACATAGATTAAATTTAGTAGGTATGTAATTGAGCAAGTGGAACTAATAACAAGAATCAGAAGGATTAGTCATCCACTATCTAAGAAATATCCTACATTGTACAGACCTTGTTATGAATTACTAACCTTATGTTTAGTTAAAGGACTATTCATTCACTGCCGAGTCATCAGAAATTATGCCTCACTCCATTATATATTTCTATGGGGTTAACAGCAAACCACTAGTTCTGACACATCTGACACATGTGAATGTCTATGGTATTACCAGTCGGTCTTCTAAAAAAGACAGAACCTTTTAAAACAAGTGCATAAAATAAAGATCAAATATTTGTGCATTAGAAGTATCATCAGTGATACACGTCAGGATAATTAACTAGAAGATCGCGGATTCCACAGGAATAATGGCAGTCAAGCCCCTGTCAGAAGATGACTCTACTCCCTTTAGCTTGTATTATATTAACTGCTTACCATACAGTACACTGACTGTATATTGTCAGGGTTATTGGTCATAATGAGCCTTTTTTGAAGGTATAAAACACACCAAGAAATAAAAATATTCAAGGAACCACTAAAAGAGATAACACTAATGGCATTTTGCTTCTCTATGTAAGAGATAAACACAGAAGTATTCTTTATTGCGATTAATTATTTACATACTACTAACATATTCAGTACACTGGGAAAGTAATGATTACTCTGAAAGTCAGAAACAAGCTAATGTAAATGACGATGAGCACCGTCTCGGGAGCACCTCATCTATAGATCATTGACCATCCATTTGTTCTGTACTAATAAACTCATAGACTGGAAAAGGAGAGAAAAATCCAGCGCTGTGTTGATTTTAAAAAGGAAATATATTCCCAATTTTATTGCAAAAACAATTTAAAAAAAAACACACGGAGACGCAGTCTTAAAGTGTATGTGGTAGTGGGCTGTATAGCCTTAGCCTACGCGTTTCGAGCAAACATGTTGCTCTTAGTCATGGCAAAAAAATGGGACACATTTTTTTGCCATGACTAAGAGCAACATGTTTGCTCGAAACGCGTAGGCTAAGGCTATACAGCCCACTACCACATACACTTTGAGACTGCGTCTCCATGTGTTTTTTAAAATTGTTTTTGTAATAAAATTGGGAATATATTTCCTTTTTAAAATCAACACAGTGCTGGATTTTTCTCTCCGTTTCCTGATACTTCTACCGCTGGCCGTTGCGGGGATCCGTGCGAGGTGTCTGGAGACGCAACTACTGGTGAGCTGGAGTTTTCCTCCTTTTCTTTTCTACAAACTCATAGACTGTAAGATCATGGCATTCACAAGGGGTATATATTACAGTTCAGCTATTAATGTGCAATATTTCAATCATTATTTTTCACTTATTTAAAATAGTAAAGGGGTTTTCCAAGTTCAGAGAAAAAAGGGGGGATGCCATAAAACAATTAAACAGCCATTACTCACCTAACAGATCCACTGCAGCCGCCCCGGTTCTCCCCAAAACTCTTTCCTGACAGTGCTGCAGCGATGGCGCGCCTCTATACCCCTGTGGTGACTGCAGCCAATCACTAGCCTTAGCTGTCTCATGCCGTATACCACTGTTGTCGGGGAGCACTGGAGCGGCTGTGCAGGAACACTGGGGATTTGTCAGGTCAGAAATTGATCTATTATTGTTTTATGTAATTTCCTCTCTTTTTTACGATCTCGGAATCCCCTTTAACAAAAAGATGTTTTTTGTAAAATAATGTGGCCATTTTGCATATCTGTACAGAGTATGGCATTTGTGACATTATTTATGTTGTCTGCTGTAAGTTGTTTGTAAGAATGTGATACCAAAGGAGAAAAGAATGTGAATGGAGTATAAATGTAAGGGCTCATTCACACAACCATATTTCTACTCTGTACAACTTCTGAGTTCTATGGAGTTATAATATGGCACCTATAGAAGTCTATGGGCCATACTAAACATCTTTATGCTTTAATTTCATATGTAATTTTTTACACAAAGGCTTTTTTCTGTTGTATCACTTATGGACTTATATGTGCACATTCAGTACCATAGACGTGTACAGTCTATATATTTATGCTGTGCACCATGTAAAGGCAGGAGAATTGTGCAGCATGCAAAGAGCATCACGGTAAATCTTTCAGCTTCCTGCCACCTCCCAAATACAAAAGTTTTATGTAAAGATATTGCATCAGAACCAAACTTAATGCACCAAAACCAAATTCAAAAGATAAATACCGAACTAGAACCAGATGTAGCCCTTTAAAAAGGTGTTCAACCAATAATTCCTTTTCTCATTCAGAATATCACCCCTAACACCCAGCAGCAACTACACAAGCCCTCATAATTGTTCCACTTGGCACCCTTCATACCTTGTGACAACAGACCATAGAATTTCTAGTCCAAAATAATCTTTAAGTGGGCACTCTTTTAAGAGGCTCACACCCATGAAGATCACTGTATAGATGACGGGCAACAAAATAACTATACAGTCCAATATAAGTCCCAACATACTGTAGAACAGCGTTGTCATGCAAAGAACTTAATAACAGTTTAAGGCTATTCCTTCAGGAGACGGAAGGAAATAAAATGGTCACCAGCATGAGATTCACAGAAAATAAAGTGAGGGACTATTTTACTCAGAACAAGATTCTACAGTCCTAGAGTGATTTATATTACAAAGGAAACAAACTGCCCCAGGGTCCTAGTGGTAAGTAGTGGTACAGGATAACCGAATTCCTGTCAGCCTTTCAGCGTCACACACTTAATGCTACTTTTAACAAAATGGCTCCCTCTCCCTAGCTCATCCCACCTCTATAATCCATCCTCCTCCTCCTGGGTATAGCCAATAGGGACACAAAAAAGGGAAACTGTGGGAATAACGGACACATTGAAACATAATGAAGGCACAGACAGGACATTTGGTCACCACATTAATGGGAGAACACAGACACAAAGATGTGGCAGCCACATGGTATAGACAACATCACACTGCCGAAAGGGCTCTACACATTATATTCTCCTATGTAACATGCCTTGAAGTTTAGAAAGAAATAACTTAGTAGCCTCAATATGGCCTCTCTCTCTCTCTCTCTCCCTTTCTCTCTCTCACACACACTTTATTTTTTTCTCCGTAGCCAGTATTGTTGAAAGCTGAGGCCCAGTGAGACCACTAACGCTTACCAAATACAAGCTAATTATTTTTGCGTTGATCAGTAAAAGCGTAAGAAATGTAAAAACAGAAAATATTTGTTAAGGGATTTTCACACAACTATAATGTGGGGGCATTTTAACGTCTGTATTATGTCCGCACAACCTGGACTGCCCGTGGTTCAACTTGACCAAATTAAGATCACCGTAGAACTCTATGGTGATATAAGTTTTGTTCTGTTAAAACACTGGAGGTCTAGATGTTGCAGATGTAATACAGACACTAAAATGTGCCTATATTTCGGCATCATATGCTTAATATGTAATCTGAATGTATTACACAAATTAAAAATAGGCAGGAAAATGATCCTTTCGGTCTGTTTGAACAGTTGAGAAAAAGAAAAACTAAGCCTGTTGTCATTGGCTACTGTATTTTCTCTGCACAGCTGCGGTACCTGTGTATAAGGTTTCATAAATGGCTAAAGTTGTCAAATATATGGAAAGGTATAAAATGGAAAAAATTTTGTTTACTGTTTCATACATAAAGTTTAGATTGAATCGCAGAAATGACGAGAAGTTCAAATGTATGAGGTCTAAGAGGAAGGTTTGTAGATTCTGCAATAAAAACAGGGCCAAAGGAGCAACTTTCCTGAAGGACTCAGGCTAGAATAATAATGATAGAATTGTCTAAATCGATATACCTCTTGTCAGCCTTATGTCTGATGTTTGAATCAGCTCAGGCCTCTTCCGCTAGAGCTTTCCTCAGGAATATTGAATTATTTATTATTTGTGTCCTTTTTTTCTTCTCTTTTCTGATGATATTTCACAATTTTTTCAGACCTAGTAAAATTTGTTTTTATGCTGCCAGGTTTTATGTTATCTTCTCTTTGATAAATAGCAGTAATTGGGAGTAGAGCCGAAGTTGTGTAAAATGTATGACTTCAATTACATCCATTTTTTTTATATTGATCTTTTTTTCTTATAAAATATGTTCTCCATAGTTTACAGTGCCAAGCTATTTGAAAGAATGAATGTATGTCCAATGTGCCCACGTGTAAGCCTAGCTTTTGGGAATAAAATTCATACACCTTTTTCCAAAAGATCCCTCTGGATAATAAAATTGTAACTTATGTGACCATCCCAGTGACTTTGTTGGTTTAGTTAAATAGCTGGATTACATAGTAATGTAACAATACGTTTAGATCTTTATATTGCACAGTAAAATAAGAATTGTTTTATTTTATTTTTCTATATTTTCTTATTTTAATACAGTGAGGTTAAGGGCAGCAGACAATATATACATGTGTCATCTCTGATTTTCCTTATATACGGAGATAACTTTTATGTAATGGTAACTGTCCCTTGTGGTTTATAGGAATATGCCGGCAATACGCATTTTATGTCTCCTGAGCAACCCCAACCTGCAGACAATACTGTAAAGTTCTAGCCTTACAAAACATATATTTTCATCTCAGAACTACTAAGCATGTACAAATATAATGCAAATAATGAATTAAAATAGTTATCTTTATAGTCAGAAGTCATGTTTATAAGTATATTTTACAATAGGTTTGAAAACAATAAAGTGAACCCCAAAAGAAAAAACAAACAAACATAAGCTTTCCTCCCTTCTTCTCTTCCCTCTCATGTTCTTGTCAGTCACTGTGATAGCCCTCCTATACAATGAGACTTGTACAGAGAAATATAAGCAGAGCAGAAATGGCCATTCCCTCAATGCCAAGGGGTTCAGGGAAATGTAGTTCTATGGTAGTGTCTTTGAAGAAAAGGGTCCTGGC
This sequence comes from Rhinoderma darwinii, assembly GCF_050947455.1. Classification (NCBI taxonomy): domain Eukaryota; kingdom Metazoa; phylum Chordata; class Amphibia; order Anura; family Rhinodermatidae; genus Rhinoderma; species Rhinoderma darwinii. The sequence continues at coordinate 102,018,259 of NC_134692.1, forward strand.
AAGGCAATACCTAGCTATTAAAAGAAAGGAAGTATGGTTCAGCGATTTGCTGTGATCATTTCATAAAATACCTGGCATAGTAAAATGAAATTTCATGACACGCTTATGCGTTTCGAATGCCAACTGCATTCTTAATCATAGCGCATACAAATTTAATTAACAAAAAAACAATAAAAGTGAAAATAAAGTGATCACATGTGGTTACAAAAACATAGCCGACATACATCATGGGGGGGGGGGGCGTATATATAAACAATGCACTTGGCTTTCTTTGACAAAATCCTTGTGTGAATTAAACCATAACAGCATTTACTATGTGTATAGTTTTTAAAATTGAGTACAAATAATGTAAATACGACAACTAAAGTAAATGTGAGCACAGTTGTTCAACCAAATATTTAAAGGTTTTTGGAATTGAAAAAGTAAAATCACCACTACGTGGAGGGGATCTAAAACCTTATAAACAAATATATTTATCATGCCCACATAGGATTTCACGAATACCTATGACATTGGATGGCAAATTTTTACAGCATGATCTTTCCATGCTATTCTGTTCTTTTCTTAAAATTGAGATTATAATATTGCTGCTAGTGCTGTTATTTACGGCTTCATAATAGCATTTATATGATGTTTTACAACGGAATGTACACTATTTGGATAGTTTGCTGCCACCCAAAAATTGGGATCATAATTTTATTTATAATTATGCTACTCCAGCTAGCAGAACAGAAACTTAGCACTTGCACTTTATTGTTATGACAGGGTTTAAATCTAATCTCTTGTGGCCTCTTTTTGCTTAAATATTTGTAGATTTTGCATATTTTGTACTCACTTAAATTTTAAAAATGATACAATAGCAATCGCTGTTATGGTTTAATTCACACAGGGATTTTGTCTAAGAATTGCAAGTGCTTGCTTCATTTTGATATATGCCCCCCATGATGTATGTAGGCAGGGTTTTTGTAACCATATGTGATTACTATGTTTCACTATCATTGTTTTTTTTGTTATATAAATTTGTATTCAACACTCCAGACAGACTCTCTGATTAAGAACGCATTTGGCGTTCGAAACGCGTAAGCGTGTCATGCAATTTCACTTTACTATGCCAGGCATTTTATGAAATGATCACTGAATAAAAGCATTTGTACTGTCAAGTGGATCACTGGACCATACTGCCTTTCTTCTACTGTTGCAACATGCTATATCAAAGCAGGGTCCGTGCACCGAACCACTGATGACAACCAGATACCAGTTTCTCTCACTTTGCATAAGTACATAGATATTTCCTATTACAATACCTGCAGAAATCAGCGGAGCTAAAGGCTACAACAAAATCTTTTAAAAACATAGGTTAATCCTATTATTTTCTCTAAAATAAACATAAAATTTTTATTATATACCTTGTAACACGCTATACACACTCTTAACAGTTGGGGACGAAGGTCCACAATACATTTCTACCTCTACTGCAAAGCCACAGCTATAGATTTTACAGTATAAACATTTTACTTTACTGGGGTGCATAACACAAAAGTTTATTAAAAACCTTTACAACTTGCACCTATAGGGTCAGTTCACACTTTGTATAAATACTGCAGATTTTCCGCCACGGAATTTGTTTGAAAAATCCGCAGCTAATACAGTAGCAGCAAAGTGAATGAGATAAAACAAATCTCATCCACACCTTGCGTAAATACTGAGCTGAAAAAACGCTCAGAAATTGACCTGCAATGCAGAATTTTATTCCACAGCATGTCAATTGTATCTTCTTATTTGTTGCGGGTTTTCTCCATTGAATTCAAAGGGGAGGTAAAACCCGCAACAAATAGCAGTTGTTGCGTTTTTTGCAGTGGGTTCACAGCGATTCCACTGCAAAAAACGCAACTAAAATAAAAATCTTATGCTTACCCGGGAGTCTGTGTTTCTTCCTCCAGGCCAGCCTCCTGGGATGATGCTTTATCAAGCCAATCACAGGCTGCAGCGGTTTCCTGGAATGAAACGTCATCCTAGGAGGCTAGCTCGCTAATCCCTGTGTATTACCTCATCATCCCTGTATATAACCCCCATCATTCCTGTGTATTACCTCATCATCCCTGTATATAACCACCAACATCCCTGTGTATTACCCCCATTATCCATGTATGTAACCCCCATCGTCCCTGTATATAACCCCCAACATTCCATTATATAACCCCATCATCCCTGTATATAACCCCCAATATCCCTGTGTATTACCCCCAACATCCCTGTTTATTATCCCCAACATCCCTGTATATAACCCCCATCATCCATGCGTATTACCCCCAACATCCTATACAGAGATGAAGACAGTTATATATAGGGATGACGGGGGTTATATACAGGGTTGATGGTGGTTATATACAGAGATGATGGGGTAATACACAGGGATGATGGGGGTTATATACAGGGATGTTGGGGTTATATACAGGGATGTTGGGGGTAATACACAGGGATGATGGGATTATTTACAGGGATGAAGGTGGTTATATACAGGGAAGATGGGGGTTATATACAGGGATGTTGGGGTTATACACAGGGATGAGGGGGTTATAGACAGGGATGATGGGAGTTATATACAAGGATGATCGGGGTTACTTACAGGGATGATGACCCCATAATTCCTTTAATTAACCCCATCATCCATGTATTTATATAACCACATCATTCTTGTATTTATATAACCCACATCATCTCTGTATTTATATAAACCCCATTATCCATGTATTTATGTAACCCCCGTAATCACTGTATATACCATTGGGGCGGACAACGTGCGGGCATTGAGGCATAACGTGAAGTGAATGGAGCGAGTATATGGCAGAAACAGAATCTGAAAGTAGGAGGGGGCTTGGGTGATGAGAGAGGATGAAGGGGTGTGTACGAGGAGAGAGGAGACGGGCAGGCTGTGCGGGAACTCCGAGAGAGAAGAAGGAGGAGAGGACATGTACTAGGAGAGACGATGTTCCGCGTCTTTGCTCAGATAGCACTTCCAGCTGAGCAGAGGCACGGCGTGTCAACAACTACGTTTACAGGCAGTGGGACCAGAGGCGGAGCTCTAAAGAGCTCATGAAACATGTGCCAAGCCCACTGCCTGTAAACGTAGTTGTTGATACGCCGTGCCTCTGCTCAGCTGGAAGTGATGGCTGAGCAAACACACGGAAAGTCACAGGGAATTAAAAATTTACTCTGGGTGTGGTCAAGTGACCGCTAATAAGAAGTAACAGTTCCAAATATAAACAGACATTAAATATGAAAGTTAATTGTACATGTCACATTAAGTTAAAATATAAATAAAATGTATTCCCGGCCAACCCCTTTATTAGCAGATGTTGATTTTCCTATGGATTTTTGACAGGATCATTAATGGCCATTGTGGTCAGTCTAGAGCCACAACGGTGAGCAAAGATATTGACAAAAAAAAATAAATAACATCTGTTATGAAACTGCAAAGTGGAGAATTTACTGTGTGTCGCACATTCTGTGGGGGGCGCTTCTACTTTTTTTTGTGATTATTTTGAAATTTTTGTCATTAGAGCTGGAAAATTTAAAACACATTGTAAGTATTCCTTTGGTGAACCCACATAATTATATATGAGTGTTTTGCATTAATAGCAATTCCCTAGTATGGTGGGTTATGTAACACTGAAGATACGGTAGTTATCTGGCATAATTATATTAGAAAAAAATATAGTCCAGCTTAAACCCCATATTTATGAAGATCTCCTGTCACTTTGCAGACACAAATGAAAAGGTTCTTTGTGTCGGTAAAAGAGGGGGTGTCCTTCCAGTTGCACGGGTGTGACAGGAATAAAGCCTACACCCCCCTGCTTTCGAGTCTGGTATACTGCTTAGGCCCTGTTCACATCACGATTATGCTCTCCGCCGAGCGAATGTGCTTGAATGTCAAAAGAAGGTATTTAAACGTATCCATTAATTTTAACTACGTTTGACATGGTTTTTTTTTAAAGACAGAATAGCGTAGTCTACCATGCTATTCTGTCCTCCAAAGAATATGTATACTTAACGCATATGCATTTTTTTACATAATAGTCAATGAGTGACGTATGCAAACGTAATGCTTTACATCTGTATAAGTTAAACATATACGTTTTTAACTCTTTTATGGTAGAAAAAATAAGATTTAACAAATAACGTATACTTTTAACAGATACACAAATGGATGCCTATATGTTTAAGCGTATACGGGGAAAAAAGTAGACGTAAAAGCTACTGACGTATATGTTGCATGTAGGCTGTGAAGATGCCTAACAGTGGCATCCAACACCGATAGACTATTATGGTACCTGTTAAATGTTTCGTTTATGAAAAGCTATTGAAAAGCCCATGATGTATATGTTAAACAAATGCTTGTGACACATACCATACAGTGGCATATGTCAACCATAGTCTCCCATGTTAAAAAATGTATACTGCTCACTATACTCTTTTTGCAGGATCCCGTTGTATGAACAGTGTTTTTGAATGGCATACTTTTGTCTACATTTGTAGAGTATACGTTAAACGCTATATGTTATATATGCTAAACGTGGACTTAAAATGTGATGTAAACATAACATGAGCTAATAAGACCCATTTACACAGCAGGAAACAATAATACTGTAGGGAAAAGCTCCAAAGCAGAACTACAGTGTCAATATATATGTATATTTATGCACATACATACATACATACATACATACATACATAAATAGATACATACATACTGTACCTGTGTACTGTATATACATATATATTAGCGACAGAATGTTCTATTCATCAATATTTGGATTTTTGCAGCTGTATTTAAAATGTGTGCAAATGTAGGCTCGCTATAACTAATGACACGTGAGGAAATGAGTAGATGTCACAATGGCTAAAACATCACTTTCATCTATTTCGAATGTGTTTAGCTATCAATTAAAATTCATTTTAAAATATCTAGGGCTCCCTATGTGTTTTCCAAAGTGAGGCATTCTTAGATCTTGATCAATAAGCGTGCTGGATACTGACAGGACAAAGGACGTGTTGGAAGCACCTGACAATCACAGCGGGGAGATCTCATTAGAAACACAAAATAGAACTGAGCTATAACTGGGAAATCTGAATTTTCCTGGGAAATCTGGCAGAAATCCAGATTTAGGGAAACTCTAATAACTGGTTCACCATTTGTTTAAACAAGGAGCTGCAGTTTATTTGTCTAAACAATTATGGTAGACTGGGGCCGGTGCCTTTCCCTGCTTCAGTTATTGACTTTTGAAACCTAGTCAGGCTGTCATGTTTACTCCATGATCATTATTTGCACAAATATTGAATATATATCTGCTCTGGTTTTAAAGGGGTTCAGTCATTTTCTATTCATATCACTAAGAGAATAAAGCACATATATCAGTCATATATGCCCCCACCTCCCAGTGGCTTGGAACTTTGTAGCGAGTGTCATTGACGACATCTTTTTTGCAATACACACTTCAGTATTCAGCAGTCTGGTTCTTTGAGCTTGTGTTTGCTGTTGCTGATGTATCCACTTCACAATAACTGCACTTACAGTTGACTTGAGTAGCTTGAATAAGGCAGAAATAAGATGAACAAACCTGTTGGAAAAGTGCCATGTGCCAGTCATCGGGCACTTCAGCACAACTCATTGTACTGCCAATGTTTGATGTCTATGGATATTGAATAATTTAATGCTTGATTTTGTGTATCTGTTAGCAATTGATGTAGCGAAAATAACCAAAACCGCTACTTATAAGGTTATAAGGGGCATCCTTACACTTTCCTCAAAGTCAATTCTTAAGAACATCTTACAAATATACACTTGTACCATTTTAAAAAAAAGATAACATACTTACATTTCTTTCAATGACTATTCCAGAAGGCCGCATACATTGTCTGTACAAATGAAATATTGTTTACAGATAATCACATTTTATATTATAATGTAACTTTACCTCTCCATAAGGCCTTACTCACACCAACTTGTTTCTCGTCAGTGTACTGTCCGTTTTATCCACAGACAGCACACCGATCCATGCAATTCAAATGGGGCTATTCACACACCTTTTTTTTTTCACTAATCGTGTGTCCGTTGTCAGAAACTTAGAACATGTCCTATTCTAGTTCATTTGAGCGGACCATATTTGCCCATGAAGTCTATGGTTGCATAAAAAAATGTGCTGTCTGTTTTTCACATATCAGTTGCTAAAGAAACGCAGAAAAAAAAGAAATGTAAAACCAGGATGTGCTTACAGAGGAAAAAACTAACAAGAAAAACTGATAACACACAGAAACCACACGGATGCAACACGGACATTCATATGCATGAAAATCGGTCCGTATTTTGTGGACGCAAATCGGACACCCTCTTGTGAATAAGGCCTAGCAATGTAGTATGTAATATACCTCTCAGAGTTTCTGGTAAGCTGGATGACAACCCCTTTGGACACTGTTCTAGCTCTCAGTAGTGCATGTCACCTTTAGAAATTCACCCTCTGTCAAACTACACGCCACCAATTGTTGGTATGGTGCCACTTGGGAGGCAGTTTTGACAGGAGTGATCATATGCTGGTCTCTGCTATTGCACAAGCCTTTCTCTAGCCTTTCATCTGTTTTAGCAACATAGTTGGCTCTTTTTGTGCTTAAAGGGTATTCCCAAAATCGTAAATATCACCTATCCACAGGATAGGTGATTATCTTCTGATCACTGTCTATCAGAATGATGGAAAAAATTGAGAGCTGTACTCGGCTGTTTCCGTAATTTCCATAGACTTTAAATGGAATGGCAGCGTGCATGCTTGACCGCTGCTACATTCAATGCCCTCATCACGTAGGTCGAGCAGTGAGGAGGAACTGGGGTTCAGGAGCCCATTCTTACCATTGATGGGGTCCCAGCGGTGGGGCCTCCAGCAATCAGAAAATCATCACCTATCCTGTGGATAGGTGATAATGTATGATTTTGGGAAAACCACTTTAAGTTAATTGTAACATAAACTTTGACCACTGGTCAGGTCCTTGCATTGAGCTGCCCTGTGTTAGACCAAGATGTAGCCATTTTTATCAGTCTTTGAACATAAAGTCTAGACTCACAAGTGTTTGCACCATTTTTATTGGGTTTTCTTGACCCACAACAAGCAATTAATAAATATCTACTAAGAATTTGCCTATCATTATGAAAATTAATCTGTTTTTCCAGTTTACTTTTATTTTAAAGAATAACCAAAGGTCTCTATTTATAGCTTGGGCATCCATTGTTAAAATGTTTTGCGCTAGCTGGAAACTACTCTGCACTTTAATTATTTAAAGGATAATTATGGGTATATTGCTCTTTTAATTAACTCTAGATAATGTGATCATTCATTTCCATGTTGCTGTTTGACTTTATTGTAAAATCTATAGGTAAAGTAATTAATTCTATGAATATTAAAGCAGTAGGTTTCTATAAGATATAATGGTTTAGTATATAATCATTTCAGCATTAATGTTTTTTACTTCCTGTTTCATTGAATATTGCTTTTATTACCCTGCCCCGTTTAAGTGTCTAAGGATTGTAGTAAGTGATTTGCTGTCTTTTTCTATGGTCTACCATTATGTAGAACAGATGAATGATCAACACAAATGTCTGACCCTTGTATCTATGTAGTCAGGAATTTTATTTGAATTGGGCAAATTACAATAATACATGCCCAAAAGTACCATGTACAATTTTAAAGGGGTTATGTGGGGACCAGAAAGTATTAGCAGTGTACACACTGCAGTATGTGAGTAGACTCGCTAATATGCATTCCGGTCTCCCGTCGTCCTAATTATGAGATTTTCATAGATTTTTTAGCGTTGACGGGGGAACGTAAGTCAGTTGCACAGTCTTCCTTGATGACTGCACGACTCACCGTTATGTGACCGGCCCCGCTGTACTCTATGTGCAAGCAGTAGCACAACAATTACATAGAGTACACTGTGGCAGGTCACATGATGAAGAGCCGTGTCATCAAGGAAGACTGTGCAACTAGACTTCCGGTCCCCTGCCAGCGCTATAAACATCTATTAAAATCTCATAATTAGTGCGACGGGGGACCGGAATGTATATTAGCGATTGTACTCGCGTACTGCAGTGAGTACACTGCCAATAATTTTCTGTCCCCACATAACCCTTTTAACTTGAATATACCCAGGGTGATATAATAGACATTTTATCAAATTTGCATTTTCATTTAGATTTTTTTTGTTTTATTTGTTAAAAATTATTATCGGAAATGGCAAATCTAGAATAAAACTTTTGTTTTCTAGTCATACTATAAAATACAGCATAGTTAGAGTATAAGACCAGGTCCCCAAGTTCATTTGGAGCAGATTTTCAAAATCCCTTCCATGTTTCATGGAAACATTTATTGAATATCAATTGAATGGGCGAAGCAGTTTAAATCCTCATGCAAATTTACAATTGAATTTGTAATGAATTTTCCCGTGTGAACATGTGATATTGATTTTATAAGAATGTATAATAAAAAGCTCAATGTTTGGCTTTAAACATGAATCAATGATAACAATAAGGTAAACTGTAAAATTGTGCCATAAACTATTTATTTGTCATCTCTTTGGCCTTGAAATAATATATCTTGACATTTCATTGCAGGATTAGTTTCCAATAATTTCCCTGCATAAGAAATTGAGTTATCATTTTTAGTTCTAATCAAATTAAAAATCTATCACGTCATCAGACTTAATTTAGCTTTCGGAGCAATCCCGTTGTTTAACAATTATTCTTTTTCTCGTCCTACTGAGTTTCTTGATAGTTGACAACAGTCACAGGGAGCACATATCCTTTCTGCTTGATTGAAAAGGATACAGTATATCTTGTTCTCCATGCAGGGTCATGCTGATTCAGCCTTGCAGTGCTTTGTACATGGGGAGAAGAGGATTACTTATCAAAGTGTTCCAGCTGCAAAACTGGGATAATACATAAGCATACACAGGGGGGGATACATTAAACTTCGTTAAGGGTTAACTTGGCTGTTCAGACTGCAACTTTGATTCAGGTCATTGGTCCAGAGTCAAAAGAAAATCTTAAGCTCTAGCAAATCTAAACTCCTCGCCATGCAGTTTACTGCCCATTAGTGGATCCTTTTTCAATGTAACCGACAGCTCAAAAGTTTAGTTTAACCCTAGATCTTAATAATGACTCATGCCTTAAACATGCCTGCTGATCTGTATGTAGGGGACTGCTGGGCAAAGCCATCCATTCTAAGGCAATCAAATCTATTGCTTCTGAGAACCTCTCCACCAGCTGTGCAGCCATTTTTAGGTCATTTTCCCCCAGTTATTAGGAGGCAAGTAGGGGGCATATACCTGTGTGTGCACCTATATACATGCAAAATGGGTTATCAAGAGCTGACAGCATTTCCTAAGCTGAGGTACTGTATATAGGTTAATAATCTGAATATTTTAACTATAAAATGGTCTTGTATTCTATTCTGCAGAGACACATTGATGTGGTTATTAATGTCTATTAATTTGGTGATACTTGAGTGGTAACATATAATCTCCAAGCT